>NC_045441.1:86880662-87103529 GCF_002776525.5 Piliocolobus tephrosceles
AAAAAAAAAAAAAAAAAAAAAAAAGAAACTCACTCAAAATTGCACAACTACATGGAAACTGAACAACCTGCTCCTGAATGACTACTGGGTAAGTAATGAATTGAAGGCAGAAATAAAGATGTTCTTCTTTGAAACCAATGAGAACAAAGACATAGGGTATCAGAATCTCTGGGAAATATTTAAAGCAGCATGTAGAGGAAAATTTATAGCATGAAATGCCCACAACATAAAGCAGGAAAGATCTGAAATTGACACCCTAACATCACAACTAAAAGAAATAGAGTATCAAGAGCAAACAAATTCAAAAGCTAGCAGAAGGCAAGAAATAACTAAGATAAGAGCAGAACTGAAGGAGATAGAAACACAAAAAACCCTTAAAAGATCAACAAAATAGACAGCTAACAAGACTAATAAAGAAGAAAAGAGAGAAGAATCAAATAGACAAAAAATATGATAAACGGGATATCACCTCCTATCCCACAGAAATACAAACTACCATCAGAGAATATTATGAACACCTCTACGCAAATAAACTAGAAAATCTAGAAGAAATGGATAAATTCCTGGACACATACACCCTCCCAAGACTAAACCAGGAAGAATTTGAATCTCTGAATAGACTACTAACAGGCTCTGAAATTGAGGCCATAATTCATAGCCTACCAACCAAAAAAAGTCCAGGACCAGACGGATTCACAGCCAAATTCTATCAGAAGTACCGACAGGAGCTGGTACCATTCTTTCTGAAACTACTTCAATCAATATGAACAGAGCGAATCCTCCCTAACTCATTTTATGAAGCCAGCATCATCCTGATACCAAAGTCTGGCAGAGACACAACAATAAAAGAGAATTTTAGACCAATACCCCTGATGAACATCAATGTGAAAATCTTCAATACAATATGGCAAACCAAATTCAACAGCACATCAAAAAGCTTATCCACCACGATCAAGTCAGCTTCATCCCTGGGATGCAAGGCTGGTTCAACATACACAAATCAATAAACATAATCTAACACATAAACAGAACCAACGACAAAAACTACGTGATTATCTCAATAGATGCAGAAAAGACCTTCAACAAAATTCAACAACACTTCATGCTAAAGGCTCTCAATAAACTAGGTATTGATGGAACGTATCTCAAAATAATAAGAGCTGTTTATGACAAATCCACCGCCAATATCATACTGAACAGGCAAAAACTGGAAGCATTCCCTTTGAAAACTGGCACAAGACAGGTATGCCCTCTCTCATCACTCCTATTCAACATACTGTTGGAAGTTCTGGCCAGGGCAATCAGGCAGGGGAAAGAAATAAATGGTATTAAATTAGGAAAAGAGGAAGTCAAATTGTTCCTGTTTGCAGATGACTAGACTGTGTATTTAGAAAACCCCATCATCTCAGCCCAAAATCTCCTTAAGCTGATAAACAACTTCAGCAAAGTCTCAGGATACAAAATCAGTGTGCAAAAATCATAAACATTCCTATACACCAACAACAGACAAACAGAGAACTAAATCATGGGTAACTCCCATTCACAATTGCTACAAAGGCAATAAAACACCTAGAAATCCAACTTACAAGGGATGTGAAGGACCTTTTCAAGGAGAACTGCAAACCACTGCTCAATTAAATAAAAAAGGAGACAAACAAATGGAAGAACATTCCATGCTCATGGATAGGAACAAGCAGTATCGTGAAAATGGCCATATTGCCCAAGGTAATTTTTAGATTCAACGCCATTCCCATCAAGCTACCAATAACTTTCTTCACATAATTGGAAAAAAAAATACTTTAAAGTTCATATAGAACCAAAAAAGAGCCCATATTGTCAAGACAATCCTAAGCCAAAAGAACAAAGCTGGAGGCATCACGCTACCTGACTTCACACTATACTACAAGGCTACAGTAACGAAAACAGCATGGTACCAGTACCAAAACAGATATATAGACCAATGGAACAGAAGAGGGTCCTCAGAAATAGCACCACACATCTACAACCATCTGATCTTTGACAAACCTGACAAAAACAAGAAATGGGGAAAGGATTCTCTATTTTTTAAATGGTGCTGGGAAAACTGGCTAGCCATATGTAGAAAGCTGAAACTGGATCTCTTCCTTACACCATATACAAAAATTAATTCAAGGTAGGTAAGACCTAATGTTAGACCTAAAACCCTAGAAGAAAACCTAGGCAATGCCATTCAGGACACAGGCATGAGTAAGGGCTTCATGACTAAAACAACAAAAGCAATGGCAACAAAAGCCAAATTTGACAAATGTATCTAATTAAACTAAAGAGCTTCTGCAAAGCAAGAGAAACTACCATCAGAGTGAACAGGTTACCTACAGAATGTGAGAAAATTTTTGCAATCTATCCATCAGACTAAGGGCTAATATCCAGAATCTACAAAGAACTTAAACAAATTTACAAGAAAAAAAAAAAAAAAAACACAAACAACCCCATCAAAAAGTGGGCAGAGGATACGAACAGACACTTTTCAAAAGAAGACATTTATGGAGCCAACAGACACATGAAGAAAACCCTCATCATCACTGGTCATCAGAGAAATGCAAATCAAAACCACAATGAGATACCACCTCACACCAGTTAGAATGGCAATCATTAAAAAGTCAGGAAACAACAGATGCTGGAGAGGATGTGGAGAAATAGGAATGCTTTTACACTGTTGGTGGGAGTGTAAACTAGTTCAACCATTGTGGAAGACAGTGTGGCAATTCCTCAAGGATCTAGAACTAGAAATACCATTTGATCCAGTGATCCAATTACTGGGTATATACCCAAAGTATTATAAATCATGCTGCTATAAAGACACATGCACAGGTACATTTATTGTGGCACTATTCACAGTAACAAAGACTTGGAACCAATCCAAATGTCCATCAGTAATAGACTGGATTAAGAAAATGTGCCACGTGTCTGTTGGCTGTATGAATGTCTTCTTTTGAGAAATGTCTGTTCATATCCTTTGCCCACTTTTTGATGGGGTTGTTTGTTTTTTTCTTGTAAATTTGTTTGAGTTCTTTGTAGATTCTGGATATTAGCCCTTTGTCAGATGAGTAGATTGCAAAACTTTTCTCCCATTCTGTAGGTTGCCTGTTCACTCTGATGATAGTTTCTTTTGCTGTGCAGAAGCTCTTTAGTTTAATCATATCCCATTTGTCAATTTTGGCTTTTGTTGCCGTTGCTTTTGGTGTTTTAGACATGAAGTCCTTGCTCATACCTATGTCCTGAATGGTACCACCTAGGTTTTCTTCTAGGGTTTTTATGGTATTAGGTCTAACATTTAAGTCTCTAATCTATCTTGAATTAATTTTCGTATAAGGAGTAAGGAAAGGATCCAGTTTCAGCTTTCTACTTATGGCTAGCCAATTTTCCCAGCACCATTTATTAAATAGGGAGTCCTTTCCCCATTTCTTGTTTCTCTCAGGTTTGTCAAAGATCAGATGGCTGTAGATGTGTGGTATTATTTCTGAGGACTCTGTTCTGTTCCATTGGTCTATATCTCTGTTTTGGTACCAGTACCATGCTGTTTTCGTTACTGTAGCCTTGTAGTATAGTTTGAAGTCAGGTAGCGTGATGCCTCCAGCTTTGTTCTTTTGACTTAGGATTGTCTTGGCAATGCGGGCTCTTTTTTGGTTCCATATGAACTTTAAAGCCGTTTTTTTCCAATTCTGTGAAGAAACTCATTGGTAGCTTGATGGGGATGGCATTGAATCTATAAATAACTTTGGGCAGTATGGCCATTTTCACGATATTGATTCTTCCTATCCATGAGCATGGTATGTTCTTCCATTTGTTAGTGTCCTCTTTGATTTCACTGAGCAGTGTTTTGTAGTTCTCCTTGAAGAAGTCCTTTACATCCCTTGTAAGTTGGATTCCTAGGTATTTTATTCTCTCTGAAGCAATTGTGAATGGAAGTTCATTCATGATTTGGCTCTCTGTTTGTCTGTTACTGGTGTATAAGAATGCTTGTGATTTTTGCACATTAATTTTGTATCCTGAGACTTTGCTGAAGTTGCTTATCAGCTTAAGGAGATTTTGGGCTGAGACAATGGGGTACACATGAAAAAATGCTCATCATCACTGGCCATCAGAGAAATGCAAATCAAAACCACAATGAGATACCATCTCACACCAGTTAGAATGGCAATCATTCAAAAGTCAGGAAACAACAGGTGCTGGAGAGGATGTGGAGAAATAGGAACACTTTTACACTGTTGGTGGGATTGTAAACTAGTTCAGCCATTATGGAAAACAGTATGGCGATTCCTCAAGGATCTAGATCTAGATGTACCATATGACCCAGCCATCCCACTACTGGGTATATACCCAAAGGATTATAAATCATGCTGCTCTAAAGACACATGCACACGTATGTTTATTGCGGCACTATTCACAATAGCAAAGACTTGGAATCAACCAAAATGTCCATCTGTGACAGACTGGGTTAAGAAAATGTGGCACATATACACCATGGAATACTATGGAGCCATAAAAAAGGATGAGTTTGCATCCTTTGTAGGGATATGGATGCAGCTGGAAACCATCATTCTTAGCAAACCATCACAAGAACAGAAAACCAAACACCGCATGTTCTCACTCATAGGTGGGAACTGAACAATGACATCACTTGGACTCGGGAAGGGGAACATCACACATCGGGGCCTATCATGGCAGGGGGAGGGATTGCATTGGGGAGTTATACCTGATATAAATGACGAATTGATGGGTGCTGATGAGTTGATGGGTGCAGCACATCAATATGGCACAAGTATACATATGTAACAATCCTGCACGTTATGCACATGTACCCTAGAACTTTAAGTATAATAATAAAAAATAAAAATAAAAAAAAAAAAGAAAGAAAATGTGCCACATACACACCATAGAATACTATGCAGTGATAAGAAAGGATGAGTTCATGTCCTTTGATGGGTAGGGACATGGATGTAGCTGGAAACTATCATTCTGAGCAAACTATGGCAAGGACAGAAAACCAAACCCTACATGTTCTCACTCATAGGTGGGAGTTGAACAATGAGAACACATGGACACAGGAAGGGGAACATCACACACCGGGGCCTGTCATTGGGAGGAGGGTGGGGGAGGGATAACACTAGGAGAAATACCTAATGTAAATGATGAGTTAATGGGTGCAGCAAAACAACATGGCACATGTATACCTATGTAACAAACCTGCATGTTTTGCACATGTTCCCTAGAACTTAAAGTATAATAATAATAAAAAAAACATATTTTAACTACTGGTGTGACAAATAGCTACAGTCAGTCACATTCTTAATAAAGCCAAATAACTACTGTATATACACTATCTGCTCAAAAAGTATATCACATTTTGCTTTTGATCTAATTTTATATTTTATTAAAAAGTTGCTAACATAATGTATGCTGTGGTTTGTTATTGCATCAAAATCATATTTAAAGTGGACAGTTTTTACCCAGTTATACTACTTTACAGATAATAGTAACAGAAAAACTAATCCAAACTGAATTATTTGTGAATAAAGCTGAGTCTTACTTCAGAGATGTACAATGACATAAAGCTCAATTTACCTAAGATTTCCTCATTATTCCCTTCCTCTGTGTGTTGGTTTCACTAAAATTAGTTTTGTAATTAGCAAAAATGGTTCTAGATATTTTTCAAATACCATCCTTACCATATTGGCTTAATTTGTGTCACAAATCTTGACTTTTGCTCCATTTGACTGGCTTGAGGCACAGGCCTATTTCTAAATTAATTGCTCTCTCTAGGTTATTTAATATGCTGATTACCCTAGAACAGGTAAGATACCTCAGTTTTATATGAATAATGTCATTTCCTCCAAAACCTCACGGATTCACAAACGAAAATCAGAGATTTTCAAGAAAGAAAAGGAGAGCATTCATGTAGGGGAACAGATAACAAAACTATATACTATATACTTTTTTTCATTTTATTGAAAACAGAGGAATTATAATGTTGTGGTGAGAAACGGATTAATGGGCGGGCTTCTCTGTCACTGAATTCTTTTTATGTGACTTTTCACATTGTTATACTTAGAGTTTTAAAATGATAGAAGGATTTGATCTATGTATTGAATTTGAGAAAATTTCTCAGGGTTTTACAGCTGTGAAGAGTTCCCATAATGTTCCTAATTTGTACATGGACGCAATGACTTATATGGTTGTGCTTAGGACTGGTTCTTACAACATCATCTACCTCAACTACACACAGCACGCTGTTTAGACATAAGTGCTTTCACATCTCCCGTACAATTATTCCCCCAGACATTTATTTACATTGTAAAAATATTTGACCTTTTTTTTTTTTTTTTTTTTACCATTAACCAGTTCAAAATCATTGCAAAATACCACAAAAATATTATTATTTTTGTTTCTCAGAATCTAAATTTTGTAGAACAACTAATAAATATCTGAATTATGAGTTTCAGGTTTTTTTTAAAAATTAATATTTATGTTGCAAGTTAGTTAAAGAACTTTTTAGGAGGACAGGAAGTTAAATATTGGAATATCAACTTTTTTCAAACACTAGAAGCAGGCACTGTGGGAGACTGCCCTAGATAGCTACCATTACAGAGGGAGAGTACCTAGCCAGGGCCTGGTAAAGCAAGGACAGTCTGTGCATACAGCTTAGTAGTAGCTTGTTTCTTATGTTGGAATACAACCATTTCACCTGGGATTCAAAAATTCATAACTGACCTATTGACTAATAAGTATGTGAGTTCTTGCTGCCACACTCTAAATAGGTCGCCTTCACTCTCTATTACTCCCGCTGTTATCTTTCACTTGATTTATTTTCCAGACTTTTATAGGCTATTGAATCATATCAAATTTTTTTTCTGTCTCTATTCAGAAGATCATGTATAATTCCTCTTGAAGAACAAATGACACCAACATGATCGTGATGATATTTTTATTACTCCCAATCAAATACATATTTATGTTGACTACATAAATCAACTAAACACTCTTTGGCTCTTCAGTTTATGAACATTTTATATTCCATAAAATGGAAAAGCACTTTTAACACAGTAATTGGTCAGCTATATTTGCACAATAATTTTGAAAGATTTTAAAACCAGTTTAAAAAATTATTAAGTTGATGAGGTAAGTTGATTCTTTGGGGCAAATTGGCTTTCATTAAATTGGCTTTCTGCAAATTTATCTACAAAAACGTCTATTTATCACATGAAACTATCTTTTAATTCAGTTACATGTGTACCATGACTTGCTTTTATGAAGACAACTTTATGTGCAAGGACTGAAAGATCTTCCATTAAGAATCTTGTGTGTGAGAGTGTGTGTGTGTGTGTGTGTGTGTGTGTGTGTGTGTGTGAGAGAGAGAGAGAGAGAGAGAAGGCCTCACTCTGTTGCCCAGGCTGGAGTGGAGTGGTGCAATCGAGACTCACTGTAGCCTTGACCCCCAGACTCAAGCTTTCCACCCACCTCAGCCTCTGGAGTAGCTGGGACCACAGGCATGCACCACCATGCCTGGATTTTTTAAATTATTTTTATTTTTTGTAGAGATGAGGTCTCCCCATGTTGTGATTCTCCTTTCTCGGCCTCCCAATGTGCTGGGATTACAGGCATGAACAACTTCACCAGGCCAAGAGTCATTAAACTTGTGTACATGTTGTGACATCAGTGAAAAACTGCAGGTACTGCTAAGCTTATTAAACTTTGTTGACTACTTTGTTAAGTGAAGGTAGTGCTCAGTTTTATTAGAAATCAGTGAAATAAGTGTACAGTTTTTGCCCATACAGTTTCATGAACCCTCTGAAATCTATTCACAGATCCAAGGTTACAATGTCCTGGGAGTCTTACTCTAGAATGCTGGTCCACCCTGATTTCTATATCTTGGTCTCCATAACTTTTGTGTGGTGGGGAAGAACCTGTGTTGTACCTTTATGTTTCATTGCCTTAAGTAGAATGCCATTTCTCAAATGCTGGCAATATTACCTGAAAAACCTGCAAAATTAACACTGAAAAAAATGCTGTCATTTAGTCTACAGACTCTTGTCTAATATTTAATATAGTCTTAATATGGATAATATTGTTTTAGCATTAAACATTTCAATATCTTATAGTCTGCAAACTCTTCTTCTAAACCTGTGAGAGATCTTGATGTAGTTTCCTATTTAAAAAGAGTGTTCTTTTAAACATTACATCTTCTAATGTGTACCTTGGATGATAAGCCTTCCTCTTTACTATACCATTCTCGTCTAGATAAAATGTTTATATGTCCTTAATGCCTACTCTGTTTCTGGAGATTGAAGTAAATTGTTGACTCTCCACTAAGGGCTTAGGAAAGAGAATCTGAGCACTTATATGATTAGTTTGTTCCATTTTTCCTACTTAAAAACTTCATAATTTATACATTATAATCCAGGAAAGAATTTAACATGTCTGAAACCTAAAATAAAAGTGATAGCAAAATGCTATTTTAGAAAACAACATCTCAGTTTGTTTCTAAATTAGTAATGTTCAAACTCTTAAGAATGAGTAATAATATAGCACCAAGGTTTGTCACATATTTCCTAATATTTTTAAAGTGTCTCTATTTTTCTTTCATTTTCTGGCATATATTGCACTTGTTTCCCTTTTTATAGCAGTCATCTTAGGATTTAAAATGGGGCACTCAAAGTTATATGAAATGCAAAATATGTTTCTGCATTTGTGATTTTGTTTGCAGAATATAACCACAAGAATTAATTCCCCATCAATACTATTTGATTTACACAAAAATACTAAGTAATTATACATTTTTCATTTAAGAATTGCCTTAAAAATTAACATGTGGTTTTCAGGATAAAATTAAAGTAAGAAAATATTTAAATGAGGTTATATGCCAAAGAAATGTTTATATTATTGAAACAGAATTAAAGGAGAGGAAATTTAGTTCAAAACTTCTGGTATGTTTGGTAAGATAATAAAGAGAGGATATAATATCAGTCCTAAAAATGATGGAATAGTTGTAACAAAATGAAAATGGCTGGCAGAACACTCAACATATTTTCGATTCTGTTTGTTGACAGAAAACGGTATTTTGAAAGTTTATTTTTTCTCACGCCTGTAATCCCAGCACTTTGGGAGGCGGAGGCGGGCAGATCACGAGGTCAGGAGATGGAGACCATCCTGGCTAACACGGTGAAACCCCGTCTCTACCAAAAATACAAAAAATTAGCCGGGCGCGGTGGCGGGTGTCTGTAGTCCCAGCGGGAGGCTGAGGCAGGAGAATGGCGTGAACCCGGGAGGCGGAGCTTGCAGTGAGCCGAGATTGCGCCACTGCACTCCAGCCTGGGCGACAGAGTAAGACTCCGTCTCAAAAAAAAAAAAAAAAAAAAAAAAAAAAAAAAGGTTATTTTTTCTGGCATTCGTAGCCAACTTTTGATACAAGAATACTTTTGCCATTGCATATATTTATCAAAGATTTTCAACATCTTTTCTTCTATATGCCATATTTTATATATACCAATCAGGCAATCTAACTGGGTATTTCCAATGAAATATATCACAGGGGATCCAATGTGACTTATCTGAAAGAATATCACTGAGAGGTCTAGAAGAAGTATTTGTATTGCGTCTAAAATATCATTTACCCCGGTAAAATTTCTCCAGTAAATCTGTAAATGTTATCTCCAGCAATAAACTTAGTTCTTAATAATATTGGGTAATTAGAGAAAACTATTTTAATTGGGAGGTGTACTTAAATTTCTTTTAACAAAACAATCAACAAATATTTTTTTGAGATACATCGGCATGACAGGATATCTACTGATATTTTTAGATAGTGTTTATAAGAAAGAGTCAATGTTGATCTAAGAGGAACTTATATCAGAAGAGTTCAGTAATTCTTACACATGTAGCATAATTTGGGGTTATGATGCTTTGCTTATTGCAATTTAACTTACATGTGAGATTTTATTTGAAGGTCTTCATATGCACTCTGTAAAAGGTATAAGGATAAATACAAAAATAGGACCAACTTGCTTTAAATCTAGATTTTAAAATGTTGCTTAATTCATTTGTTATCCCTTACAGTCATTGTAGGAAAATTACCTGGTCTAAATTGTGGCTCCCTGTACTAGTTTGAGTGATGACTCCAGCACAATATATTCATATTTTAATTCCAGGAATCTATGAGTGTTACCTTATTTGGAAAAAAAGATCTTTGAAGATGTAAGCAAGTTACAGATTCTGAGATGAGAAGATCATTCTGGATTATTCAGGTGGGGAATAAAACTAATGACAAGTAATCCTTTTGAGACAAAAGCAGAAGGATATTTGAGACCAATACAGAGGAGAAGGCAATATGAAGACAGAGGCTGAGATTGGAGCAGTGTGGGCACAAACCTCTTGCAGCCACCAGAAGCTGGAAGAACAAGGAAATTAATTATCTCCTAGAGCCCCTAGAGGAAATGTAGCCATTACCTTGAGTTTGGACTCGCAGTCTGCAGAATTGTGAGAAAATAAATTTCTGTTGTTTATGCCACCAACTTTGTGGTAATTCGTTATGACAGCAATAGGAAACTAATACACTCACTTAGCAGCCAGGAAATCTTGGGTAAGGTATTTGTACTGTCTCTTTCCTGTTCCCTTCATCTGTAAAATGTGGATAATAATAAAAACCCCATCTCATGGTTATTAGGGGGATTTAGTTCTTTAATATAATTTTAAAACTGTGTGCATTCAGTACATGTGAATTCCTTCCATCAGTGTGTCTCAGTCAGTTCAGGATTCAATAACAACAGACATTTATTTCTCTTAGTTCTGGAGTCTAGCATAGCGCCAGCTAGACTCCAGCTAAACTGACTAAGCTGGCACCTTGATCTAGCATAGCATAGCGCCAGCTATGCTAGATCAAGGTGCCAGCATAGTCAGTTTATGGTGAAAGCTCTCTTCCTGATTTATAGACTGCCACCATCTCACTGTGTCCATACATGGCTGAGAGAGAGAAAGCACAAGCTCTGGTGTCTCTTACAAAAGTACTAATCCTGTTAGATCCTCATGACCTCATCGAATCTAATTACTTCTCTAAAGGCTCTGTCTCCAAATGTAGTCACACTGGGGATTAGGGCTTCAACATATGAATGTTTTGGGGGTATAAACATTCATTTCATATCACAGTGGTTTTCAAACTTTCATTAGTATGAATGACATTATACAAGAAAGCCCTGTATAAGAAGTAACTTTAATTGGCCCTTATCTTATAGAGGTAGGGGTGGGGACTAGAAGTTTAACCTGTTTAATTTTGTTCCTTGGTTCTCAAGCAGTCTCCTATATCACTTCTATAGAATGTATAGGACATAGCAGAGAAGTGAAATTTGAATACCGCTGTTTATGGTTTAAAAACATGTGTCTTGCTAACTGTAATAGTTAATTAGAATACAAAGAATCATTAATGCACTCAGTAAATATGAGTTCTTAACATTTATTATTTCACTGGGAATATAAAGTCAAATGAACAAATGACAAATTATGTAAACATTCCAGTAATAAATCAGGCTATTCCCTATGGTAGTGTACAAGGTCTCATTGTCTATCTCAGAGGTTCTAAGTGGCGATAGATTGCTCCAGGAGAGCAAAGACAGGCTGTTGGAATGCTGAAACAGCTTCAGACCATGATGTTTTGGGGTCGACTATAAAGCAGGCTATGTAACCCACAGTCGACTCTAAATGACTGAGCGCTTGCCAGGAAGCAGAGTTGTTGCCAGGATGAGAGTTGAAGTGTGGTTTAGCCACACTAAGGAAATGCCATAGAAATGAAAAGTCTTGGAAACTATGAAATAAATGAAAGATTGTTATGGAAAGTTTGACTTCCCTTGAAGTGGTACATGGGCTAAATACTTCAGCATCGGTATAACTGTCTTTGGACCTTCAAGTCTTCCATATTGTAGAAAATGCCAAAGAAAATCAAGCAACGCTCCTGAGCCCCTAATAGAAAGAGGCTTAAAAAACTGACTTGCTGTTGCAGTTAGACAAATGTCTGTTCAATGTTATGGAAACATGTGTACTTAGACAAAATTTCTGGAATAATCCTATCGAATGTTGGCAGAAGACATTTATTCATTTGTACATTTATATCCAAGCTCTTCAAACTCTCCCTCACTTTTGTAATGTATTGGATAGACTACTAAACTTTTAAAATACTAATATGGTTACCAGGTAAAAGAAAAGACTAGAAAATAGAAAAAGTTATAAAAAGCAAATAATAGTGCAATAAAGCTGCATTCAGAGCATAGCCAAACTGTATATTGTTTATCTGTTCCTTCATAGTAAATTGCCGCATAGTGGCTTAAAACCACACCCATTTACTAGCTCATAGTTCTGTAGGTCAGAAATCTGGGCACAGTGTAACTGGGATCCTGTCCAAGGTCTCACAGGCCAAAATCAACGTGTCAAGCAACTGCATTTTCATCAGAAGGTTGAAATCTTCTTTCAGTTCTCTATAGCTGTTAGACTCAGGTCCCCACTCCTTTCTGATTTTCAGATAGAATCTCTTACATCTCCCAGAGACCATGAGACCCCTTCCATCTTCAAACTCAGCAACAGAAAATCTGTATCTAAAATTCCTCTCGTACTTCAAATCTCTCTAACTGGGAAAAGCTAGATCCCTTTAAGGGCTAACATGATTCAGTCAGTGTCAGGTAGGATATTCTCCCCTTGTTAAAGTCAATTAAAGTCTTGGAACTTAATTACATCTGAAAAATTCCTTTATAGCAGCACCCAGATCCGGGTGTAATTGACTGGGAAAAGGTATGTGTACTCTAGAGGCTGGAAATTTGGGGAGCACTGTCTTAGAGTTCTGACTATCACAAGCAGATATAATGATATTTAGGCATATGAAAATTTAGGCAGCTTTTCTAAAGAGGATACAGAGTGTGAAATTCCAAGATCTTTCTCTCTCATAGAAATGTCTTAGCAGAATTCACTTGTCACAATTCTATAGAGTTGCCTCACGTTTTTAACTGAATTAGGTCTTGATGTATCTTGCCCAACTATCCTGACTATCTGATTGATATATCTTGTTAACACATGGCACCATAGATAAGAAAGACACAATGTTAGTTGAGAATGGGACTTCCCTGTAAGATCTGGCCTGACTTACAACATCACTGGTCTTGGTCGTGTCCACAGAATTGTTATAATCAGGGAGGGATGCTTAAGTACTGGTAGCAGAAAAACCATGCTGGGTAATGGATTTCATCTGAAGCCAGTAGCGTTTTTTTCTAGTTATTCATACTTTGTCCATATTTCTTTGCAAGTCCTAATTTGACTAGAGATCATATGTGGACTACATTTTCTTGAGTTAGAATTCCTAGAAGAAATTGTGAAATGAGAAAAGTAGCGGGCATTACTACAGTGATGCGACTTGACCCTGTGGATATGACTAAAATACTTGTGTTAATTTGAGACAGCAATGGCTTCATCCCAGGGTTAACATGGTCTGGCTGGAAGCAAACAAGTGAGGAGATGTTACTTAAGTTTCTGGTACATATGTTAAGACTCAATATGTATAGTCAACCAGTTATTACAAAACAAAGGGATATTTTTCCAATTCGTTTTAACTTTAGGTCCTCAGAGCTAGAATCAAAAGGCTGAACTTCTAGAACTTTAGTTTCATAAACACCCTATCTACTCCCCTTTTGAGAAGTAGAAGATGCTAGTAGGGATACTATTGGATAGAAGTGAGATGTATTATCTGTATAAGTGAGATTTATACTTACAAAAAAGTATCAATACCAGAGTGAGTCAATTTCAGAACTATCACAGATTGTTTCAAAGGATGGTATGTCTGTGATCAGCATTATAAGCACTGAAATACGTTATTTTCAGTGATTATATTGCTTAAGCCTCAAAAATTGATAACATTTTAATCGACATTTGGGAAATTTAAACTGAGCCATGTGGCTTTCGGCAAGTTTTGTGAACTTTTTAAACCTTAATATCCACGCTTGTTAAAGGGCTATAGGAGTACCTATTAAGTACTTTTAATAGTGCATTATTTGATTAGCATTTTTCTTCATTATTCAGCTTGCCTAGAAGATTGAAGGTGCTGAATAAATAACTGTTGAATTGATGGATAAATACATGCATAAGAAAAACAAGGGGGAATAATTAATTGGTAACCATTTACTGAAGCAGTGCTCATTTAAAGGACAAATTTGTCATGAACAGATTGTGTTTTCACTCTTGAAAATTTCTTGTGTCATTTTCTTACAGTATCTGTGGCGTCATTAGCCTTTTCTTAGTACGGCCAGTGTTCTCTTACATTCCCTCAATGAAAAATATTCAAAATGTATGTTCTGGCATCAGTAATTTACATCTCAGTCTTAGTCTGAACTGAAGACTTCACACACACACACACACACACACACACACACACACACACACAGTACTCTGTCAGTCTTTTCAACTGCTGTTATACCTTGTATGCACATAATGAAATACTCTGTCATTCAGAATTAATTTAGAAATATATGAACAAGCAAAAATTATTTGAAAATCTTTTTAAATCATTTTGAATAATTATTGCTAACACTTGCTGAACTCTTACTCTAAGGCACTGTATTAAAGCCTTTAAAGTAAAAACATATTCAATTTTTACAACCTGTTAGGAAATATTATAACTCCACAATTTTACAATTAAGGAAATTGAAGCATATACAAGTTAATTTTAAATAAATTGAATCAATATAACACACTCTGTGAACCTGGAGACCTTGATTTTATTGACCATTATAATATACTGCCTTCCATATCAAGTAGCATTCAGTAAGAACAAACATGTATTTGCACATACATGTGCAAAAAGTACAAGGCAAGAAGGTCTTCTACTTTTCAATAGAATACCAAAAGTCCATATCAGTACAAGATGAGAAAAGAAAATAAAGGCATACAAACTGAAAAAAGTAAAGTACAAATGTCTCTTATTGCAGATGACATAATTATCTCTGCAGAAAATCCAATGGAATCTGTAAAAATAAAACAAAAGCTTGTAGAAACGATGAGTTCAGAAATGGGGCAAAATACACAATTTTCTCTCTCTCTCTCACACCCACACACACACACACTCACACAAAATTGCATTCCTGTATATCAGCAACCAACACATGAAGAAACACAAATTAAACACATAATACTATTTACATGTTTTCAAAAGGCATACTCAGTCATAAATGTAACAAAACACGCAAACTGTATGCTGTAAATTACAAAACATTAATTTAAAAAATTGAAGAAGATCAAAATAAAAAGAAAGGCTTGCTGAATTCATGGATTGAAAGGCTAACGACTATAAAAATGTCAATCTCTCCAAAATTGATCTGTAAGTTTAATAAATGTCCTTGCAAAATTTCTGTAAATTTCTTACACATATAGACAAACTTATTCTAAAATTAACATGGAAAGCCAAAGAAGCTAGAACAGCTAAAACAAATTTTAGAAAGGAGAATAAATAGGAAGAATCACTCTACCTACTGTTAACTCTTACTGTATAGCTACAGTGATAAAGTCAGTGTAATGTTAATAGAGTAATAGACACATAGGTCATTGGAACTAAAAGAATAAATCATATATTAAAATATAAAACATATAACTATGAAATTTTAGAAGTAATCATAAGTGGATACCTTTGAGACCCAGGGTCAGGCAACGAACTCTTAGACATGATAAAAAAGAAGTACAATCCATTTTTAAAAGAGAAATTAACAAGTTAGAATTCATCAAAATTAAAAACTTATGCACTTTAAAAGACCCCTGTACAGAGGATGAATATCAAACCACAGATTGGCTTAGATATTTGAAAACCACATAATTAACAAAAAAGGTCTTATATCTAGAATATATAGAGAATTCTCAAAACTCAAAAGTAGAAAAACAATCTATCCAATCAGAAAGCAGGCAAAAGACATGACCATGATAAGAACACGAAATAAACACATGAAAATATTTCTAACATCTTTCATCATTAGAGACATGCAAATGAAAAGCACAATGATACGTTACTATATATCTATTTTAAGAGATAAAATAAAACATGGTGATAATATTAAAAGGAGGAGAGAATGCAGAGAAACTGGATGTCTTTTATATTGTTGGTGGGAATGTGAAATGGTACGACCACTCTTGCAGAGTATGGCAGTGTCTTACAAATCTAAACATGCATATCCCTTGTGCACTTATCCCAGAGAAATGAAAACTTGTGTTCACATCAAAAAAGTAAAAATAAAAAAAAAAGTGTACATGAATGTTCATATCAACTTTACTTTTAATAGAAAAATTCTAACAACAGTCTACATATTCTTTCTTTGGTGAATATATGAATATTCATACATTCCCATATGTCCATACAGTGGAATATTATTCATCAATTAAAAGGAACGTACTATAGGATATATCCAACAATCTGAATGGACCTCAAGAGCTTTATGCTTCATGGGAAACATCAGTCTCAAAATGTTATATACTGTGTAGTCCTATTTATATAATGTTGTTGAAATCAGAAAAATATAAAGGCAGAGAACATATTAATGGTTGCCAGGTGACAAGATATGTGTGTGGTGATGTCGTGGATACAGATACACAGAGATAACATGCCAGAGTTGTTTTGTGGTGATGGAACTCTTCTTTATTTTTATTTGCATGATACAAAATTGCACAGAACTGTATACACTCTCAAATAAATGCAGATTTAAAAATGATGAAAACACTATAGTTTAGTTAGCAGTAACAAATCAATGTCCTGAGTTTGTCATATCTTCATTTAGGATACCTCAGTGAAGAGTAGACAGAACTCTTTGTACTAGTTTTGCAACTTCCTTTGAGTCTATATTTCAAAATAAATGTTTTCAAATGACATTATAATAGCCTAGAATATTTATTAATGCATGGATTTTAATTGTGTTTGTGTTTGCATGTTTATGAACTTCAGGGGAAGTGACAAATAACATTTACCGAAGTCTGCTATCCCTTTTTACTCTATAGAGAGAGGTTGCTGGTAGTGAGTGTGTGTGTACATGTGCATGTGTGTTCCTGAATGTACATTAGTTTATATACACAAACAACCATTACTCCACATCTGGTCTTTACCAGAAATATATAAAGACTAGCAATCATTTACTTGTGTTAGAAAAGTAAGTTAACCGTATCAGTCTAAAACTTCCAACTCATAAAATTAAATATACTGACTTCCAAAAAGTAAAACTAATTCTTTTAAATACCTAAGTATGTTACGTGGTATGACTCCATTAAGATAGTCTATGCCACTTACAAAGCCCTTTTCTCAATTGTCTTTTAGCCTTTACAATATATTTTAAAAGAAAAGAAGCTGTTAAAGTCTTTAGCATATCTGAATAGGGATAGTGTTTGAGGAGAGATTACCTGTTCACACACTCCAGAGTATACACATTGGCAGTATAACCTTTTTTTTTTTTTTTTTTTTCTGAGAGCAGAATTTTAAAGAAAAATGAGGTCAAGAGGTTTCTAAAGAGTCTAAAGAAATAAAAGGTGGTGCAGACGTTTCCACCGTAAGGAGGCTTTTCATGGCAGAAGCTCAATGGGTTGCTTCCATCTTGCTTTGACAGGTTAGGCTGAACAGGTTTGTGGTTTAATAAAATGGTTCAGGTGTCAGGCCACTTAGGTTATTTCTCAGGATCAAAATCCAAAACAGGTTCTAAAAATCACTAAAATGTAAATATGGAGAGAATATTATGTTTGCAAGATCATTTTTAGAAGAATTACATGAGGTGGGAAAAGTCTTTGATTATTTAAGCAACTGAGTAAAGCACAGGAAAGGCATCAAATATCAACAGAGCAACTTTAAACTTCTTTCTTAAACATAGACCTCATGAACTATAAGACTGTTTTGCCAAGTAGATTATGATGCTAGTGGTAAACTGTTTCAGAAAATCGGGAGAGGCTAATCATTTTCCCTCCTTTTCTGCCAGATAGAGGTCAACCTTCTTCTACATGAATGAAAGCATATTGCTTTCAGGGATTGCCAGGTTATTAGTCTGCCTGGGACATCCACATGCCTCCTTCTGGCCATAGTAGCACATATGGTAAATCTGTATGCGAACATACCCACAAACATATGCAAATACACAAAGAGTACTTTTTCCAACTGAAGAGAATACTGCTGACAATGCAAAAATTCTCCTGAAAGTAGTGATTTGGGATTTTACACCCACACTCTCATTTTTCCTTCCTGCTTTGAATGTAACTGCACTCCTGAGTGCTGGCACAGAAATCTGCTGCATGTATATGCAGCATATTTATATCAGTTTAGGATTTGGTATTCTCCTTTATCACTTTGGAAACATGCCACATAGAAAATAGGTTCAGTGCTTATATAAGAGAATTCTTTCCAGCCTTCCCCTTTCTCTTAGTGTAAGATTACATTCATTTATTTGCTTTTAAAAATCCCACGTAACTCAGTTCAATGTAAGTTGGCAAAACATTCCAACCATGCAGAACTTAGATAAGTTTCAGGCCAATTGTTGATGGCTAAATTCATTTTTTCTTTACAGGAAAGAGAAAAAGAGACTTGTGTATTAATAATGCAGAGTCTTTTACTGAAATGTGCTGTAAATAAATGCTCAAGGAATACTTATATTCTCACTGTCTAGAGTTTTTATTTGTTTGTATCACAATTTATTTTGAAACATTACATATATAATTATATGTGTACATTTTATATATTTAATACAATTATACACACACACACACACATCTCAGCCAAAGTCGCAACCACAATCAACCTTAAAATGAAAAGATATTTAACTAATATGGGAGAATAAAGAAGCTGAGAGTCAGATTTTCCTTCCTATTTTTTCTACTAACATGATAATATTCTTAAAAATGAAATGATTTGTTTTCATTTGGTGGTTAAAATTCAAATAGCTATTTTAAAAATCTCTGAGAGCATAACTAGATATCACTAGCCAGTCATTTGTATATTCACTCATTTCACAAATATTTGTTGTTCAAATTTGAGCACTCTCCTAAATACTGAGTAAAAAAAAATAGATTATTTCCCTCATGAAATGTATAGTTCAGTAAATTAAAAAGGATATAAATAAATGTTTATATATAATTATAAGGTAATATCAGCTATAATGGAAATACATAATCAATTGGTTCAACTTTATAATAAGTATATTGTCTCTTACTTCAAACTCTTCAAATTCCCTTACAACTTGGCATCTCCTGCAGATTCATTTATACTGAAATAATGTGTTGCTTTATAAGCTGAGAATCAAGCCTATTGATAATTTTATTGCAGAATATAAAATTATAGCCTGATGTGTTATGCTTTTGAAAAAGTAGAAAATCTTAGTGTAATACAAGTAATTGTAAGTGCAATAGGCTTTTTTTTTTCCCTGATGGAAATTAAGCCCCATTTCTCCACAATGCTCTTTCTGCCAACATAGTCTAGTATAAGGTAGTAACAAAGAATCATTTTTTTTCTTGCTTATAAATTCTGGCAGTACAGTATATACATTTAAAAAACAGAATGTCATTCAATAGAGCATTATTCATTATTCTTTAATAAATGAAGACAGTAACATGTCACATAAATGTTTGAGCTTCAAAAATATATAGTCATGTATTTCTAGCTCAATATGTGAGCTACAGTTTCATTAAATAGTGACTACTTAATTTTTCTTTTCTGCTGAGGCAAATTAAAGCACTAAGATCACATGAATTACATATAGCCTGTAGATGTCAAATGGTATCTCTGGATAATTGTTTGGGCTTTTTTAGGCTTTTAAAAAATTTACTATGTGTAGTAAAATGATTAATTCATTTCACTGCTTTGTATCTAAATTATTTTGTCTAATCCACATATATATTATTTTGACAAATTTATAAAAGTTAGCTTAATTTTAGGAACAATTTTCCAAATATGGCTTCAAAATTGTAACACAGGTACTCCTGGGTCCATGACATTCTGGATTCTTTTAACAAATATGACTACAGATCTTTGACTAAATTTGACCCTAAACATATCTACTAAAGTGAAGCTCTAAGTCTGTATTTCCATTAAATAGATGGGCTTTAAAAATACAAATACGACCTAAATTCATCAATGTACTTCCCTTTTAAACACTATGAATAAATATTTTCAATCAATCGGTAGCTACTTTTAATAACTCAATGATATTTTTGTTAGATATTTTAATTTTAGCAGAACAACATGTGAAGCAGCTGAGGTCTAGTGATATTAACAGAATTTATCCATATCTCCTTAGTAGTCAACTAGTTATGTAGCCAGATCCAAATCAAATACTCCTGGATATTAGCTTATTGTAGTTCTTTCCACTATGCTGCAAAACATTATTAGGAATAAACATTCTTAAGAATTGTGCCGTTTATGGTCTGTGCCATTGAGGTACTTACATTCTAAAGAAGTCAGTAACCTCTATACTACATATTTTGTACCAAAATTTTTTATCACATTCTTAGTCACTGGATTTGGCATAGTGTTTTTTTTGTTTGTGTGTTTGTTTGTTTGTTTTTGTTCCCTTGAAATACAAATTACCCAGTTTCCTTCCTTCTTCTATCCTTTCTCCTGCTTTTCTTCCTCCTTCTCTCTATCTCTGTCTGCCTCCCTCCTTCCCTCTCCCGGACCTTTCTCCCTCATTCTGTCTCTCTCTCTTCCTCTCTCCTCCCACATTCTTTTTCAAATGCCAACTATAAATATCACATATATAGCACAGGCAAATGATAAGTTGCTTTGATTTTTAATATAATTTTCTATCATTTTATAAAGAATTACAGTTTTGCTTTGTCTTAAAAGGAAATTATTCCATTTGTAATTTCTTCCAGAAGGGAATATATGCAATTGTTTTCTTGCTGCCAAGGTGGCCCATCAAAACATTTCTACTCCAAATGGAACAAATTGTATATTCAAAAATGTGAGTAAAATTCCGAAATAAAGATAATTATTTTTGTCCCATCCCTTGTGAAAGAGAGATTTTGCTTAGAAATTAGATTTAATTTTTTCTATAAATAATTCAGATATGTAAGTCCTTCTAGAGTTGGAAAGCTATCTTATTTGTTCATTGTTTAAATATAAAATATTCTAAGTGTTCCCCAAAAAGTAGATTTTTTTCTAGCAGTTGAGTTTGGGATTTGGATTCTATTTTATTTTACTTTCTAAAAGAAAGTATGTTCACTTTTGATTTAGTGTGAAATTTTTTAATAATATCAGCATAAAGGTTTATATTTTCTAAAATTCAATCGGATTAATAGTAAACTCTTAAAATGTCTTTGTGTGATAGATCATTTTTGAAACATTTCAAAAAAATAAGGAAATCTTTAGAGGAAAGTGGTTTCAAATATACTGTGGCTCTTCTGTTTAATGGACAATGATGCCATGACAAAAAAATGCAGGAAAAGAGAATCAGAAAGAAAAAGTAAATATTTTCTATGCAAAATCTAAAAGAATATTTATTATCCTAAGATGCTTTACTTGCTTTTTCAAGGGCAGAGATATGATTACAAGAATATTCATGTAGGCTTCTCAGATTTTTAGTGTTATATTATCATTAATATTTTTGGTTGATTGTCCCTGTTTAACTAATTTACTTTGAAAAAGAAAGTATCTTCTGGCCTATAATAGTTTATTAAATCATATATTTTGAAGTATACGTTCAATTATTAACACATTTATGAAATCATATCTTTGCTTTTTTCTGTTAGTTAAATGTAAATTACTTGTGAATAGTCTCTTATTCTTCTAGGTACTTTCTTTTGTATATACATGAGACTGATAAGTGCAAAAAAGATATTTAATAAACTACTTGTTTTTAATATGTCTATTTAGTACCTTCCAGAAATATTACTAGGAAATAATAAAGAACTAATGACCAGCTAGATAGGCATGGCATCTCTATCTCATAAATATATAATATCATTCTAGTAAGTTGAAATCGACTTGGGAGACTACCCAGATTTACGTCATACTTATTTCAGTGAAAATAAAGGTTTAATAGTGATCCAGTTCAGCATTTATTTTAGAAAGAATATCATTCAGTGATATAGATTGATTCATGACTCATTTTTTAAATAACTAAAATATTTAATCTAATATGAATTAAAACTTCAACTTTATATCTAGTAAAAACAAACTTGATTCTTTCAGTCCAAGTCTGACTCCTGTTTATAGACACACTCCTGTAAGGAAAGGAGGGACATAAAATTGTTTCTCACTCTTCTAGGCCCAGGCTCCCACTCCCCACTCTAATTCCAGAGTCAGAGCAAAAATAAGGAGAAACCGGAGACCTAGAAATTCAGATATTTTTACTTATGCTGCTCTGGTCTCACAGTTAACAGTAGCTAGCTACTCTGTGTTCTACTAAAAGAAATGTCCAAATACTAACTCTTATAGAGTAAATATTTAGGTCCTTATAAAGCCACCAAGGATTTTCTCACTGCTGTCTTTTCTAACATGGATGTGATATTCCTTGGCTCAGTTCTTGAAACCACTCACTTTCTGTCCTAAGCAGAACTATAGCCTCTAATGTTAAAGTCTTTGCAGTTTAGCAGAAACCTTCTTAGATAAAGATGGCTTGAAATGACCTTTTTGTTTTCACTTGACTCCATGGAATACTCATTCATCCTTGCCACACCAGAAGGTGGATATGAAGATTGCTGCTACCAATGCCCTTTCTCTTTGCCACGCTGTTAGACGCAGCTACAACCAGCCGACTATTTATAGAACTTCTCAGGTAGAAAGCAATCAGCAGGCTCTGTATTCTTGGTTAGCTCAATATTTTCATGGAACACATGTCCATTTTTGCCAAAAAGATCTTTCATAGCATTTGTCTCTGGTTTCTGTAGTAAGGTAAGGTAGGCAGCAAGATATGAGTGTTCCCTTCTTGAAGAAAGCCCATATTTATAAGAAGTTAACTTGTACCATACCTTTTGACTTTATGCCACTGTAGAATATGCTCCTACAACCTCATGGGGAGAGAAGAAATCTAAAACACTCCTTACTGTGATAAAATTATCTCCTAATTTCTAGCCTTCTTTGACATAATTTGAATTTGAATTGGAGGTTGATGACAGGCACACTAGTACTGCTACCTAATAGGTTCTGAATGGATGAGTTTAGTACATGTGAAGCAGTTATCAGCGATTATTCCCAGTTGCAGGAATTTGTATGAAATTTTTAGACAAGAGGAGATACCCTGTTAAATGTCCTGTTACTTATAATTGATACAAATATTAGAACCACCATGTAGTATCTCTGGAAAGTGTGATTTATACTGAAATCTGTGTAAATGGTGCTCTGTGAGGTTGTACAATATGGCAGCTCTTTAAAAGCTCAGAAGAGTTAAGGAATTTGACCATTCAAAATTATACAGCTGCTAGAGTTTACATGAAGAGGTTTGTCTCTAAAGCCATGCACATTTTCTCTAAAGCTCTGAGTAAAACAAAACAAGAGGTAGATCAATATGATGTTATAATCTAGATAGAAGCAATATTTGCAGGAATTTTCCTGAATGCCTCTGTAATTATACAAGTTACACAATCATACTGGGGTTATAGTATGGAGTTCAGAATGATAGCATATAAAATTGATTGAACTGAAAATTGCAATCAACTCCAAAAGAGGTCTAAAGTCCTAAAGTTATAATAATGTATTTTGGAAGTTCTTGGAATTGAGGAGAAAAAGAGGGTGAAAGCACAGTCAGTAGCATACTATAAATATAAACTTAGGTTGAGCAACTAAAAACAAAAAGTAAATTTCAGGAAAAGTTACACTCAAAAAGGAAAAAAAAATAATCAAAACATTGTGCCAAAGTGTAGTTATTTTCATACCAGTTATCTGAAATTCTGGCAGAAAATATCATTACCCAATCATATTCTTCTTGCCTTCTGTCCAAAAACAGCTGATACACTGAGAACAACAGGTGTTACATCAAAGAAAGAAGTTAATAATCACGAGGCAGCTGAGAGAGGAAGATCGGAGAAATTTCTCAAGTCTGCCTCCCCAAGAACTCAGAGGCTGAGGCTTTTAAGGATAATTTTCTAGGCAAGAGAGTAAGGAATGGAGGTTGCTGATTGTTTAGGAATGAAACTATAGGGGTATAGAAACTATCTATCTTCCTACACTGAGGCAGTTTCTGGGTGGAGGTTGCAGGACAAGTTGAGTCAGTTCCTTGGTATGGATCGTGGGTTCAGTGGACATCAGCTGGTCCACAAGAATGCAAACTGAAAAATACCTTAAAGACTAGTCCTGAGGTTCATAATAGTGGGATTATTTACAGGAGCAATTTGGGGAAGTTATAAATCTTCTGGACCCCAGTTATGTGACTCCCTCAGCAGTAAGTAAACAATTAGAGAAAAGCAAGCTAAGGAACAATGGCTGGTTACCATTTAACTTCTGTCTATGTCTTAACAGATTTCAGGCCCATACCACAATTCTAACCTTGTGGCCTTTCATTAATGCTATAGTTTCGGTCTCTGAGCAAGGAGGAAGTTAGTCTAGGGGAGGGGCTGTTACCGTATTTGATTTAAACTATAGACTAAATTCCTCCCATAGTTAACTTGGCCTACTTGCAAGAACAAGAAAGGAGTTAGATTTAGAAGCAAGATGCAGTCGGTGACATTAGCTCCCTCTTATTGCTATAATCCTTGCAAAGACAGTTTCAGAAATTGTTTTATGTGTACATTGAGTAGAGAAGAGTGTGTAGAAGAATGATAGTAGAAAGTTGAAAAGGTGATCTGGACCCAGAAAGTTCTGGATCCAAAAATTCAGAAGTATGAATCAGATTCTGATATTCATAATTTATGCCACTACAAGAAAAGAGAACCCTGGATTGCGAGTTAGTAATCAAAAAGTGCAGAGAAGGTCAAAGTGAAGAAAGAACAGAATAGAATATATCACACTTGGCAGGGGATGCAATTACACTGTCTTTACTGATTTAGATAAGACCACTTGGGGACTTCCGGTATCAAATTCACCACATGATGTTCTTGAAAGTCATCTCTTCTATCCTTGCAGCAAGAAATAGTTGGAAAAACTTGGAATCAATTACTTTTATTGGACCCATCAAAAAACAAACTTTAAGGACAAACTAATACTTGAAAAGCTGGAGAGACAAATTGATCCTGGAAGATACGGCAACTAAGGTCTGCCTTATTTAGAACAGAGCCATTGAAGCCGTAACTGTTGGGAACATTTAAATACTAATTTTGATTTACTTAAGGTCGAGTGTGGGCTCACCAAAAATGAGGAACTCCTGGAGGCTAGTCTTAGAAAGACCTCCCACATTTTCATCCTTTTCTCCAGAAACCCCATCAGGTTTTCTTTGTTAGGGTCTCTGAAGAATTCTCTCTTCCTTGTGTGGCGGTAGGAATAAAGATGCTCAGTGCATTGGGGAATAAGCATATCCAGAACCTTCTCTATAAAAAAAAGCCTACTCTTTAGGAGAATACTTTGCCAATGCATAATTCTGAACCCTTATAACAGCTGGTGATAGGTAATGCCTTGGAACTTGTAGTTCCCTCCACCTTTTTTATCTCATCTAAGGCAGAGGAAGTATGGTAAATAAGGGACTAAAGAAGCAAACGAAATGCTGTAAACAGGAAGAGGATGGGAAATAAGGGGGAATTATCAGGGCAGGAAATTTAAAATAACTATGGTTAATACAGGTTCTAATGAAATGAAGAGACACAGTGAAAGTACACATGGGTGATATAAGGAGAGAAATGACAACTATAAAAGAAACAGAAGGAAATTCTAGAAGTACAAAACACAATAATAGAAATGAAATATGTCTTCAAAGGAGTAATCTGTAAATTTGACACAGCTGAAGTGAAATTTTCAACTGAAATGCTAAAAGTAAAAAATGCAAAAGGAAATATATTTATATCTCTCTGTATATATTTCTATCTATCTGGATAGATAGTCTTGGGGAGGGGCTATCATATTTGTTTGAAATATGATAACATTTTAAAATATGATGTCATAGTCCTGAGACACAGACCCACTTAAAGACTAAAGTTTAGTTATATGACTGTACAATACTTACCTTCTCTTACAACTTAACACCAGGGTCGTGGTACAGTAATAAAGATAACAGGTAAAGAGGTATAAGACACAGACTCTATCTAAGAAGGGGTACTTACAGAAGCCCAAGGTCAAGAGGGGAGAAAAATCAAGGACACTAAAAGACATGGAAGCTTCTGTCACCTACATCTACAACAAACCTTAAAAACTTCACAGCTCCCAGGCATGTTAGCATAAATCCTCACAGTAAGAGTCTATTTACCTCAGTTCCTATTATCCAATATATCATGTCCGGCTTTCACCATATATTGAGAAGGCATGCTAAAAGCTATGAAATATAACACTCTCTGAAGAGAAAATGCAGACCTTAGAACCAGACTCAAATGTGACACAGATGTAGGAATTATCAGGCAGGTAATTTAAAATAACTATGATTAATATATTATAGGTTATAATATATTATAGATTCTAATGAAATGAAGAGACACAATAAAAGTACAGATGGATGATGCAAGCAGAGAGATGAAACTATAAAATGATCAGAAGGAAATCCTAGAAATATGAAATACAATAATAGAAATGATGTATGACTTCAAAGGATTCATCTGTAAATGTGACACAGCTGAAGTGAACATGAAGCCAGGTCCAGAAAAACTTTCAACTGAAATACCAAGAAAAAATGCAAAAATAAATATATATGTATTATAATTTTATATTATATATAGAAATATACATTAAATATTATATAATTATATATACTTATAATTATATATTATATATACCATACACACACACACACACACACATATATATATATATATATAATTCCTCCAATGAGGAGTGGAACGCAGTGGGTCCCTTGCCCGAACTGCACGGAAAGATTACCTTCCTGCCCATCCCCTTTTCAGCTCCCCTTCCCACTGAGAGCCACCTACATCGGCAATAAAATTGCCTGCATTTACCATGCTTCAATTTGTTTATGGGACACCATTTCTCCTGGAAGCCATACAAGAGCTCAGGTGCCACGAGTGTGAATACAAAAGGCTGATACACTTACCCTTTGCCCACACTGATGGAAAGCGGCCACCTCATACAAAATGATAGAGGGCCCACTGAGGTGTTAATACTTAAGCTGTCTGCACATGGCAGAGCTGAAAGAGTGCTGTAACACTCCCTCTGGGGAAATAAAGACAACTTAATAGATAATATATAAAAGTAATCCTTATAATAATGATGTTTTTGTTTGGTTTTACTCTTTGTAAAAAGAAGATAAATAAACTACTGGACAATATTAGCATTTAAAATAATCAGAGTGGAATTTCCTAAGATTCTTATGCTTATCCAGTAACAAATAAGGTATTATTTAATTTAATATCCAGTTAAATGTGCACAGTAAATTTTCAAGCATATGCTTTATAAAGTCAAATTATGTTTATACTTCTCACATTAATATATAATCAATAAAATAAATCTAAAAACAATATAAGTAATCAATTCATAAAATAAGACAAAAAATAATGAAAGAACATAAAAATACAGAAGATGTTGAAAGCACAATAACTACAAATGTAAAAAGAACAAAATACGGGTCAGTGAAAATGTAAAGAATATCGGATAGAATTGGAAAAGGAAAAAGCAAACAAGGAAACAAGCAAAATTATCATCAAGCTGTATGCTGCTTCTCTAAAATACATCCATAAGCTAAAGAAAAGTAGAAAGTAATACAATGTAAAAAAAAAGAAACCCATCAGACAAATAGTAGCCAAAAAGTATTCTAGTAGTGATATATTACTCTCAGACAAAATAATTTTTTGTACAAAAACAGCTTTATTAGTAGTAGCCTCTATATAATGATTTTAAAACATCAGATTCACCATGGATTTATGACATTTCTTAACTTATAGTCACCTAATAAAACATTGAAAGCAAAACTTTTAAGACTACAGGGAAATAGACAAATCTGCTACTATAATGGGATATTTTGATGTACTCGTATTTTTAATAGGGGAAATAAAGACAGAGGCTATAAAAACATAGAAGATTTGAAGAGAACCCTGCCCTGGCTCTCATTTTTATTTAGAGCAAAAATAGGTCTTTATAATGACCAGACAGTGCTTGAATTGACCCCTTTACTATTTTTGTAACCTCATCTCACAATACTCTCCCTCTTACTTGACTGCTCCAGCTCTTGGACTCCTCATCATTTACAAATACTAGATGTGCCTCCAACTTTGAGCCTTTGCACTGACTGCTCCATACATAAAAGGATTTTTTTCTGAGATTAATTCATTTATTTGCTCAGACATCACCACCTCAATGACTAACTTCATAAAATGCAATGTGAAACCCTCCTACTTTTCTTACTCCAGATATTCCTTGCTTTGCTCTGTTTTTTCCTTTACCACTTTTCTTCTTTTGGCATATTAACCATTTCATGCATTTTCTGTTGACTGCCTCCCCACTCCTCCTTAAATGTGAATTGTATAAGGAAAGCGATCAGTGATTCCCGCAATGACATATACCAAGCATTTAGAACAGTGCCTGGAACATAAACTGTAGTCATAAATATTTGTTTATTGAATAAAAGGACTGGGACTTTTGCTGTAATGAGCCAAGCATAGCAAAGTAGAAATGATAGGAAGATCAAGAAATGAATTTTTTCCCACAAGAATTCCATTTCTAGCAATAACAAGCAGGAAATAGAAATAAAATCAATTTGTGAAGCTCCATTAATGCCAGCATAGCACACTTGATGACTCGTTATCTGATGATCACTTGTCAGGCTAAATCATCTAAAGTGCTCCCTCATTCAAAGTAATAATGAATCTAGGATACTTGAGGACTTACATGTGGGGCTAATTCAGCTCCCATTGGGGCTAATTCAATTTTCAGTGCATAGTTCCTGAATTATATAGATGAACACATCACAATGCCTCCGCTCTAGGTACTCACAACCTAGTTTAAGAGAAATTATTACCAAAAAAGTCTGTGCAAATCAAACCAGGTAAGTAGTAATATATTTAAATTTTTTTATTAATATGGTTATCTTAATAAAAGAATGTTAGAAAACAATAACATTTCAAATGGCATAAAATACTTAGGTGTGTATCTCTCTCTGATTAAGAAAAATGTCACTCGGGTTCTACTTGTACGAAAGGATTCCAATCTCTTTTGAGAGCAAATAGTCTGCTAAAACATTAATACTCCAAGCTATTACCAGGCAGGTAATTTTTTTTTTTTTAACTCTTTTTATGTTTGTATTGGGTTTTCATTTTTGTTTTTTTTACCTGCAGCCACTGCCTTCGAGTATAATTTAAACTTCACATACAAACTCCAACTCCTTTGAACTTGAGGAGCTTTCTAGTTCCACAAACCTTTCCCACACAGTTAGTTCCAGGGGCCCTCGTTGACCACCGAAGGTGAGCCAGGGAAGTGGAGAGCAAACTCATAGACACACCTCTAGAGCAAGTCTGATTCAAGAGCTCCCTTATCTTGCTTTTCAGTAGCTCAGAAATAAAATGGAGTTTTCTCCCTTGTCCCCAAGAAGCCCATCCAGCTGCCCCGATTTGGCCAGTTTCACCTGATGCTGAGTGGACACAGCTCTTCTGGTTTTAGCAAAGTTTTAAAACCATTCACCACCCAGGTTTGCTGAAGCTAGTGTCGGGTTCATCTTTGGCGGTGAGTGATGCATTTCAGTTGGGTATCCTCCCTCCGCAGGTTTTTCTCTTTGCCTGGCCACAAAGCTGGGCAGACACATCAGGCCCCATCCAGAATCTGACAGAATTCTCAGTCCAAAGAAGCTCAAGCAAGATCCCCAGAAGAGCTTACTGCCACCTACATGAAGGACTCTCCCCAGATCCCCTGATGGAGAATCCAAGACCCAGAGCAGATATGGAGAGTTGGAGAACATGTTAGAGAACACTCTCAGAGCTCCCTGCAGCCCTCTGAGGACATTCAGGATACCAGGCAGGTAATTTAAAATAACTATGCAATTACCTTGCAATGTAGTTATTTCAATAATAATTGAAATAAATTACCTTGCAATGTAGTTATTTCCTGATCTCCAACAATATTTTTGTATTATTATTAGTGTATTGAAGAAAGAGTTTAATACAAGATTAGCCATGAAAGAGATAAATTTATTACACAAATCAATCTCCCTGAATACTTGAAGCTTTGGGTTTCTGACGCATAGCTTAGTAGGTAGGATACTAGGAAATGGGTGCTGCTGATTGGTTGGGGATGCAATCATGGGGCAGGAAAATGGTCTTAATATACTGAGGCTGCCTTTAGGGAGGGAGACCACAAAACTGGTTGAACCATGAGTCATGAGTCTGGGTGGGGTCAGTCAGTCCTGAGAATTCAAAAGTAATCAAAAACATCCAAAGACCAATCTTAGGCTCTACAGTAGTGATGCTATCTGTAGGAGCAATTGGGGATGTCATAAATCTTATGACCTCTGGACACATGACTTGTGAACAGCAAAGGATTATAGAAACAATGTCTACATTTTAGCAGAATTCAGGACCCTCCAATGATCCTAATCTTGTGGCCTGTCATTAGTTTTGCAAAGGTGATTTCCGTCACTGAACAAGGAAGGGATCAGTTTCAAGAAGGCCTATTATCACCCTTGTTGCAAAGCTAAATTATAAACTAAATTTCTCCATGGTTAGTTTTGCCTTATGCCAAGGAATGAGTGAAGACAGCCAACCTTTGAAGCTAGAAGCAAGATGTAGTCAGTCACTTTAGATTTTTCACTCTGTTATTATTTCTGTAAAGGTTATTTAAGCACCCAACTTGGGCTTCACATTGACTCAATTCTGAGGTGTGAGCAATGGAGATGAGAAAGACTGGCAAATACTCTAACTTCTTCCTGCTGACAGGGTGCATAGTTGTGGTAAGGGTTGCTCTTAGGGTAAAAGGAGTGAAATCATCTTGCAGTTGTCTGTGTATATTCACTGGTGTCTGCTTTAAATTTCGACATCCACATAGCAAAAACATTAGTACTGATACAGGAATTAAGAAGAAATCACTTAGGCAGATAGTGAGGGTACAGAAGTCCTTGGTAAGGCTTTTCTTTTTAATGAAAAGCAGCCTCAAATTATTTTCTAACAAAGCAGCCTGTAAAACCAAACTTCAGACACAGACAAGCAAGCTGGGAGCTTGCACGGGTGAATGCCAGCAGGAACTAAGGGCTAGACATGTTCAAGATGGTGGCTCCATTTTCCTTTCTCTGCCAGCCACATGTACAGTAAGGAGCAGACAAGATGGTGCCAGCCGAGAAGAATACATTTGCATAATAAGATTAGGGTGAGGCCACCACCCTTCCTCACGCACTATGTGTCATATCTGATCAAACCAATCTGTGAGCCTTACATAAATCAGACATTGCCTCCTCAAACTGGACTCTAAATTCCAGCACATCCACTGCCAGCTTGTCCGTTCTGCTCAGAGATCCCTTTCTCTATGTGAAGAGAGCTGTTTCTCTTCTGCCTATTAAACCTCCATTCCTAAACTCCTACTGTGTGTCCATGTCCTAAATTTTCCTGGCATGAGACAACGAACCCCAGAGTATATACCCAGGCAATGTAGCCACTTCAGGCACTTTTATCCACAGTTTTAATAAGCCCTATCACAAGGAGTGAAAGCCCTAGCTTCAGGAATCCATACAGAGCTAATTGCAAGCCTTGAGAGAGCCAGGTAAATAACTCTGAGAACCCATCAAATATTGGGTCATCAGAGAGACTCAAAAACAATAAACAGGGCCACAATCTAGTAAGTGTACTATAGTTTTTGTGAAACATAGTTTTTCTCTCTACCTTTCTGCCAAAGACACATCAGAGTAGGACCAATGTATTTGAAAAATAAGCTTTAGTCTTATCACAGTTGACCTAATTTTTAGCCAGATAGGCTTTTTTTTTTTTTTTTTTTTTTTTTAATGGCTTTGTTGGAAGTTTTTCATAAGGAATCTCAAATTAAGTCTTTTAAAAGCCTCTTGAATCCAGCCAAGGATTTATTTGTGCCTGCAGATACCTGTATAAATTGAGTGAATTTCTCTCTTCTTGAAGTCCAAAAATAACTTGGGGTTCCTGGGCCTACCAGAAAGTGAGATTTTTCACAGGGTTAGAAACTCTGTACAGAACAAGATATGAGGACAGTTTTTCCAAAAGGCTTTTATCAGCTTTATAGGTCAACTTCAATTTCTTAAAGCAGTCTGAAAACATGTCATTTGATTCAAAGCCTTGGTAAAATAACCAGTGTCTCCAATTTTGTTGTGTTTCAAAAGAAAATAGATTCTTATTAAACTTCTGCAAATAACTATATTGTCATAAACTAAGAATACTCACAATTTGTTTCAAAATTCTGGAGAAATCATGTAGAGACATATAAATATGTTCTAATTTTGCTCACGGTAGTATACTTTACTCAACTATTAGATGTTGTAAATGGCTCAAAAGAAGTTTTCTTGACTCTGAAATACAAAACAAAAATTATTAGCAATGTTTTAAGCAAAACATCATAACAAAACTATTGCAATCTTCTATTGTCAGTTCATGCAATTAACTTCTGTTTTACTTTATATTGGGCTCTCCATGAGAGTCCTGGAAAGTTTTCTTGATTTATTTCAATGACACTATTTCCAAATTTTTTGGGAACCTGCATTTAACAGCACCCGACAGAGTCTTATAGTTGATTTTAAAGGCACCTTTTGAAAAGAGTCAAAGTAAAACAATTGTGGATGACACAAGTCTTAGAATAACCACAGTTAAAGACAAAATTGACAGAGAAATTGGGTCATTTGTGTGGCATTCAAAAATTTAACATAACAATCAATTTTTACTAATAGCATACACAGTCATATCAGAATTATAGAAGTATCAGACAATTCTGAAATACACACCAAGGACACATTTATACAAAGACAACTCAAAGAAAGAGAAACACCATTTTATACCTGACAATGCTTCCTTTGTGACTGTAACATGCCAAATAAGCCAAATGTCTCTTTTAGGCTCTTGGGAACTTAGTATCTGAAAGGTAAATGAGGTCAAAAGGACTTAGTTTATAACTTGAAATTTCAATTTTGAAAGCTTTGTCAAATATCAAAGATTTAAAACCCTGGATATCACAGAACAGGATCATAAATTACTAATTTAGCAGAAGTTATAACTCAAAGGTTTCAAATGTGAAAAATATCTTTACTTGTTGATAGAAAGGAGACTCAGCTTTCCAAACGACAAGACCCAGTAAAGATGAGTTGAGGCCTTCTGAATCTGCTTCTTCCATCTTCCCTATTTTTTCACTTTTTCCTGCAGTTTGCTCAAAAGGCAAACTTTCAAAATGTCTCAATATTCTAAAAAAAAGTTTAAAAAAGAAAACCAAATTTGACTTTTGCATTAGTGTATCATTCATGCTAAAGTTACCCTTAAGAAAATTTTGTAAATAAATCTAGTTTTAATCAGTTTGACCATAAAGTGAGATATTCATAACTCTCTTATAACTTTTGTAATTCTATATTATAGAGCAAATCAATGCTGCAAGAAAATCTTGTTATTGTGAAATATGATCCCAGATGCTAGCCCTGCATTGATGTTCTTTAATGTATAATTCATTGAAAAACAAATGGAATAATTTTGAATATTGAATAATCCCATTTAAATTTGACCACATTTGCTTACACACATAGAAAATCCTTTATAAATCAACCTCTTATGAATATTTTACAACTTGCAAGAATATTCAGTTTTGTTTTATCATTCTTTTAACACAGTACAATACAATAAAACCCCTCTAATATAGACAAAACTACTTTAACAAAAAACATAAAAAACATATTTCAATGCCTTATAACCTTTCGCTAAGAACGCATTCTACTTTCCTTATATGCCTTGAATGTAAAACTCTTCCTTCAGCAGTCCAAATTACTTATGTTACAATGCTAACTCTTAACGAACTTTTATTTTTAGTGAAAAACTGATAAGCAATGTCTTTATTTTTTAAAAGTATCTTCTATGGGTACATGAGATGTTTTGATACAGATATACAATGTGTAATAATCATATCATGGAAGATGGAGTATCTATCCCCTCAAGAATTTATCTTTGTGTTAAAAACAATCCAATTATACTTTTAATTATTTCAAAATTAACACATTATTACTAATTACAGTTGCCCTGTTGTGCTATCAAATACTAGGTCTTATTCATTCATTGAAACTATATTTTGCTTCCATTAACTATCCCCAGCTGCCCCTCATTTCCCCACTACTCCTCCCAAACTCTGATAACCATCTTTCTACTCTCTATATTAATGAGTTCAATTATTTTTATTTTATTTTATTTTTTTTTGAGATGGAGTCTCACTCTGTCACCCAGGCTGGAGTGCTATGGCTGGATCTCAGCTCACTGCAAGCTCCGCCTCCTGGGTTCACGCCATTCCCCTGCCTCAGCCTCCCGGGTAGCTGGGACTACAGGCGCCGCCACCTTGCCTGGCTAATTTTTTGTAGTTTTTAGTAGAGACGGGGTTTCACCGTGTTAGCCAGGGTGGTCTCGATCTCCTGACCTCGTGATCCGCCCCTCTCGGCCTCCCAAAGTGCTGGGATTACAGGCTTGAGCCACCGCGCCCGGCCCAATTGTTTTGGTTTTTAGATCCCACAAATAATTGAGAACATGTGAACTTTGTCTCTCTGTGCCTGGCTTATTTTGCTTAACATAATGACATCCAGCTCCGTTTGTGTTATTGCAAATGGCAGGACCTCATTTTTTTTTATGTCTTAATAGTGCTCAATTGTGTATAAATACCATATTTTCTTTATCCATTCATCTGTTGATGGAAAGTTAGGTTGCTTCCAAATCTTGGCTAGTGTGAACAGAGCTACAACAAACACAGGAGTGCAAATATTTCTTCAATAAATTGATTTTATTTGGTTATATACCTAGCAGTGGGATTGTTGGGATATATGGTAACTCTATATTTTAGCTTTTTGAGGAAACTTCAAACTATTCTGCATGGTGTTAAACTAATTTACATTCCCAACAACAGTGTACAAGAGTTCCCTTGTATACCTAAAAACAAAAAGAAGAAAATAAGTCAATCACTTTACTAAAAGGAAGACACATACTCACCAGTATTTGTTCTTGCCTGTCTTTGGGGTATAAACTATTTTAACCATGGTGAGATGATATCTCATTATAGTTTAGATTTGCTTTTCTCTGATGATAAATGATGTTAAACACCTAATCATAATTCTATTTGTCATTTGTATATCTTCTTTTCAGGAATATGTATTCAAATATTTGCCCATTTTTCATCAGATTATTAGATTTTTTTCTTACAGAGCTGTTTCAGCTCCTTATATATTTTGGTAATTAACCCCTTGTTAGATGGGTAGTTTGCAAATATTTTCTTCCATTCTGTGAGAATAATCCATGTGCTGAAGAAAATGTGTATTCTGCAAGTACTGGATAGAATGTTCTATAAATATCTGTTATATCTGTTTGTTCTACAATACAGATTAAGTCCAATATTTCTTTGTTGATTTTGTGTCAGGAAGATTTTTTCAATGCTGAAAGTTAGATGTTAAAGACTATTGGAGCTTATATATTTTAAAATTTATATATATATTCTAGCTTTATCAGATCTTACTTGTTTGTTTCTTCTTATAGTTTTTGTCTTAAAATCTATTTTGTTTGATATATAAGTGTAGCTACTCTTGCTCTTTTTTGGTTTCCATTGGCATACAATATCTTTTTGTCATCCCTTTATTTTCACTCTATGTGTGCCATTATAGGTAAAGTGTGTTTCATGTAGGCAACAGATCAATGGGTTTTGCTTTTTCATCCATTCAGCCACTGTATGTCTTTCTGTTGGAAAGTTTACTTCATTTACAATCAATGTTATTGTTGCTAAGTAAGGACTTACTCCTGACATGTATTATTTGTTTTCTGGTTGTTTTGTCATCTTTTCTCTCTCTCTCTCTCTTTTTCTGTCTTCCTTTTAGTAAAGTGATTGACTTATTCTCTTTCTTTTGTTTTTAGGTATCTTTTGTATCTTCTTTCATTTGAGGTTACCATGTGGCAATACTATTTTATAAGTCATTATTTTAAGCTGATAACAACTTAACACTGTTTACATAAACAAAGAAACAAACAAGGAACAAGAAAAACTAATAATGACTGTATGCCTTAACTTCATTTCCTTGCTTTTTAACCTCTTGCTAATATATATACATTGTTGTACTGGATATGTCTTGAAAAGTTGTTGTAGTTATTATTTTTGATTGGTTCATCATTTTGTCTTTCCACTGAAGAACAGTTTTCACACCACAGTTATAGTGTTATAATATTCTATGTATTTTTGTGTACTTATTATTACCAGTGAGTTTTATACCTTATTGATCATTAACATCATTTTTTTTCTGATTTAAGTACTCCTTTTAGCATTTCTTGAAAGACATGTCTGGTGTTGATTAAATTCCTCAGCTTTTGTTAGTCTTGGAAGGTCTTTTTTTCCTCCTTCATGCTTGAAGTTTATTTTAACCAGATATATTCTTTTATGGTAAAAGGGATTTCTTTCCCCTTCAGCACCTTAAATATGTCTTCCTCCACTCTCCTGGCCTATAAATTTTCCACTGAAAAGTGTGCTACCAGACATATTGGAGCTCTGTTTTATGTTATTTGCTTCTTTTCTTTTGTTGCTTTAAGAATTCTCTCTCTCTCTCTCTTTTTTTTATTGACTTTTGGGGAGTTTGATTATTAGATGCCTTGATGTAGTCTTCTTTAGGATAAATCTTCTTGGTGTTTTATAACCTTTTTGTATTTGTATATTGATATCTGCTCTAGGTTTGTGAAGTTCTCTGATATTATTTCTTTAAACAATGTTTCTACTCCTATCTCTTTCTCTGTCTCCTCTTTAGAGCCAATACTCTTGTATATTTTTTCTTTTGTCTCCTCTGACTGTGCATTTTCAAATAGCCTGCTTTCAAGATCACTAATTTTTTCTTCTGCTTGATCAATTCTGCTATTAAAAGTCTCTGATGCATTCTTCAGTATGACAATTGCATTTTTGAACTCCAGAATTTCTGCTTAATTATTTTTAATTATTTTAATCTCTTGTCAAATTTATCTGATAGATTTCTGAATTCATTCTCTGTGTTATCTTGAATTTCTTTTAGCTTCCTTAACAAAGTTATTTCAAATTCTGTGTGTGAAAGGTCACATATCTCTATTTCTTCAGGACTGGTTTCTGGTGCCTCATTTAGTTCCTATGGTGAGGTCATGTTTTGCTGGATCATCTTGATACTTGTAGATGTTCATCTATGTGTCGGCATTGAAAAGTTAGATATTTATTATAGTTCTTGCAGTCTGGGCTTGTTTCTACCCATCCTTCTTTGGAAGGCTTTCCAGATATTTGAAAGGACTTGAAAGTTGTGATCTAAGCTTTATCTGCTTAAGGGGGACCCCAAGGCCAGTAGTGCTGTAATTCTTTCAGTCTTGTAGAGATACCACCTTGATAGTCTTGGACAAGTTCTGGAAGAATTCTCTGGATTACCAGGTAGAGACTGTTGTACTCTCCCCTTACTTTTTCCCAAACAAAATCTGTACCTCTATTCTGAGCCATCTGAAACTGGGGTTGGAGTGACACAAACACCCCTGTGTCCACCACCCCTAGGGCACCTAGGACTGTGCTGTGTCAGACCTGAATCCAATACATATCTGGATCTCATCCAAGGCCTGCTCTAACCAATTCCTGGCTACAAACTATGTTTGCTCAAAGCCCTGGGAGAGGGCTGGTCTATAGCCAGCAGGTGGCAAAGCCAGCCTAGGTCTATTTCCTTCCCTTTGGGTGGTAGCAAGTTCCATCAGGCCTGGGGTAGGTCCAGAGGTGTTGTCCAGGAGCCAAGGCCTAGCATCAAAAACTTTACATGTACACTTAGGGTTCTATTGTACTGCAACTAAGCTGGCACTCAAATCACAAGACAGAGTCCTTCCCACTCTTCCCTTCCCATTCCGAAGGAAGAGGTACCTTATCTTGTAATCACTGCCACCTTAGTCCATTGGGGGGTACTACCAGATGATTACCAATGTTCCCTTAAGGCTCACAGGCTCTTTAGTCAGCTTCTAGTGAATATTGACTGGCCTGGTACTCACCTTTCAGGTGAGGGTAGGTCAGCCCAGGGTAGGTCCAGAAATTCTATCCAAGAGTCAAGTCCTAGAATTTGGGACACCAGGAGCCTCCATGGTGCTCTACCCCCAGTGTGGCTGAGCTGGTACCTAAGGTGCAAGACAAGGCCCCTTTACTTTTTTCTCTATCATTTTCAATCAGAAAGAGTATTGCCCCATAGCCACCACAACTGGGAATGTGCTGGCTCTCACCTGAGTCCAACAAGTCTCAGCATCTCACCCACGGTCCTCAGTGTAGTACCTGGGCACAGCTTGGAACTAAAACTTGCCTAGGCATTGCAGTTCTAGTGGCTTCAACTATGTTTCAGATTAATTTGCCACCCCAGAGTACTTTATCCTGTGGTAGCAAGGAGTATAGGAACCGAATTTCCAGCCACCGAGGTTTGTGATTCTTCTCTGGCTATGACTGGTTTAAATGCACCCTTCGTGGGTGAGACTGATTTTGGTCTAGTTTTGCTTTCTGCTATAATGAGGGCAACACTGAGTTCAGTGCATCACAATTGTTGGCTCTCCCTCAACACAAGGAACAGAAACGCTCTCATCACCACAGCACCCCTGCCAGGGGGATGGGAAAGGAGTGGCATTTACTATTCAAGACTGTTTTGCTTTCCTCTACAGTACCTATTTCAGCAATATGAAGTTAAAACCAGATATTGTGAGTGCCTACCTGATTTGTGTTTCTTATGAATGTGCTTATTTGTGTAGATAGTTGTTAAATTAGTGTCCTTGATGGAGGGACAATCTGTGGAGCCTTCTGTCTGACATCTTGCTCCACCCATCAACCACGTAAATATATTTTTTTTAATCTATTAGATTGCAGAACACAGGACAAAAATAGAACTGCTGACCATGTCTGACTTTTCCCAGCACAGCCAAGGGATGTGGCTAACTCTATAGGTACCCAGGCGTTTCCTAGAATCTAATGGCTGTAAAACAGACAAGTTAAATAGTTATCAAAAAATGTCATATAAGGAGTTTATGACCTTAAAATGTCTAGAAAAGACAGTAACTGACCTGTATACTTTAAATCATGTCTAAGTTATGAAAAGGTTTTAATTTTATTTTACTAATGTTAAAAAGTATATTTTGAAGTTTACTAAGGTTATGTGAACTAAAATGCATTTGGGTTAAAATTTCTATTTTTTGAGAAAATGTTTAAGTGCTAATTTTTCTTTAAGCCAATTAATTGGAACTTTTTAATATAATTTTGGTTGTGAAACATCACTCACATGGCACATGTAAATGAACAGAAAAAGCAGATCTGGTAGAGTTATAAGATTGTTCATTTGCCAGTTTTTAAGATTCTCTTCCTCGTTTTAGGCCATTAGTCTCTTGATTACCTGTTCCCTGTCCTAAACATATGTCAGCTAGACAACACTAAATTTGCATTTCTAAAGTGGTAACTCTTAAGTGAAACAATACAGATAATTAATGTTTTATCCAAACTCAGGGAAAATGGTATGAGTAGAAGTTCACATGGCCAAAATAAGGATATCCTTACCTGTGGTGATTTTCTTAGATGTAAGTTTCTTAATTGCATTACTGGCTTTAGGGTGGAATCTTGTAAGGAACAGCACCAGGAGAGCATGCAGTTTCTAGGCCTAATGGGGAGGGATAGGTGGAAGGCAGAACAGATCCCCAAAAGTCAAGGATCCAATTTTTACGTCAAATCCTGAATCTACCGAAGGAGGGAACCACTGTAAGATGAGATGGTGCAAGACTGAAGATCAGACGCTGTCCATGGAGGGAAAAAATAATCAAGAAATAGCAAAATTTCCAAAAGTATTAAACCAGAAAGGACTCATTTCCTAAGCCAGAGATATGAACCCAGGCCACCATCATGAAAGGGCAAAGCCTTTGCTACCAATGTACAGCATTGGGCAGTTGCCAGCACTTTTCTGAAAAGAAGTCTAGAACAGCCATTTTAAAGCTTGCAAAGAATTTTAACTGCCCAAGAGAATATTCTAAGGCTAGCCATGACATTGTTATATGTCATTTTCTAAGTTTAAACTTTTTTATTCAATTGTTGAGAATAAAATATCTACAAAAATATTTTTCTTTCAATGGTGTACTTAGTTCAAATAGTAACTCAATCCAAAAGCCCTTTTGAAACTCAGATGGTGATGTTCCAGGTTCTTATCAACTATGGAAGAGGTATTTCTGGAGAGATCATAGAGGAGGCATCCTCACGATCCCCAAAAATTCACCCTCAGAAAGGGGCTTAATATAGCAAAAGATGGCAAAAACCCCATAGTATGGGACATTTTAAAACAAAACTCACCAGAGGGCTTGACACATTTGGGATGAAGAATGTGCTAATGCATCTCATCGACTCTCGGTCCTTTCAGACCAGTAACCTAATATGAACCTGAAACTTCCCACCCTCTGGATGGCAGAGACGGAGAGAGAGTATCCCCACATGGTCACAAAGTCAAGCTCTTGAGAATACAAAACAAGACAAGAGGGAAACCATATCCAGTTTTTTGCCTGTGGGAAATGCAGCTATGTTTTCTAATTGACCAGTCTGCAAGGCCAGCTTGAACACGAGGTTATAGGAGTCCCAGGCCTGCATCGTATCCTATGGTAACCCTCTTTATGACAGAATAGGACAAGACAAATTTGTAGCACAAAGTACATCAGACTTACTAGAGCCTAATACTAGTCTCACAAGTCATTTTTCCCATAATCAGAATCTTGCAGAGAAGACAAACAGTGATTTTTATCATTCAGTGAACTAGTTGAGGCAGAGAGAAGGAGACCAGTAGTGTGGCTGCTAAAGAATTAGTATGCTTTTGCCAGCTTGACAGTTTTTGGGTTCCCTTTATCTGCAGTTTCTGGAAGAACAGAACAGATTTTGGTGACCCTGCTCACAGCACCATAGCAGTGGAGTCAAGTTGTGTTACAAAATAAAATTATCCTTTTCTGTTTCATGGCACCATAGGCAAGAGATGACAATTTTGCATAACAAAATTAGAGGCTTTCAATTCTCTGATTTTAAATGTCTACTAGATAAATTGCCCAGAAGAACTCATGGAACTACAAACTTAGTAGGCTGAAAGCCAAGTCTACTACCCTACCTCTCAATCTAATAAAAACATCTGCAATATACAAGTCCCAATTCAAAATAACAGAAATTTTTAGCATAATTTGTCAAATGTATTTCTTAGCCAGTTAGGCAGTGTAATTTCTACTTTATCAATACATTTCTCCTTTCCTTTCTTTTCTCTCTGTCTCTCTCTTTTTTTTTTTTTTTTTTTTTTTGTACTTTGTATTGCATCCTCATTGGTCTCTTATCTCTTCATTGGTCTCATTATCTCCTCGTTGGTTTCATTTGTTTATTCTTACCTGATGTTATTTCATTCTATTCAAGACTTTAGATTAATTTTTCTAAATCATACTTAGAAAATGTAATTATACTAAAAAATGGCTACCAAATTAAATAAAAATGATCAAATCAGCATCCAAAATTAAAGCTCTGCATAGTTTTCATGATTTAATCCTAATAATTTCCTGTGGTCACAAAAGTCTAATGCAAGCTCATAACATTGCTTCTCCCTAAAAAGTCACCCTCTTTCTCTGTGTTGAAATCCTTCAGTCTCATAAAGTGTAGAATCAATTTTGTGAAGACTTCCTGATATTTTCAAACGTATGTGATACCCTTATCCTCTAAATAGTTCCAATGATATTTGATGATGCTAACTATAATGTGTCTAGGCGTTTAGCTATTTTTATAGTTTCTTAAGCACATCTGATGCATCTATGAACTACCTCATTGTGGGAACTCTGCTCTATTCCACATTGTATTTATTATAAAAAATAGCTCCAAATTTTATACAGAGTAGTCAGAAAAGTCATGGAATGAAACTTAAAAGTCAGCAAACTAAATAAAACTTAGTTACTCAAATCCAAGTCTAAGAGCCTTTGCTGTGTACAGAAAACTCGGTTACCTACTTAGGGAATCCCTTACCACAGTGTTTGATAGCTACTCTCTGACTCAGAGTAAACATCTGGATGTCTGACTGGAACTATCTTTGTGGTTTGATGATTTTTGAAAAAATAATATGTTTGAAGGACTGTTATCAGTGAAAACACTTTTTTAATTCTTTTTCCATACAGGTACTGACCACAGAGAGGAGTCCCAGATGACTAATGTAGTGGAAAAATTTACTCTTCTTTAGCTATTTTTTGTCTGGAAGATTGGTGACCATATGTAACTCATGCTTGATGCTGAATCAGGGAAAGAAAATGAAAGGGAACCACTAGTATAGTTGGGCGAATGGCCCAGACATACGCCTACACTACTGGCAATTCTAAATAAGGAATAGAAAAGAAATTACTTAAGTCACCAAATTGAACCTTTTCCTGGTAAACATAACTTAGTGCTTAGAAGATAGCATATAAAATGGCATTAGAGAATGTATATTATTTCTTAATGTAACATATACATTACAATAAAAACCACTTGGCTTATTTTATAAAAATTTATTTTAAATAATACTGTGTATATGAAAGAAAAATCACATGGGAAACCATAATTAGTTTTCTGCTAAACGTATGAAGAATTCTATTAAAATATGTTAAGTAAGGCAAATATTTATTATATTTAATAAGACTAATAAAAATACAAACATTTGGTAGAAATTACAAGTTGTAAAATGTAGGACATGATTAAAAGTTTTCCTAAGCCAACTGTTACTAGTAACTTATTGTTTTATATTTATAGATAGAACATTTATAAATCAACTACATAAGACACATAAAAGTTTTATGTCAAAGCAGATGCTATCTATATTCTTGCAAATAAAAACAAATAAACAGAAATATAGCAAGAACCATTTTTGATACATTAGGTATAGTGTGTGTCAGCTCTGAAATAAGGGCTTTAGCTTATTCATCATTGTATTCCTGGATTGAGAACAGCACCTGCGAACTGAAAGATAATAAATACCATTTAAATCAAAAACTGTTAGAACTAATAAACTAATTAAGTAAAGTAACAGGATACATAATCAATGTACAAAAATCATTGTGTTTCTATACATTATCTGATTAAAAAATCAAGAAAGGAGTCTCATTTATAATGACATTTTAAAAAGACACTTAGGAATAAATATAACCAAGAAGGTGAAATATCTATACACTGAAAATTATAAAACATATATGAAAGAAATTGAAGACAAGACATATAAATGAAAAGATATCCCATGTTCATGGATTGAAATAATTAATATTATTAAAATGCTTATACTACCCAAAGAAATATACAGATCAAGGCGATCCTTATCAAAATTACAGTAACAATTTTTACAGAAACAGAAAAAAATATAAAATTTGTAAAATCCAAAGAAGATGCCAAAAAGTCAAAGCAATCTTGAGCAAAAAAGAGCAAAAGTGCTGGCATCACACTTCCATCACACTTCCTTATCTCAAAATTTACTGCAAAATCATGCTAATCAAAACAGATGATACTGGCATTAATAACAGGAATAGAGAAAAATGAAACAAAACAGAAAGCCTAAGAATAAATCTTCACATGTACAGTCAATTAATCTTCAACAAAGTTGCCAAGAACATACACAGGAAAAACAATAGTCTCTTCAATAAATGGTGTTGGAAAACAAGATATCCACATGCAGGAGAATGAAATTAGAACCTCATTTCACTCCATATGCAAAAAATTAAAACAATGAATTCATGACTTAAACATAAGACCTGAAGTTGTCAAACTACTATGAGAAAATTTCTTGACATTGGTCTGGACAGTATTTTGTTGTACATGAACCCAAAAACATAAGCAACAAAAGCAATTATAGACAAAAGAGATTGCATCAAACTGAATGTTTAATGCATAGCAAAGAAAACAATCAATAGAGTGCAGAAACCTAAAAATTGGAGAAAACACTTGCAAACTATACATCTTATAAGAACTTAATAATGAAAAGACATAAAAATGGCCAACCGATATATGAAAAAAAAAAAGTTCAACATCACTAATTATCAGAGAAATGCAAATTAAAACAACAGTGAGATATCTGTTAGACTAGCTATTATACAAAACATAACATGTATTGAGGAAGATGTGGAGAAAAGAGAACCCTTGTACCATATTGGTGAGAATGTAAATTAGTACAACCATTATGGAATGCAGAATGGAGGCTCTTCAAAAAATTAAAAATAGGTATACTCTATTGTCCAGCAATCCCACTTGCAGGTATATAGGTATATAGCCCCCCAAAATGAAATCAGTATGTCAAAGAGATGGCTGCTCTCTCTTGTGCATGGCAACATTATTCACAATAAATTAGATATGAAATTAACCTGTGTCCATCATCAGATGAATGGATACGTAAGTGTGGTTATATACAAAATGAAATACTATTTAGCCATAAAAATAATAAAATGTTCTCATTTACACAACATGGATGAACATGGAGAACACTGTTAAGTAAAATAAGCCAGAAATAGAAAGATGTGTACTGTATGATCTCACTTACATGTAGAAACTAAAAACCCTGAATTTATAGAAGCAGGGAGTAGAAAGCTGGTTGACAGTGGCTGGGTGTGGGGGATGGCAAAATGTTGGTCAAAGTATATAAAGTTACAATTACATAAATAAATTATGAATATATAATATATAACATGCTGACTATAGTTAATAATAAAGTTTTTAATACATAAAATTGCTAAGAGACCAAATCTTAAATGCTTTCACTACAAAAAAATATAAGTATGTGAGGTGATGAATATGTGAAGTGGCTTGATTTAATCAATTTGTAATGTATACATGTATCAAAATATCACTTTTTACGCCATAAATATATATAACTTTTATTTGTCAATTATACCTTAATAAAGTATAAAAAATGATAGAGACAGCCAGGCGCAGTGGCTCATGCCTGTAATCCCAACACTTTGGGAGGCCAAGGTGGGCGGATCACCTGAGGTCAGGAAATCGAGACCAACCTGGCCAACATGTTGAAATCCCGTCTCTACTAAAAATACAAAAATTAGCCGGGCATGGTGGCGGGCACCTGTAATCTCAGGTAGTCAGAAGGCTGAGTCGAGTATTGCTTGAGCCTGGGAGACCCAAATTGCAGTAGGCTGAGATCGCTCCATTGCACTCCAGCCTGGGCAAGGACAGTGAAACTTCATTTTAAAAAACGAAAAAGAAAAAGAAAAAAGATAGAGACAAAAAAAGAAACATTTCGTCTACCAGATTTAAATGTGTAACAATTCTAGTGGATTTCTTATTTGGCCAGCATTATTGGTCCTGTAAGATAGTTTTCTTTGTTTTTAATGGTAAATTACAAAATAAAAGCCTAAAATTGTTTGATGGATACATTTTTCTAATAAGAATAGTCATTTTAACTTATATTTAATTATATTAAATAATATAATTTGTTCCAAGAAATGAGAAGCAGCATTTATGATCTATCATAGTCAGTTTTAGAGAGTTATACCTAAATCATTCTAGCACTTAAATTTAAGAAACTCAGGTCATGAAATGTTGCAAACTTGGAGAAATATGCTGAATCACTCCAGATCCTGGGAAATACAGCATTACTGAGGATCACTGATGGATATGATATTTAAAAAAAAAAAAGTTTCAATTCTATGAACTGATTGCATGATATTAGAATATTTTATTTTATTTATTTATTTTTTATTTTTTTTTTTTGAGACGGAGTCTCGCTCTGTCGCCCAGGCTGGAGTGCAGTGGCCGGATCTCAGCTCACTGCAAGCTCCGCCTCCCAGGTTTACACCATTCTCCTGCCTCAGCCTCCCGAGTAGCTGGGACCACAGGCGCCCGCCACCTCACCCGGCTAGTTTTTTGTATTTTTTTTTAGTAGAGACGGGGTTTCACCGGGTTAGCCAGGATGGTCTCGATCTCCTGACCTTGTGATCCTCCTGTCTCGGCCTCCCAAAGTGCTGGGATTACAGGCTTGAGCCACCGCGCCCGGCCCAGAATATTTTATTTTATTCTAGATTTTGTAAGGCTACATTTAATGTGTTTAAATTAAACATACACAATAAGCATGCATGTTTATTAACATATTAAAACACATATATAGTTTTACATTACCTTAGTCATTTTTTTCTTTGTTTCAATCACCCACTGATTTTCTTACATGCTGGGAATGTACTTTATTCCATGCTTTATTCATGTATTAGGAGTTTATTGTTATACTTTGAGTGCATTGACAAGGCGGTAATTGTCGAGACTGTAAGAGTACATGGATTTTGTACAAACTTTGAATACAGAGATGGCAGAATTTGCTAATGAATTGATGTGCGCTATAAGAGAAAAATTGCTATCAAAGATGATTTTAAAGTTTTTGCTCTCAAAATTGGCAGAATGAAGTGATAACTTACTAAGCTAGGGATGATAAGAAAATAATTATTTAATTTTGTTGATAAAAATCTATGAATGTATTGTCAACACAATTTGTTCTTGTTATTCACCCTCTGTAATCCCAATAAACCCTCATTAATATACTAAAGCCTGTCATCATAATTATTCAGATTCATCTGCCAACATTGAATAGTCTAGTATTAATCATGTTAACTATCACCTTTATGAGCAAAGAAAAATCACCCAACTCTATTTGGTTAGTGCAACTGACACTTGTGAACAGGAAGTCTAATACAAGTTTCATAAACAATCCAAAGAAATTGATTTGGTTGGACTAAAAAAGAAAAAAAAAAAAAAAGAAGGTCAGTGGAAATCCCACCAGCCCCTGTTAATATAAAGATGTATTGAATTACCAGCTTGTTTGTAATGATAATACAGTCAGACTTGTTAAGTTCTTATCACTGGCCAACTGGCATAGAAAAATTACTCCTTCTTTGCTACAGTAGTCCTCTCTTATCGTGGTTTTACTCTCCAAGATTTCAGCTACCAGTTATATAGTACAAAAATAAGAAATTTTTAGAGAGAGAGGGATACTGAGAAAAACTACATCTACATAACTATTATTACAGTATTCTATTCAATTGTTAGTTATTATCTATGTCTAACTGTGCTTAATGTATGAATTAAACTTTATTGCAGGTGTGTATGAACAGGAAATACATAGTATATACTGTATAGAGCTTGACACTATCCATGGTTTAGGCATCCACTGGGGATTTTTGAAGTATCCACTGTGTTTAAGGGGAGACTACTGTCGATGAAACTACAGTAGATGAGTGCAGTCTAGTACCCATACTTTCACTTATGTGAATTCAGCAACCATTTACATTTCCTCTTTTGTAGCCACCATATCAGAACTTAGAATACTGCTAGTAATGGAGCAGAATGTCATGAATACTGATTGACTTGAGTTTATAGAATAAAAGAAATTGGAACATTGTGCCTTTTGGGTTTTAGAATGGGCACTACACTTCATGGTACTATATTGATCTTTTTTCTAGAGGCTAATATCAGAGTATTACCTCTGTGTTAAGAAGCAAGTGATGTTTATAATAGTAATGACAGATTTACACTTGATAATTCAATTCATTCTCTTTTGCATATAATTTATAATATCAGTAAAACCAGTGAGAAGTACAGTCTATATAGTTAAAACATGTTTCTCACTACAGAATACATTTATACAAAAGGAAGTAGGCTCAAATCCAAACTCCTATAACCATGCTTTAAAAGCATTAGTTTAAGCATTTCTGATGAGCACCATAAAATGATAAAAATTAAATAAAAAATACCTTATATTATACATAATAAAAATGATGAAGAATATTTTCATGTCTAAAATACAAATCTTTAAAACTATCTATCCATGAGATTTAACAGAGTCTACATTTTCTTCTAATGTAGGTTAGAAGTGTATATGCTGGCTTTTCCTAACAGATAAAGAAAAAACATTTTAATGATCTACATTCAACATATTTAGAAGTATGTGCATTGTTTTGTAGTTATCAATTTATTTACTTATTTATATTTATATAGTTTTATATATGTTTTTAAAATAGGTTAGATGTTGAGAACTTCTTTATTTAAATAATAATATGATATTAAATATGTTTGATTAATTTCTAATAACAATGTTGGTACTCAAGATGAAAGAAGCTTCAGGGAGTTCTTAGTTACAATAAGGTATCCTAAAATTCATTATGTATATTTTTGTGGATTTAGTAAATAGTATTTCTCATGTTCACGTTATTTTTAAACTAGTAGATATTTTCTATTTTTAAACATATAAATTCATTTTAAAATGTCACTGACCTCATGACAGTTTTAGTTGTTACATAATTTCCTAATCAGAGCTTACAAAAATTACCATAGCTACTATGTGGATATCTGCAAAACATTTTGACATTAAAAACCAGGTCCTTGGACTTAAAAATTTAGGTCCTAATTCACTCCATTTCAATGCAGTAATTGTTCTTAACTTATGCAATTTAATCTACTTCCCTTTTTGTCTTTAGCTAGTAGAGATTCAAAACATCTGGTTGTGATCAAGTATTCACAATCTCCTAATTTAAAGTTGCATGATTCAGAATTTTTTAATATATACTTTTGAAGATAACTGAATATGTACAAAAACATGGACAGTAAGTCACATTAACTTTAAACTATTCTGAATGTTTTTAAGCTTCAATCAGAAATACCAATGGCCTATCCTTATAATTATTTCCCTTTACCCTATCTGAAAAATGCTTATATTTTACACTTCAGGCTAAAGTAAGCAAGCACCACATAAAATGTTGTGTTGAGTAATCACAAGTGCTTAGCTATTGCTCAACACATGTCAAATACAAATAATTAAAACTATAGTGGCCCCAAGCAAAACATTAAAATTTTTGCATTCCAAAGGAGGTTCATTAAAACCAGATGACTGGCTTGGCTCAGCTCATAGAAGGACTTGGCTGAAACATGTCCACTTCAAATCCATACTGTCTTATTTGCTTACATCACAGAATCACTGACTCAAGAACCTGAAGGGTCCTCCAAAGTTTATCTAACCTCTTTCCAAGCAGAGTTTTACTTAAAATACTTTGTAGAGAAACTAATATTTCTTTACAAATTCACATGCAAGAATATTGCAAATACTTTTTGTATCATTAAAAAGTATAACCTTTCAGTGAGTAGAAAAACAATTAAAAATCTTTATTATTTTATTCTTCTAAAATCTCCTTAGTACATTTTAGCAAATTCATTTGTGACTTCACTGCAGTGAAAGAGATCAGCACTAGTGTGAACTGCGTCATTGAATAATATTCCATTCTACATTATCTCCAATACACAAACAGCATAAACTATGTATTCTTCATGACTACAAATTATGAGAGACTTAAATTCCTGAAAAAAAGTTTAAAGTGGCACTAAAAAAAATTATAAAACCCATATTCAGTTAATATACATTTTTACTATGAGAAATTTAAAATTAAGAGTCAATTATTTAACCATTTATTATTAAAAAGAAAATAATGAAAGAATATTAAAATCAAATTTCTTAAATAATCCATTTAAAAACATGTATTACGTTACATACAAAGGCTACTTATAATAGACAATTTGATGAGCTAATAGATAAGTAACTTCAAGCAGTTTATTAATCAAGCATTGGAAATGTACATACTGTATTTAAAATGATTTCAAGTCACATTAGATCTGTTAATAGGTTTACTGTTTTTGAAGCCCATGAGGATTTATCTTTTATCAAATAATCTTAAAACCTACAAATTATATTGCTTAAACATGCAGTCTTTTCTTCCAGTGTACTAAAAAATAATCAATGCATATGCTTTCCTTTCTGCCACTCCACCTCTCGTCAACAAAATTAAGCAGTTTAAAACACAGTTTTAGTAAGAAGGTAAAGCTTTATGACATAACACATCTAATTTTGATGACGCATGAGGGAAAAGACAGTCTTTTAAGTTCAGATGAATTTTGAGTCACACGTTCCTTCCTCCCACGCCTGTTTGCCTTGAGTGAAGTCTGTTTTTTTGAGCACAGGATGCTACTGACTGTAACTCACTCAAAACACAGACCAGGAAGATTAATTTTGTCATTTCAGCTGAGAAAATGGAAGAAAGCAATAAAATGAAGGGATTAGACCTTTGGTGTGCTTCATATTATACACCACTATTAAGGTGGCAAGGTAACCATTTCCTCAATACAGCCTTTATAAAACATGATGTGTTGAATATACTAAATTATTTTTACTTGCTAAATAGGCTTAATACAGTAAGAATTTAATTCACATTCCTACCATTAAGCACAATTTTTAATATCAATGTAAGCTTCAATCTTAATAAAACATAAAATTATCCTCTTATAGCAGCAGAACATAAATTTATTATTCCTCTTGAGTGTTTGTCTCTCTATCCATGTTATTAGGTTGTGTTAAATGCCTGGCAAGAGAGAAAACTTCTGCTCTACCTGTGACAATCGTAACTACATATTGTTCATAATATGGATATTCCATTCACTTAATGTAAGCACATACTTTGATTATAAAAGCAATGGCATGTTAAACATATTTTATATTATTACTATTTAATGTTTACTAACTATTCAATAATCCATTATCCTCTTAAATTATGGTTGATTCTTAAATCAAAGACAAACTGTAGAAAACCAGGCATCAAGCTATATATAAAGTTACATATGTGTAAGTCCATCTTTATATAATAGTGACACAAATTTTAGAATACGACATGGTGAAACATTTTTCTTTACATAAAAATGTACAATTACATTGTGATCTTGACTTTCCAAATACCCATGACAAACTGCCAAAATCCATGTGCCTCCAACTGATTCAGAGACTTAAGTTTCCATCACTTAATTACCTTGTCTCTTAGCCATCTACCTCGGAGGTTTCTTGGAGGTTACGTAAGCTTTAGTAACTTAGGGACACATAGTAGTCAGTCACTCTGTCTCTTGGCTTCATCAGCTTTCCTTTTTTGTTGTTGGTGGTCATTTGGCTTATTGTAGGTAAGATTCCTCCATGTTGGAAAAAATAGTAGTAATATGTATACACAAGACTCTAGACTGTTCTTAGCAAAGCTTACTAAGGTCAGAGGAAAGTAAGTTACACACACACACACACACACACACACAATTAGCAAAGTATACTAAGCTCAGAGGTAACCTGAGCTGTAACTATCCTGTTCTAAGACCAGGTTACCTCCGAGCTTAGTATGCTTTGCTAATTATAAATACATATTTTCTCCCTTTTAGCACCCATATGTGCTTTTCTCCCCTTTGGCACCCACATGTTAAATCCCAGAGAAGAATTTATGCTGACATCACATAAATAAGCCAATGACTGTGATCAAACTGATGGCTAATATGCTAAGTCAGACCTATTTTTGGGGGGATACAGGTTAGAAAGGGAAAATAGGATGGCACTTATTGCACTGGTACCACCCAGAATCACGTGGAGTGAGAGGCTTGGATCCACAGAAATGATGACACTTGCTGTTAATAAACAAAATGTGAGTAAACAAGGGGGTTAAATTATATCTTCCACATTTTATTTTTTAGCTGTCTAGTTAACACATATGTGTATAATTCCATGAATAGCTCCACCTAATATAATTATTTTACTTAATAAACATGCACTCATCCTCTCTCCAACAGGAACAATCCAAAGACATGCTGTTAAGTCATCGTATTCTAGGGCCAGCATCTCTGGGTAAAATGCATTTCCCTTAATCAAATTCAAATGTGAGTCCTCACAGCACCCCTGCCAAATTCTGATTATAAACCTAACCATTCTATCTTACACAACAAACAATGTTAGGGAAAACAGAAACAGTCCAATAAAGTCAAAAGAATAAATGGGGAATTCTTCTCTACTGGTGGTATTAATGCATTGCTTTGACCCATCTCCTGTCATTGATCTTTACTGTCACACTCACAAGGGAACACAGTATCCTGCTGCACAAGGAAGGCTCTGCAACCTGAACAGTACTTAAGAATCATATGAGCTTTGGCCCAGTAGGTTCTTGAGGAAATCACAGGTAGCTGATTTCCAAGTAGGAGTTCCCTAACAATACAACTTGTAAAACCTTAGTCATCTGTTAGTTGAGTCATTTGAGGGTAATTTTATTCAATCAAAGAATAAATCTTGAAATCATACTTCTTAATTCTATATTTTCTCCTTGCTTTATTTTTTCTTTCTCTTTTAATAGCACAAAGAATTTTGATCACATACCTATATGTCAGCTTGATGACTTTTCTCTTGATTTCGACTTCAGGTCAGGCCAGTATGAAAATATAGGCCAGTATCAGGGAGGCAGAGACAGTTGCTTCTACACCTCTAGGCTGGACCCCAGTGGAATACACACACACACACACACACACACACACACACACACACACACACATATTTTAAAAAAGAAACTTTCAACATCAGTAATAATCAGATAGTAAAGAGAACAGTAAGTCATGTTTGGGAGGGCCGTGAATATCTGGCTCTTCATACTACTCTGGAGTTTCAGCCTCACTTCCGTTCTGTTTCCCATCTCCTTGCTCTGTCCACAAAAACTTAACGGCTGGCAAGAGAATTTGAGCTTTACACTTCCCATGTGATTGTCCAACTCCCAGTGGCCTTGGGATAAAAAATGAATTGGTTTTTAGACTAATATTAAAGACGAATTACTTTTCTCTTAGAAATTAAAAAGGACATGAAAGAAAGGAAAACTTTAAAAAGATAATATAGCACATGTTAAAATATTTCAAATAGTATCAAAAACTATAAAGTGAGAAGTGAGTTTTACTATATACTTCACACCCAAATTCTTGTTCCCCGACCATAGGCAATCATTGAAGTGCAGTACCCATTCCTAGAAATGGTGCATGCATATTATAGCACACGTATATCTGTCACAATGTGATACTATTGTAGATTCACCAGTGACTATAATAAAAATCGTAGAAAATACTAAATGTGATAATAAAATGAAGAAACTGTTACAGGATGGGGTCCCTATCCAGACCCCAAGAGAGGGTTCTTGGGCAAGGAAAGATTCAGGGTGAGTCCTCAGTGCAAAGTGAAAGCAAGTTTATTAAGAAAGTAAAGGAGTAAAAGAATGGTTACTCCGTAGACAAAGCAGCCCCGAGGGCTGCTGTTTGCCCATTTTTATGGTTATTTCTTGATTATACGCTAAACAAGGGGTGGATTACTCATGCCATAGTGCCGATGGGAGTGTAGCACTGAGTCTTCTTGCCATTCTGGATTTGGTGGGTTTTGACTGGCTCCTTCACTGCAAACTGTTTTATCGGCAAGGTCTTTAAGACCTGTATATTATGCTGACTTCCTATCTCATCTTGTGACTTAGAATGCCTTAACTGTCTGGAAATGCAGCCCAGGTAGGGTTCAGCCTCCTTTTACTCAGCTCCTGTTTAAGATGGAGTTGCTCTGGTTCACACGCCTCTGATAAAACTATTTATTTACACCCTGTGATTGGAATTCAAATTAGTACATTTTCTTTGGAAAATTATTTATCAGGATCTTCTAAAGCTAAATCTGTACATGCTCTGATAATTCAACAATTTCACTGCCAGCTATAGAACTAACAGCAGTGTGTACACCAGAATAAATGAATGATGTTGCTCACAGCAGCCCTATTTATAGTAGCCCACATCAAAATTTTCTGAATGGTTATCAAAAGCAGAATGAATAAGCAAATTGTTTTATATTCATACAATGGCATGTATAGAAATAAGAATGAAAAAAATTAACTGCCAGGATTTGCAGCAGTAGGAATAAGGATCACAAACATAATGTTGAATGAAAGAGATAAAACACAAGAAAGAATGTTGTTCATATGGTTCAATTTACATGAAGTACGAAAAGAGACAACACTAATTTATGTTGTTAGAAGTCAGGAGAGTGGTTGCCACTCAGAGTTAATAGTGACTGGGAAGTTTCTTGGGCTGGTAATCATCTATTTGCAGATCTAGGTGAATTTAGTTTGTGAAAGTACATTAACTGGTGTTTATACTTTTCTGTATATGTATTATACTTCAAAAATAGTTAAATGATAACACAATAGTGAAAGCAGTCCACATAATCATGAATAATCATATATTTAATAAACAGTTAAATGAGGTAAAGTTCTATTTACTGATACAAATATTACTCTAAAGGAGTGCTAGTTTTAAAAAATAGAATAATAAATACAATATCATAGCATACATAATTCAATTTTAAATGTACATAGATGCATACATTTTTAAAAAATCTTTTTGTGATATACAATGAACTGATAAAAGTGGTTATACCTCAAGAGAAATAATGTTGGTAATAAATTAAGATGATACCTTCCTCTACTCTCAAAACTTATTTTTTGGTAAAATGTTTATATATATGTTATATCATAAATATCCAATTATACATGGATATAGACATTACATATCTCATATGTTTTCAATTAAAACATGAAACTAGCCAAAAGATAGAAGCAGCCCAAATGTCCATCAATGGTTGAATGAATAAACAAAACATGGCATATACATAAAATTGAATTTTATTCAGTCCTAAAAGAAAGGAAATCCTGTCACATGTTGCAATATGGATGAACCTTGAGGACATTATACTAAGTTTAATAAATCAGTCATTAAAAGACAAATACTGTATGATTCCACTTATATGAGATATCTAACATAGTCAAATTCATGGAAACAAAAAGTAGAATGGTGGTTATCAGAGCTTGAGAGAAAAGGAGAATTATTGTTTAATGGGTATAAAGTTTCAGATTTGCAATAGGAATGAGTTCTGGAGATCTTGTTCATAACAATGTGAATATACTCAACACTACAGAACCACACACTTAGAAATGGTTAAAATTGTAAACTTTATGTAATGTGGTTTTCACAACAATAAAATGTATAATTAAATTAAACATGCTAAGTTCCAGAACAAGAAAAAAATAATAGAATTATATACTCTTTTCTTTAAGAATGTTAAATATTGGCCCCCACTCTCTTCTGGCTTGTAGAGTTTCTGCCGAGAGATCTGCTGTTAGTCTGATGGGCTTCCCTTTGTGGGTAACCCGACCTTTCTCTCTGGCTGCCCTTAAGATTTTTCCCTTCATTTCAACTTTGGTGAATCCAGCAATTATGTGTCTTGGAGTTGCTCTTCTCGAGGAGTATCTTTGTGGCGTTTTCTGTATTTCCTGAATTTGAATGTTGGCCTGCCCTACTAGGTTGGGGAAGTTCTCCTGGATGATATCCTGAAGAGTGTTTTCCAACTTGGTTCCATTTTCCCCCTCACTTTCAGGCACCCCAATCAGACGTAGATTTGGTCTTTTTACATAATCCCATACTTCTTGCAGGCTTTGTTCATTTCTTTTTCTTCTTTTTTCTTTTGGTTTCTCTTCTTGCTTCGTTTCATTCATTTGATCCTCAATCGCTAATACTCTTTCTTCCAGTTGATCGAGTCAGTTACTGAAGCTTGTACATTTGTCACGTATTTCTCGTGTCATGGTTTTCATCTCTGTCATTTCGTTTATGACCTTCTCTGCATTAATTATTCTAGCTGTCAATTCTTCCACTCTTTTTTCAAGATTTTTAGTTTCTTTGCGCTGGGTACGTAATTCCTCCTTTAGCTCTGAGAAATTTGATGGACTGAAGTCTTCTTCTCTCATCTCATCAAAGTCATTCTCTGACCAGCTTTGATCCGTTGCTGGCGATGGGCTGTGCTCCTTTGCAGGGGGAGATGCGCTCTTATTTTTTGAATTTCCAGCTTTTCTGCCCTGCTTTTTCCCCATCTTTGTGGTTTTATCTGCCTCTGGTCTTTGATGATGGTGACGTACTGATGGGGTTTTGGTATAGGTGTCCTTCCTGTTTGATAGTTTTCCTTCTAACAGTCAGGACCCTCAGCTGCAGGTCTGTTGGAGATTGCTTGAGGTCCACTCCAGACCCTGTTTGCCTGGGTATCAGCAGCAGAGGTTGCAGAAGATAGAATATGCTGAACAGCGAGTGTACCTGTCTGATTCTTACTTTGGAAGCTTTCTCTCAGGAGTGTACTCCACCATGTGAGGTGTGAGGTGTCAGACTGCCCCTAGTGGGGGATGTCTCCCAGTTAGGCTACTCAGGGGTCAGGGACCCACTTGAGCAGGCAGTCTGTCCCTTCTCAGATCTCAGCCTCTGTGTTGGGAGATCCACTGCTCTCTTCAAAGCTGTCACACAGAGTCGTTTGTGTCTGCAGAGGTTTCTGCTGCTTTTTTTGTTGTTGTTGTTTAGCTGTGCCCTGTCCCCAGAGGTGGAGTCTACAGAGACAGGCAGGTTTCCTTGAGCTGCTGTGAGCTCCACCCAGTTCGAGCTTCCCAGCGGCTTTGTTTACCTACTTAAGCCTCAGCAATGGCGGGTGCCCCTCCCCCAGCCTCGCTGCTGCCTTGGGGTTAGATCATTGTTGTAAAGTCTTGTTTTATTCCCCTAACATGTCTTGGGACTTGCTCACATTAGTTCATGTAAAGCTGCCTCAGATTTAAAAAAAAAATTGTTGTAGAATATTCCATTGCACATGAGTATGACTAATAATGTGAGTATAATATAAAGAAATTCTTTACAGTATATTCTTCATGAGAAATTCTGCTTCTAAATGAAATAAAAAGTAAGGAAATTCACATTGAATTTAACTGAGGAAACAGTTTCCTCAATTTCGCTGTTAAGACCGTCATTCACTATATTTTTATCTGGTAACATTGTTTTCTCCAGTCTGAGGAGAGCAGAGAATTATGATCAGACTCTATTTATGGGCATGCTAGATTGATTTATGTTTTGTTTTGTAACTTGGAAGTACAACAAGAAATTAGCAATACCAAGATTACATTTATCTGGAATATATACATATGTGTGTGTGTGTGTGTGTGTGTGTGTATAAATCAATAACTGTTTCTCAGTTACCTTTACATTAATAGGTCACAGTTTTTTATTTGAAAAATGAAGAAATTGTTGATAATCAATTCAAGGTATTTGACCCTCAGTTCTAGTGCTATACCTTCTTCCAGGTGGTTCAGACTAAATTCCTTTTCAGTGGCAATACCAGCTGACTTGAGGAAAGAGGTTTGGACATTGTGTTGGTTTTACAATTCTCATAGTCTTGTTATCCAGCTACAATTGGACATAGTAGGCATTCAACAATGTCTTTGTTGTTGATGGTTGCAATTATAACTTTATTTCCGTCTTCACAATAAGACAAATGGAAAGTATAATATTAGAATAATTAAATTATAAGATATTTTACTAAAAGTACAAGAGTAGTAGTATTAACAGCAATCACGGTAACAATGTGTTTTAATTTTCTATGCCAGAGATTGTTTTTGGTCTTTATATATGTTATTTCTAAATACTTAAAAAAGAGACTTACAGAATAGAGTTGTATTTTTAAACAAACAATTAGGATTCAGAGATTTGAAGTGAGTTATCTAAGAATACAGAAAGTAGCAGAAATGCAAGTCCAGATCTCTCTGGCTTCTGTTCTTTCTCACCATTACATCCTGTCGCTATAGGAAAATATAAGGCTATACTTCCTAATGCTATCTTCCTAAGTAATACCTAATCTAAATAAACTTCTGATGGTTTTCTATACTAATAAGAGAAAACTCCATCAATCTAGTGTAGAAGTAGTCTTTCAATTCAATATTTAGCTATTCAGTAAGAAACTTAACATTTTATTTTTAAAATTTAAAACATACTTAGAATTCTAACTTAGTTGAAACTATACATTAGAAACTGAATGACCCAATCTCCGGTCACAAAGATCATGTAAAGTTGAACTTTGAGTCAAGCTTGTTTGCTTACCAAATTTGGTATATGTTAAGTGGCATGTAGCTCCCATAAATATAGAGAGCAGAAAAGGTCTTCACCACATCTGAGTTTGGGTAACACTTCATTTCACCAAACACAAATATAATATAGCTTTTCTATTCTATATTTATGGGGCAGGTGTTCACCATATAATAATAAGTTTACTAAAGTAATGTCAACTGGCAAAGTATACCCCACAAACAATACTGGTAAATACAGTAGATTCATGGGGAAACTGTGCTGTTTATTTCTGTTTTCCAAATGGGAGGAAAAGTTATAGTACATGGCAATTACCTTGAGGGTTTCTGCTTCACGAAAGTTGGCTTTCAATTTCATTACCATAATTCTGCAGAACGCAGTCAGTTGCGGTCACAGTCTCTGCCAGCCCACCTTCAAACTCTCCCTGCCAATCAGAGCAGAACATCCTGTTGTGGGAGTGGAGTAGTTAAAAGTTTCATGGTATATCTTTCAGAAAAAGAATAAACTAGCATTATAATTGAGGTCATTGCCAAAACATAGTATTCTCATGAAAAGATGTGATAGGATTAAGCTGTCATTAATGCTTCTTAGCCAGGATGGGTGAAAATCTTTCCAAAACAGAACTTGTCAACTTAACTGGAATTAACTGAGGTTTTTATAAATAAGTCACCTCAAAACAGTGGATATTTACTGTTTTTTGTAACAAGTGCAAGATGCTTTCTTACTATTTTACAGACCGTAATATATAATATTGTCACTTAATTTTTGCATAATTTAATTATAAATCCACTTGACAAATTAATATTAAGCACTTAATTTATTTATTTATGTATTTATTTATTTTTATTATTATACTTTAAGTTCTAGGGTACATGTGCACAACGTGCAGGTTTGTTACATATGTATACCTGTGCCATGTTGGTGTGCTGCACCCATCAACTCATCAGCACCCATCAACATGTCATTTACATCAGTTACTCCCAATGTAACTGATGTTACATACATCATATAACTCCCAATGCAATCCCTCCTCCCTTCCCCCTCCCCATGATAGGCCCAGGTGAGTGATGTTCCCCTTCCCGAGTCCAAGTGATCTCATTGTTCAGTTCCCACCTGTGAGTGAGAACATGCAGTAAGCACCTAATTTAAAGGAACCAAATTCTGTGTTGATAAACTACTGGCTCTGTGTCTTAATTATTCCCTTGCACTCTTTTGTAGAATTGCTATACGTGAAACATAATAGAATTTAAATAATAATTTTTGTTCATTCATTTATCTGTTATTGAGTACTAAACAATGTTCTATGTGTAATGGGTGATTAAGTACTAACCAAAATTCTATGTTCTACGTGTAATAGAGAGAAATAAGGAAAATAAACTGAAAATGAAGTGACTACTATAACAAAGGCATATGTGGGTGTTATTGAGTTACAAAGGAAAAAAAATTCTTTCTGACAAGATCAGGAGATGACTTCCTATAGAAAAATGCAAAGTTAAACAAGACTGTCATTTAAATTACTTAAACTTGATTCCCCTTGGGGAATTTCTACTTAATAATTTTCTTTCTATTTTGGAACAGGTCAGCAAAACTGCTCAGACTACTAAAGGAGCATATTTGTGGGCATGTCTGACTTGTATGAAGATGTGCACATGTAAATGTAGATATTCAGATCTAAACTAGATAAATGTATTTGTCCAATGCTATAATTCTGAAAGATAAGCCTAACAGAAAAGCCATCTTAACATAAAAGTATATCTAATTCTTTATGACTTTGAATTTGTTGCATTTAATATTCATTACAAATATTATGCAATTTGGTTTCTGAAATTAATATATACAAATATTTTATATTTTCTAGTTTCTTCGTAGAATGACAGTAATGCAAAATAAATGCCAAAACCTACTCTTGTCATGTGCACCAGAAAGGAAGAAAATTCACCGACTAGCATGGGTCACTTACTTCCCCACGGTAGGGGAAATAATAAAGACAAACAATGTTTTGATTTTTTATTTGATGTGATAGTAAATCTACTATGACTTTTGGTAACAGCTGTGAGTAGGTGTTTAAAATAATATTTCTTTCCTGTTTCTTTTGGTGACATAAGTCACTTTGATTCTTTCTCTTTGACATCAATATGAAGGAAAATGTTAGTCTAAATGCTCCATGATGCCTGAAAATGTCCACTGTTTTGTGTATTTTCTAGAGAATTAAAGTTAAATTTTATTAGGATGTAGTTTTTTTTTTTTTTTTTTTTTTGGTAATTTAAACATTTGCATTACTTAGTAATCAGCTACCGTGCTAATAGATAACATGGCATATTAACCTAAACTGGTTTTCCACCTGAACATTGTATACCTGGTAGTATGTTTAAAAGATGAGTAAGCATCCAATTAGGAAACAATTTATGCAGCTGATATAATGAAGCACTAGATTTGCGAGTTGGCTTTCTCAAATCTATTTCCTTAGGAAGCTTTCATATGTCACACTTAGAGTGCTAATGGAAATAAAGATTAAGCAATAATAATGATAATAATACTACTCCATTGGAACATCGCTATCCCAGTTGTTGTGATGGTGGTGGTGATAATGGTGGTGGTGGTTTGAGCTCTCCCTCTCTCCCTATCTTTATCCTTCTCTATCTTATTTTCCTTCTGCTTCCTCTTTTTTGCACCTTTTTTTCCTCTTTTGTCCTTCTTTTAGTTACAATTTTATCAGACTTATTAAATAGAGTCACAGATAAGTTTTAAAACATTCACTATCAGGAAATTGTTTAGAAGCACACTTCCATATTTACTGTCTCATATATGCATGACACTGCTATAATATTATGGGGAGCAATTGAGGTCATGTCTGGAATCATCTGATGATGTCCCGGGACTAATATAACATAAGTTCCATTGTTATTCTGATTGCTTGTCATTCTATGACTATGTATATCTACTCAGATATACTATTCCTTAAAATATTATAAACTAAGATTTTTAACTTAACAGATTTTTAACTGATATGCTTCAATTCTTCTATTGATTAGAATCCTAAATAATGAAAAGATAACTAATATCAAAATAGTTAAAGTCATTATATACAATATATGTTGTTATAAGTGTTATACTTTGTGTTAAAACCATTGTTGAAAATTTAGGCTAGTTCTACCTATTCTTTGGTTTCACAATGATGACAAAATAAACCTTAAAATCTGTTAAGAGTGGTGCAGGTATTCATAGGAGACTGTAGAATTGCCAGTAAAATTATTTATCTATGTCCGTTATCTATCTATCTATCTATCTATCTATCTATCTATCTATCTATCTATCTATCTATCTGTCTGTCTCCCTCATCTCCTGTCTTCACCACAGCTGATAGTATGGGTTTTTCAAAAGTTATGATGTTTGGGAAAAGCAGACACCAAGTCTATTGTCAAGTTTTTACTTGGTCTAAATTCAAAATCTATGAGAATAGACATTCTTGGTTACACAAGATTCAGAGTCAGACAAACAAAATTAAAATGACATACTCTCTAGTTTTCAATCTAATCCATAGCATTTTTCTAGGAATAAAATAAAATCTTCCCAGGCAAACTTTGTTTACAGGTGGAATAACTGCTTCGAGTAGTTTCCTCCCTATAATGTATCGTTTGCATGCATGCTTCTAATAAACATTCATTTAGTAGTTTATCTGAACTGTCAGGGGATTCCGTAAAATTCTGTTGAGCATAAAATAATTGAGTTTGCCTTTCTCATATACTGAAAAAATGTTTTGAATTCAGAGAGAGGGAAACAACTCACATAAGATTACTATAGTAAATTTTTTCCAATAGTGTTTATTCTGAGCAGACAGTGGAAGGTACTTGAAAAACAAATGAGTCTGACTAAACTTCTATGCCGCAGTAGCGAGCAATGTAAGTTGTTTTTAGAATAGCGAAAGCATGGAGACAGATGCCGCTTTATTTTCTGAGTTAACTCACTTTCAGTGACATGAAAGGAAACTGCGGGATGGTGACTAACACAAGTGGAAAGAGTGGAAATGCTCAAGAAAACCAAAATAGAGTTGGTGTTTAAGACATTTCCTTAATTGTTGCTTCTTGACTTAACTCCCCCTCTCTTTTCCATCACACATCTTTAAATTGCCTTGACTTTAGTTTTTGAAAGATTTGCTACAGCAATGATTATTTTATATGCAGCAAACACAATTTTAAAGAGTGTGGTTCTAATTGGAAATACTAAAGTAAGGGTCTATGAGAAATCAAACCAAGTATGTTAATAGAACATAAAATCAAAAGTATAAATTTTTTAAGTCTGCTCATTCATTTTTTAAACTACAGATGTAACTGTTACAGATGTTATAGTTTTATTTCTTGCCTATTTTCTTCAAGTTTTATTTTACTTCTTACCTCTTTTTTACTCTAATAGTTTCTCCAGCAGTGATGCCTCATAGAACGTTCTGCAATAAAGGGAATTTTTTTATAAGTTTCACTCTCCCATATGACAGCCTCTAGCTATGAGGTAGTGAGTACTCATTTGAAATATGACTAAGAGAAAAATTAAAGAATATGAATGAAACATCCCTCTTGATGCTTCCAGTTATTACCATTCTTTTACCCTTCCTCTTCCCCTTTCAGTTTATTTTTCTTCTTTGACTTACTTCCCTTAAAGTCTACACATCTCCCTCAGACATCTCCTTTATACTCAAAGATCTATTTATTGATTACTGATATTGAACCTCAAGACTCTAGTACCATACATTCAGTGATTTACTCAGCATGTATTTATTAAACAATTAGTAGGTTTTAGCACTATACAGACCTAATCTAAAGGAGAGAACTAATGTTGCTAAAATAATTACAGGTATCATTAATATTTCAGGAAATGCATTTTTACCTAATGGAAAATTTTGTGAGGATATCCCACAAATCCACGTAATGTAGCATGTGCATATATGGGAGTCATTTACAATTTTTAGGTAATTAGATTTTTCCTAAAGCTATATTATATAATCCCCAGTTGTGTCATAGAATTCTTTGTTCTGGGAAAAATTATGTAATAGGCAAAAACAACAGCAATAGCAATTACGAAATCACCTTAACCTGAAATCATATACTAAGTCTTCTGTGTTAATGTAAACTGTTAAATTGCTTATCTGGGCTTTTGCCCTTTAGAGACAGTGTGGGGATGGACAGGGAGGGCAAGAAATAGCCGTTTGCTCTTTGAAATGAGAGAACAATATACAAAACTCAACTGTACTTGAGGGTGTGGTGTTGCTGTTGTGGTTATAGCTTGACTGCTTAACAAGGGAGTTTTTGTACAGTTTGGAAAGAACAAGAATATAACTTTCAGAATATGAGCTGCAGAAAGTAAATATGAGACAAACACCTTCCCCTTCCCCAACTTTGTATTATTAAAAAAATCCCCCTCTATAGAGAACTTTTTAAAGATGCAATGACTAGCTCTAAACCCTTCACCTAGCTTCATCAGTGTTTCTGTCCTCCACCATTGCTCTGTCTCTCTTTCTCTCTGCATATAATTTTTAACGATTTGAAAAGTAGATTGCAGATACAATAATTTCTCATAAATACATCAGCAAACACCTTATAAAAGAAAGACATTATCCAGCATAACCACAATATCATTATCAGACATAAAATACATGTTAACAATAATTTTATAAGATTATTGAGTGTTCAGTCCACAATCATATGTTCCCAATTGTCCTAGAAGTAACTTTTAGGTTTGTTTCCTGATATAGGATCCAATGAGGTTTCATCATGGCATTTAATTGTTATGACTATTTAGTCTATTTTAATCTACAAGAATTTCCCCTAACACATGCCTTTTGTGTCTTATTTTTAAATACTTTATTGTTTTTTATTATTGTTTTACATTTTGTTTTGAAGAGTCAGGTCATTTTTATTGGAGAACATTCTGCTGTCTGAATTTGCATTATTTTATTTCATCATAATTACCTTCAGGGAAAATCTGTCGTTTAGCAATGACAGCTCATGGATAATGCTGTGCACTCTACAGCATCACACGTAGGAGGTACATAATATCAGGCTGCTCCACTGTGTGCTTAACTGCTGGATCACTTGGGTATGAGTAGTGATTGTCATATCTCTTCCTTGTAATTTTTTCCTCTGTAATTATCTATTAATCTGTGGGTAATAATTTACAACTGATGCAAAAAGTTTCTCTTCCTCAATGATTCTTAACCCAATGGTTTAAACATCTATTTATAGTAATTGCCTAAAGGAGATTTTACATTGGGAGATATAAACTCATTAGTTCTCGCATTTCATCTAATTTCATCATTTATTCTATGCTCTATTGGTAGTCTTCTGTAAAAGGAGACTTTTCCTTTTTGTTTTTTATGTTTTGTGTTTTTGGACTCACAGTTTTAGGAGATTATAATCAAATGTTGTCATTATTCTAGGAGATTCTCAAATTAACCTGAATTGAAGGGGCCCCTTTAGGTCAGTGTTGCCCCCTCCCTTTTACTTCATGAGTCTTTTAGTATTTTTTTTGCTTCTGGCATAATAGATATTAATTACTTATAATCAGCAATTGTACTTAGAAACGAATATCTGGTCATTTGGTGTCTCATTGCTACTAGGTTATTATTGTTTTTAGACCTTCATAGCAGACAGACACAGGAAATATCTTTTGGTGTTTTTAATCAAGAATTCAAACTAATATTTCTAATAAAATTTTAACATTAACAGGATTTTTTTACCTTGTATTTTATATTGGTACCTCTTTTTCTCTTAGTAAAACTATGCATGTATGTATGTATGTATGTATGTATGTATGTATGTATGTATTTAGACGAGGTCTCACTCTGCCACCCAGGCTGGCATGCAGTGGCATGATCATAGCTCACTGCAGCCTCAAGTTAGTAGGCTCAAGCAATCCTCCTGCCTTAGACTCCCAAATAACCAGGACTACAGGCTTGTGCTACCAGGCCCACCTAATTTTTAAACATTTTTGTAGGGATGGTGCCTCACTATGTTGCTCAGGCTGACCTCAAGCAATCCTTCTTCCTTTGCCTGCCAAAGCACTGGGATTACAGGCATGTCTTCTTTTAATAAAATTAATGTATTAATTTATTGGCTTTATTCTACAGTACCCATAAAATAACATCATAAATAGGGATACTGCCACTAATAGTAATAATTATAGACTCAGTTATTAGATAGCTTTAGATTTTTAATTTTATTTAGATTTTTAACTATATTAAAAGTTTTACTCAAGGAAATCTTCCTTTCACTATATTTAGCTCCACCCGTTCCCTCCCATCCATTTTATATAATCATTTTTATTACCTTTTGCTTTATCTTTTCCCTAGTTCTTTTTGGGGGAAAATCTATCTTCTTTTTGCACAAATGATACCATATTAAAGTATTAAATGCAGTTTTTGACCTTCCTTTTTTCCATAAAATTATAATCTAGAAATTACTCCTCTATCAATTTATACGGATTTTTCTCATTCTTTCTAACGGCTACTTAGTATTTCTTTTTTTTTTTTTTATGATGCTTTATTAAAGCAGTTTCTTATAGATGAGAATTTAAGTTTTGAAATTTTGCTATTACAAAATAGCATCATAAAAAATAACATTTGCATATGTGTTTTGAGTGCCCCCAGCTAACCTGGGGTTCCAGTACCAGAGCACCAGGTAACCTTGCCCTAAAGGAAAAGGACTGGGGCTGGATATGGGTGTTTACAGTACGCCTTTCATAGGATATTTATTTCTTTTACTCGGAGGATGGCTTAATGTCTAGTTGTCCAACTCGTGATGATGGTGTGGGGTTGGGGTGTCTGTCACATGGGAAACTTCTTTATACTGGCAGATACCCATGTTTCTCTTGTCTGACCTGTGTCCAGATTATGACTAACCATTGCTCTGGCACTGAAAGCTTGACTTCGTGCTCTCGCCTGCATTTCCAGGAAAAAACCCAGCCTGGGGAAGCTCCTGGTTTTTCAGATGGAAGGCGCAAATTTAATATACTACCGCAATAAGAAACAAATCCAAAGATCTTCACTTACAGATCCTGGGCAGCGAGACACAATGAGTCAAGAGGGCAGTCCTCTCCCCAGGTCATAAGAGGCAGGAATGAAGAGTCAGACAGAGAGGGAGGAGAGCACATGGCAACTAGCAGTATATGTAAGGGAATACGGTGTGGATCACCTTACATTCCCAGGCTAAGCCTGACTGTCCTTTTAGAAGAAGCGGGAGAAATGGATCTAAGTCCTTTGGCCAGGTTGAGCCATATAAGTGTGGTGTAGAACTGGAAGTTGTGTCAAGAATGACTGAGCCCTGCTTCTGGTATCAGAAAGTTTAACTTGTATTCAAAATGAATGCTGAGGCAACACACAATTATAACAATTCACCATAATATGTTGTTTTGTATTCTGGAAGGTCTATTGTCAGGGTGGATTTCTAAAAATGAGATTATAGATGAAAGGGAACTTTCCTTGACAGAGATTGACCATTTTGTAAGACATGAGAGTACCTGCTTTCCAAAAGCCACAGCTACAGAATAAACTGTAAAACTTTTGAAATTTTCCAGTTTCCCAGTAATAGTAATCTCTGCCGTTTTTATAAAGAAAAATACGGTGCAAATTTTCATGTAATTTATATATATTTATTTTTTCTGTGTAAATTCTATCCACATATTTTACCCATTTTATATATATATATATTTTTAATCTTTTATTTCTTAAGATGTACAGCTTTTTACATATTAGAGAGATTAGCTAAAGGGTTCTTTTGTGAGACACTATATAAGGTTTGTTTTTCTTTTTTTGCCTCAAATGATACAGAAGTTACTGTTATCAGAACATGCCTCTGCTCTATTGTAGGGCAACTAATCATCTTTTCAGGTCCAATAAAAACCCATGTCCTGGCTGCATCCTTCCCTGAGCACTTCTTCCCTGCTTTTTCACTAGAAGTGAAGAATGATTTATTCCTTCCATCAATCAAGGATGAAAGAAGAAGTGAGACAGGTTCTTGTGAACATCAGGAAATACAGTTTCTCTGTGAGCTGTGGGTTTAGAGAGAAAGGGTTTGGAGGAAATGATTGCCACCTAATATAGAAATATAGAAATATAGAAGACATTGATGGAGACTCATGAACTCTATTCTCCTTGCTTTCCATGTGGTTGTTGGAAGTCTCTGGTTAATGGTCCTTGCATCTCCTGCACAGCTGGAGCATACTGCTGTCTGACATTTAAGACCAACCTCTTTACACGTACCAAAGTCCCTCTCTAAACTCTATGAACCACAGCAATGGAAAGGAAATGACAGATTGAAAAACTGTGTGGAAGTTACAATTTTAGGCTATGATGATTGATTCCTTTGGACTAGGATCTGTTAAAATTCAGGAAAACATTTTTTAACCATGGTACTCATCAGAATCCCTCAGAGAGCTTCTTCAAACTTAACTTTCCAAGGCCCCACCCTACTCCTCGTGACTCAGAAGTTCTGTGACTATATCCAAGGCTATTGATGGAGTTGAGGATGTGGTGTAAAATGGTACCTGGAAGTGTTCTGATAATGAGCATGTTTTTATAGATATATAGGTCATTCAAGTATATTTATTTTTATAGTATTTTTTAAAATATAAAATTGCCTATTTTAAAGGATCCTTTATACATTCTGATGGTAACCTCTATTATCAGCTATCTGTGTGACAGATAACTTTCTCATGTTATAGCCTTGACTTTTTAAATGTATTTAATTTGTCTTTCAATTTGGTTTCTAAAATGTTTAATATAGTTAAATATATCAATCTCAACTTTTGTGTTTTTTGTACACCTTCTTTAAAGAACATTTCCCTGGCCTAAAACCATAATCTCTATTGTTTTCAAAATTAAAAAAAAAAAAAAAAAAAAAACTTTCAATTTTTACATTTCAGTCTTAAATCCACCTAGAACTGATTATTTGCTTAATAGTATGAAGCAGAAATCTAATTGTGTTATTTTCCACACATATAAACAGTTTCCCAATGAATTTGCTAGCAATTATAGTACTCTTCCAAGAAGTTCTGCCTGTGATGGAAAAAAAAAAAAAAAAAAGACTCAATACAATAAATACAGATACAAATGAGGAGGAGATTGTAGCTTTCAGTATACATTTGCAAAACAAGTTCTAGAATCAAGGCCTTTTTCATGGATATACATGACCTGTGCAGTTGCAAAGAGTCCTATATACATAGAAGGGCCCTGAGAATAATTTAATGTTTTGCTATGGGTGAATTGAAATTTTTGGTAATTTTTTAACATGAAGCCCCACTTTTTATTTTGCACTGGGGCCTTACAAATTATTTATGTAGCTAATTCCATCAAGGAGGCATTGTCTGGCAACAGTTGTCATTAGTCTGCTCTTACTACTTTCTGGCTTCCGTTGATCGAGTTTTACAGAATTAAGGATATACATAATGCTCTTGTTTTTAAGAAAAATTCTGCTTTTCGCTTCTGTTTTCTAAAATTAAAAATTTCAGCTGGTTCTCCAGATTAAAGGGATCAAATAACAATTCATACGTTGACTTTAGTGAAAAATGGCAGATTACTATGTGACCTATATTGCTATAAAGAAGTGATAAAAACTATCAAATCAAAATTAGGCTCTGGTTATAAATTGTATAACCATTATGAAATGAATCAATAAATAAATACTTTATTGATAAACAAAGGATGAAATAGGGAAGGCCTGTGGTGACTATTAAATGTGAAGTAAGATTATTGGCACTTAACTATTTTCTCAGCCCACATTGACTGATTTTCTTCTCCCTATTGAAATCCACCAATTAGCAATACAATGATTTCAGTAATCTTCAAAACTGCAAAAGCGCTCTAGCAGAGACCTACGACCCTGAACTTTGCTTTTCTATCTACATCTAGCTGCGATCAATAAACCCTGAGTAACTGGGAATTGAGTTTAGTGAGGAGAAAGGAAGGGAAGTGATTTAATTCCCAAGAGAAGAATATAGGTTCTCAGCACAGTGAGATTCTCTGCACAGTATAAATGCATCCCCATCTTACAGCTGAAAGTCTAGAAAGTCATGATAGGAATGCACATATCCCACTTTAATTGTATGTGCTTGCAAGGATGGACACTTTTGAAAATAAAATACTTCATTTCTCATAATGATGGACATAAGTAAGTAGGGGGAAAATAGATTGAAAGGTTTGGGGTGGGAAACATAAGAGAGAGTGGAAGCTGGGAAAGTTTGTAACCATAAGAGTGCCTGCATTTGAGCAGATACCAGAGGCAGAAAAGCAAGAGCTTCCCTCCAGTGAGTTCTGAGTAATTCTGGGAAGTAGAGTAGACTGGAATTCAGCTCATACATGAGAGATTACCTGACATAATTCTAAACAAGGAAATATATTCTCAAACTTTAATTTATTTACTTGATATCATTGTTCAATGTTTATCTAGAAAAGTGACAGAAAAACATTCAAGGGACATAAATTAGTTAATTAAATCTTCATTATTTTTTAAACCAGTAGAGGGACCCATTTCTCATCAAAATAATTTTTAGTTTCTCCATCTTTGGCAGTCATTTTTGCTAACCATACTTGATTCCAGCCATTTTAAATTATTCCTAGTAGTGTTTGGGGCTCTACAAAAATGATGATGATAAGGGCTGTTATCACAAGAATTAGTATCTAAGACAAAGTCTTGGAGCAGGGGCCACTGGGATAGAAAAATGAAGCTAAAAAAGAAAACTTAAAAGTAGCTGGAAGCAGGGTATATGTGTGTAGGGTGGCTTAAGAAGGACAGGTAAAAAGACACTTTTTAAAAAAGATGAAATTAACTATAAGCCAATTTGAGAGCAATTATAATTATCAGGAAATCAAAGAAAAGGAGATCCAAGGATAAAAGATTCATGGGATGACACTGCCATGGGCCTGAGATCTGTGAAGATAACATTTCCTCTGCCTTAAGAGGAGGTTAGAATAGAGATATCTAGTTTACTAGGAGAAAAGCAGACAAAGATGAGAAGGAATGAAATAGTTATAATAACAAGCATCTTAAGATGTAAATTATTTTATTCCTTCTAATGTAGGACAGTGTATTTCCATCTATAGATCAAAATCCAATAGTAAAATGCAAAATCAATTTAGTAGTGAGTGACCAACACTTACAAACAAAAGCAAAACAAGAAAAAAACCCAACAAATAAAAAGATAATAGAAGTCAGTGGAAACAAAATAAAATAGAATTAAAAACTATCATCACGCATTGATGAAAATATGAAAATAAATATTAATTTATGAAGATATGTTATTAATATTATATGCATATTAATGCATTTCTTACTGATAATAGGAGTAAAATATATTTTAAATATAGACTCAGGAAGGCCTCTAAGTTTTCTTCCAAATCTATGATGTTTAGATCACTGAATTCCTGAGGACAGGGAGCGCTTATTTCAGGACACTGGAAAACGGGCAAAAATAGGGAAAGCAGAAGATTTCAAAAATATACTACAGACACAAGACAGAAAAATGGTGTTACAGTGACATCAAACTTTGTGCGTAGTTTTTAAAAAACTTTCCAAGCATTATTTTTACTTAATCTGATCAAGATATACACTTATTTCAGAGTAACTTAAACTTTTTAGATCTATTTGTTAAGAGAAGCAGTTTGAATTTGGGATAGAGGGAAATAGAAAAAGATAAAATAAAATTTGAAACTTTACTTAATAGCAGAGAGCAGCTACCTACTAAACTTGTTAACCTAGAATAAAAACATTCCAACTATTACATTCTTACCATTCATTAAATTGAACTTGTAAGGGAGTAACAGAAGACTGCTGGTTAAACCAAAAATTTGTGAAAGCAGTAAAACTAAATAAGCTTTTGCTAAAATATTATATACAATTCATGAGCATTTATGTTTCACTGTACAAATGTTAATCCTAAACTCAGACACTGTCTCACCGAATGAGGTAAAACTGAAGCTTGTTAAAACCCAGACAGTGCAGCTGAACCAAGGAAATGGGGGAAAGTATAAACAAATCAAATGCTTAAACTTGAAATGAAGACGTGTCAACATAAACGTAACTGTACTTCTCATTTTCCTCACATGTAACACTGGCAACACAACGGGAGCCAGTTTTGCGTCGTGTAAACTGAGCAGTGGTATTTCATTCTATTTCAGAACCTAGCAATTAGATGCTCTCTTAGAATTACTGAATAGTGTGAACATTCATATTTTTACATTTCCATATGTATTTTTCTCATGCCAGAAAGTGCTAACTATGTTTTCTTAAAGATTTGTATCTACAACAACAGCAACAACAACAAAAAGCTAGAGAATGTATCAATTATTTTTTGCTGTGTAACAAACCACCCCAAAACTTATTGGCTTAAAACAACAAGTATTTATTATTTTCACAATTCTTTAGATTGCTTAGACAATTTTTTTTTTTTTTTTTGTCCACACAGGCTCAGCCAAGGCTTAATGGTCTAGAATCATCTCACTCATATCTGACAGTTGGCAAGTTGATTAGTCTATAAAGTCCTCATTTGAAAAGTTTTGTCATCCTCCACGGATACTCAGGTGTCTGCACATGGAGCGTCAAGATTCAATGAGCCACAAGAGAGCAAGATCCAGTGCATAAATAGTTTTAAATCTCTATTAGCATCACACTTGTTAATATTCCATTGGTCAAAGCAAGTCATATGGATAAGCCACAAATCAAGGGGTGGAAGATAGATTCTACTTCTTGATGGAAGAGTTGCAAGTTTGAGGAGATACAAAAAGTTATATTGCAAAAATAAGGTTGTATAGAGAGGGTAAAATCAGTGGCCTTTTTTTTAATTTATAAAATAAATTACATAGATATAATTTTTGAAACAGAGGCAAAACAAAAATAAAGAACTATAATGCTATTACAACAGCATTAAAAATATTTTTTCTGACTTTTCTTTGGAATTGAAGCCAAATCTGAAGTAGGAAATGGGATCTCACTACTAAATTAGTATATTGATCTAATTAGATTTTTAATTTCTACTATTATACCACTAACATTTTGATATTTGACAATGGTATTTATGAAAGGATAGCATTTTCTAGGTCCTGACATCATTTAGAATATTACAGTACCATAGATGTTTCATTTTCCCTTTTATTGTGACATTTCTTTGGCAAGGTCCTGCCTTTTCTTACTGAGATAGGGATGGAGAGAGCATTAGTTCAAATCCCAAGCCTGCAGTTTCCTTCAACTATCAACTCTTCCCACATTGGAGCTTTTTCCATGTATAACACATCCTGCCAATTCAGAATTTGGTGATGAGTAAATTAGGTGTTTGATGGTGGTTGGGATTTGGGGAGTGGAGATACAATGGTACAGAAGAGTTCTGTAGGCACCTCCAAAATCACATATATATGTGGTAAGTTACTTATTTTGCCTAAGAATAAAACACACTTTGGACCATTTACAGTTCTTGATGTACAAAGCCATGTTCATTAGTGAACTTTATTGGTAATGATATGGCATGTGCAAATATTGATATGTTAGAAACATTCTCATAAAAATAAACCTTTTTATTTATTAGGTTAGCTCTAATGAGCATAAAGGGAAGAAACCTGTGATAGAAAAGGAGGCCTCTGTCATACCCATATTGATTTTCAATGGAGTATTTTGGGCTTTGCATAAGTACAAATACAAATGTGAGATTGAACCTCCTAAAACAAATGATCCAGTGTACAGTGTAGCAGCTAATAACAGCTCAAATTCTGGAATCATCACCTCTATCTGAATTCTAGTTTCACCCATTGTGAACTGGATCATTGTGGGAAAGTAAATGTTTAACTACTTAAAATCAACTTTCTAATCAGTAAAGTTGTAATAGTAATAGTAAAATCAGCATGGTTTTGGAAAGATTAACATATTTAATAAAATAGTATATTTTATTAGCTATTATTTGTATTATTATGGTTGTCAATTTTACTCTGGAAGACAATGGGAGAGTTACTCTTACCCCTCATTGACCATAAACAACAACTGAACATAAACATTATTACATGTATATCATCTATACATGTAAAGACTGAGATGAGACTCAATGCAAAATATACTTCCATATACTAAAATATCACAAATATCCCTAACATTTAAAATAATTCAGATGAACAATTTCAGATCTTTCCTAAATGTCCATGTGCTTTGATTTCCAATCCTAATGATTTGGTAGCTTTTCATGTATTTGGTATTAAGATTGGTAGCTAATCCTATTCCTTCTAAGGTAAAATTAGATGAGCCAGAGTCCAGAGGGTTATCTTTCATAAGGTTTATTATAAAGTTTTTAAAATATGTATTCTACATAGGGAAGCAGGAAAACAATTACATGCATACATACACACACACACACACACACACACACACACACAAACACACACAACCTGGTAGCCTGGAAATAAAATAAGTATGTTTAAAGTTGTCATATTTCCCATTTATTGTCTCACATAATTAACCAGGTGTTCACAGAAGCCAACTTTGAGGTTTCTAAATTCTTTCTATCCTCTTTGAACCCTTGGGGTAGCACTTACCTTAGTGAAAGATCAGATTCCCTCAGAGCGCATGAAGAGATCTGTTTATTACAAGCAATAAGTGCCAAATGAATTATTGGGAAAACAGCAAAGGTTATTGCACCCTACTCTACATGAATACCTCAGAGTTTTCTTGTTGTTGTTGGAATTTAGCTGATTTCATTAAGGAGAATGTAACATAATACTGAACACTGTAAATAAATATAAAGTCACATTAAACAAGAGCTACCTTTTCTAAATTAGATACCTATTCTGTCTAACCAGGTAAATCAACAAACAAAAAATATTGCAGTACAGCACTTTTAGAAATACCAGAGAAAAAGTGCATTAACTGAGAGTTAATATCTGCCAGGTGTTAGAAGTTCAGCTAGCCCCTTATATTGCCAATATACATGCTCAAAAAAATACATTTTGAAACATTATTCCTCCTGTGCTAACAGAAGAATTTGGAAGTCATTCATGGTTGACGAAAGATGAAAAACAGAAAATCTTTATATTTATAATGTTATTTTTTCATAAGTGCATAAGGGAAAAGTTTGATGTACAGCATTTGTAACTATAGCCTTGCATTTATAGTTCTTCAAATATTAACATCTTCAAAAATATTTGTTACCAATTTTGATAATATCTCCCATAATGTCAGTGATGTAAAAAAGCATCAAGTCCTGAAAAAAACCTCAGTTGAAATAATCACTCTTTATTAAAGCTCAGGGACCCATATTTCATTCCCTCCTAGCCTGGTTTCTTATACTCTTATGATTTGGCTTAAGTTTAAGGTAACACCATTAAGATGAGATTAGCACCTTTTTACTTAGAATTGTCTTGAAATTTATAGAACAATCATCTTACTTTAAAGTTTACCTTTATTTCCAGTGGAATAGAAAAATAATATGCATTTTTCATAATATATTTATTGTGAAAGTAATTTATTTTATCAAAAATGTATTAAGTGTTGAAGTAGGGAATAAGCTTATTTTAATACTGTACTATTGAGATAAGTTCAATTTTTTAAAAATGTGTTTACGATAGCAAATTAATTTCAGAGATTAATCCTCTTAATAAGTTCCAATAACTTACTAATATCCTTGAAGAATATTACTAATATTTCAAACAGTAACTATAAAATTGTTTTATAAACAACCTTTCAAATTGACTTCTTGTTAACTAACAATAATTTAGAAAAAGGCCAAATATTTCTACCTTATACATAAGATAGATTATTTCAACTCTAAACCTTTCACCTAAAATCTACTTGATTTGCCATTAAAAATAATAACATAAACTGATTCTTTAAGTAATTATTTTTACTCTTATTTATATATAAAATATAAATAAAATAAAAATGTATAAAATGCATATATATCACAACAATAATTTTCAAGATTTTCTCATATGTTGTATTGTAAGAGGATTATAAGGCTTCTGTATGAGTGCCTAAATGGTTGTGTTAAGATGATTGATATATTTGGTAGCATTAACACTTAATTCTAATCTTGATTTCAGAAAGTGACAAACAGATTTCAAATGCTGGTTTTAACTCATGATAAAGAACAGACCACATGCACTCAGACTAAGGGTATAGAAGGTTGATTATGGTTAAAGAAGAGATGAAATTGGTATTTACATTGTGCAATTCAACTGAGTTTATTAACATTTAAAAGATTTTATTTTGGCATTTTTTTCTTATTAAATGTTGAAGTTTTCTTATGATATCAATTAGAGAGCAACTAGACACCAATGTATCAAATATTTTGGAGAAATATTATAAGACAGAGAATGGAAAGGTAAATTTTATTACATAATTATACAATCTCCTTTGAATGCCTACAAAATTGGCCCCAACTCTTTACCCCTATTGGTGTTTACATCTTAGCAACAGCACTCTTAAGTTTTTCCCATCATGAAGTGGAGTCTGTTTCCCCACCGCTTAGTTCTGGATTGGTTTCATGATGTATTTCATTAGTAGACTTTGACAGAGGTGATACTGTGCTAGGATAAGCCTAAGCATCAAGAGATGTGAGTACCTCTGCTGTCTCTCTCTCGCCTGGATTCCTACCATGCTGTGAGACCAAGCCCAAGCTACCTTGAAGATAATAGACTATGAGAAGTGCTGAGTGCCTCAGCCAATAGCCGTCTGTTTCCTCAGAAACAGACCACAGATGCCTGAGGGTGCCCAGTCAGATCAGAAAATCTGTCCAGCTAAGTCCAGCATAAGTAACCCACCTATAGATTTGAATAATGTTTATTATTGTATGTCACTGAGCATTATGGTTGTCTTATAGCATTACTTTGTTAATAGATAACACATACACTCCACATCTGTGTCATGTTTTGTTACTTTCTTTCAATTTTCTTCATGTTATTCTCTCATTATCTGAGAGGACTGGATTGTGTGGATAAAGCAATGCTGGCTAGAGAAAGAGAGAATTAGGACTAGCCTCCAAGTTTTCCATATATGCAAACAAAAAAATATATATTCCGATTTCCAGGGTCTCCCTTTCTTCGTCTGTATGATGTATATGTGTTTTGTGTTGTGAATGATGGAAGTGAAATGAAATGTTTCATGTCTCAGGGTTCTACTGCTCTAATATTCGATGGTTCCATGATCTTACACTAAACAGGTTCTAAACTTCTTATACAACTGTGCTATTCATGTTCTCACAAATTAATCTGACAAACCAAAGCAAATTGTTTTTAAAGATAAACAAAAATACACTCTATAAATGCTTCCACACAATGATTTAAATAGTAAGAAAGTTACTTATTGAGCTTCTTTCTTTATGCCAAGGAATGCTAAGTGGTTTATGTACATCATCCTAAGGAATCTTTTCAACAAAAACATAAGATAGTTACTAGCATCTCTATTTTACTGTAACAAAGGAACTGAAGCTGGGAAGGGTTAATCAACTTCTCTAAGTTTACATAATCAATGGCAAAGCTGTATTTCAAACACAAGTCTATCTGACTCTGACCCAATGTCCACCTATCCACCTATGGTCAAACAAGTGTTTTTGAGGCTTGTCCTAAGTGCATAGCTGACGTCTTGTCAGATAATAAGAAATACTATTTTTCAATGACTCCAGAAGTTACACGGTTTACTTACGTGTGAGCAAAGCTCCCACCAGACCATAATTAAACATTTTCTGATTCAGTGATGCATTATTTCTTTGGTAGTAAAAGAATTTTTAAATCAGGATATGCAGGGGGAAGTGATACAACAAAAATAGTGATACTTAATTGGTTCTCTCTGTGCCAAATCAGTCTCCTGAGTAAAAGTTGTAAAAAGCAGAGTTTGTGCCCCCTAAAAGATAAGAAAGTTAATCAAGTGACAGTAACTTTCTTTTCTTTTTAGTGCAATGTCATACAAGATATAAGTGATTTTGTGATGATAATATAGGTGTTTATTAAACATCTATTCTGTGATGAGGATAAGAAAGTATAACACATAGTCTAGCCTCCAGGATGTCATCATTTTTTTCAAGATTGGATACACTTTGGATGTACCACATTGGTCCCATGAAGAAACTTGGCAAAGAGAAGTCAGCCCATCTTGGCAACATGGGTGGGGGAACTGAAAATGGCCATCTGGTCTTGAATTGGGAATTGTGGATAGGATTTAGAATCATAGGCTATGTCAGGAGAGGACTCTACAGACCACATTTTCAAATCTCTTTCTTTGCAGGTAAGGAGATTGGTACCCAGGAAATATAAAGATAGGGTAAAAGTAACAGCATACAAAAGGTTGATTCTATCCATACAAAAGCAGAAAAAAGAAAGGAAGGAAGAAAGAAACACTAATAGAATAATAAACTTGAAGACATACTAGTACATATTTTTATGTAATTATGAAAGTTTTCCAAATTAATACATGAAAACAATGGAAATGGTGCCTTCTACATGGATACCATTCAAAGAATGTTAACTAATTATTTATCTAGTAAGTTATTACCTCAGGAAGAATAGAATCTTTAATTACTTATGTATAATACTGGACATGTGAGCAATAATTGAAGTATACAAGTCATATAAAATATTTAGCCACCTTCCATATTAGTTTCTAAAGCTGCTATAATAAATCACCAAAGTCTGAGTGGCTTAAAGCAACAGAAATTTATTCTCTCACAGTTCTTGAGATGAAAGTCCAAAATGGAGGTCCCAAGAATGTAGCTGTGTTTGTCCATTCTCACACTGCTATGAAGAACTGCCTGAGGCTGGGCACTGTGACTCACGCCTGTAATCCCAACACTTTGGGAGGTAGAGGTGGGCAGATCACCTGAGGTCAGGAATTTGAGACCAGCCTGGCCAACATGACAAAACACCGTCTCTACTACAAATTACAAAAATTAACTTAGCTTGGTGATGTGCGCCTGTAGTCCCAGCTGCTCAGGAGGCTGAGGCAGAGGAATTGCTTGAATTCTGGAGGTGAAGGTTGCAGTAAGCCAAGATTGTGCCACTGCACTCCAGCCCTGGAGACGGAGTGAAACTCAGTCTCGGAAAACAAAACAAAACAAAACAGAAACCTGAAATTGGGTAATTTATGAGGTTAAGGGGTGTAATTGACTTACAGTTCCTCAGGCTATACAGAAAGCATGGCTGGGAGCTCTCAGGAAACTTACAATAACGGCAGAAGGAGAAGGGGAAGCAAGCACATCTTACCACGGTGGAGCAGAAGGGAGAGAGAGCAAAGGGGAAAGTGCTACACACTTTCAAACAACCACGTCTCATGGGAACTCACTCTCAGGAGAACAGCAAGGGGGAAATCCAAAACGCAAAATGTGGGGAAGAAAAGAGCACAACTTTTAATAGGTTTAGTCATATCCTTCATTTTTGATCAAAAGGTAATGCTTTCCCTTTTCGGCATGGAGGCGAAAATATGGTGGGAAGTTGGACAGCTCTGGCTTTAGCTTCAACTGAACTTTGGGGCCATCCTGCAATTCCTTACTTAAAATAAATTGTTTAGAGATGAAATTAAACATCAATTAAGTTACTGTATTTTTTTAAAGGTGTTATCTATAATAGTATTGATTGCTGGCAATTATTTATTAATTTTAAATTTCTAAATTAATGTATTGCCCAACAGAAAATGTATTTACTGCCAGACATGGTGGCTCACGTCTGCAATCGCAGCACTTTGGGAGGCCAAAGCTGGCAGATCACGAGATCAGGAGATCGAGACCATCCTGGCTAACACAGTGAAACTCCATCTCTACTAAAAATACAAAAAAAAAAAAAATTAGCCGGGCGTGGTGGCGGGCCCCTGTAGTCCCAGGTACTAGGCAGGCTAAGGCAGGAGAATCTCCTGAACCTGGGAGACAGAGGTTGCAGTGAGCCGAGATCGCGCCACTGCACTCCAGACTGGGCGACAGAGGGAGACTCTGACTCAAATAAATAAATAAATAAATAAATAAATAAATAAATAAATAAATAAATAAATTTTAAAAATGTGTTTACTAACTTTAAGTATTTACAGAAAATAATAAATCTTACCTTTAGACTAGATGGTACAGAATTTACTTTTATCCGGTGAAATAGGAAATTTGGATTATGCTTGTCAATACATAAAATTAAAATCTTTTATAGCTCTCTCAATGTCATTGATGGCTCTTAAGAATGAGACATTACTTGAAAAATGGCATAATTATTGCTTACAAGAAAAGGAAAAGAGTTTCAAAGAGACGAATTTTTTCAGAGATATTTTGGCTCTGAAAAGTTACATATAGACAGAAAGATAAGTTTTCCTCATTACAACTTAGAAAAACAGAGGTTTTCTACAGTTTACATCTCATTTGGCCATGAAATAACAATTACAATTATAAGAAATTTCACTATTTATATTTTCAAGTAGCATGTTATTTAGTTGCATCTAAGTCACTTAAGAATTTTACAAAGTAGACCAACTTTCTGACAATTTATCTTTTGTCCTTTTCTCTGCTCCGTCTCATTTTCTTTTGTTAAATTAACTAGACAAAATATTAAACTAATATATTTTAACAATTGTAGTTATGTTTTTGCATTATTATTAATTACATTTATTTTATTAGCCTCAAATATCAAATTTAAGTATTTTTTTGCTAGTATAATCCCCAAAGATCTTAATTGGAAAAAATGTTTCCCTATGAATTATATTCTACATATTTGCACTACAGCTAAATAAATCCCTAATATAAAATCTAGGGCCTGAAAATTTTCTAATTTAGTGGTACTATTATTTAGTAAAAATACTTGGGAATAAAGCATTTTCATTGAGTTTCAACCAACCTTGTTCGTGTGTTTAAACTAATCATTTAACTATGTGTGTGTGTCTATATATACACACATCATATATAAAACTACATATGTTTTAATATATATAGTGTGTATGTATGTATAAACATTATGTTGTTCACCTTAGATAAGAAAAGTAAATAGGAAGTACTCCACAGGGAAAACAGAAAAAGAAGAAAGAATTAGTAAGCAGTTCATCCAGTTAAAATTACAGTCTTTTTAAAAACAAACATAATTGAAAAAAAGTGCTCACTTTCCAAAAAATGGAAAAAAATGTTCAATTAGACACAAAGGACACAATTTTTTTGGCATGTATTACATTGAGGAGTTTATCTTCACATTCTTGGCAACAATGCTGATGTAGGTTGTGGTTAATGATAAGAGAATTAGCCAAGCTTTTTGCTGGCCAAATACTGAACAACATAGCAACATCTAAGTTTCATGCATCATCAAAACTAAAAATTAGGTACAATTGAGGATAGCTTTGGTTTCTTTCTGATATTTAGATTATCTGTGCAATCAGGGCAATGGAATACACAAGTTTTCGAATCATATAGATTAATTCATCAGAACATTGTTTTGTGAATTTTACTTCAAGAGGTTCACTGAACTTTTGTTTATTTGTATTGGAAAGGTTTAAGTATCTCTTTATAGAAACTGGAGGTCAAACTATTTTCGTTCATTTTTCTCCAAAAGCCAATGCGAGAAAAAGACAAACAAACATATAGTTTGTTTGGGAAGTGATCTTAGGAGATAAAAGTGGGGGACAGATGAGATACGTGAGACAGGAAAAGGAGAAAAGCCAATAAATGGTACATTAATGAGAGGGTTACTGCTACAGATAATTGATGCTCCACTTTATTGGACCCCCTCTGAGCTATTGTGTGGACCACACCTTCAAATTGTCCCACTGAACAATACGAAGGCTGGGGGTTTATCCACTAAGTCTTCCATCTGTTAAGGATTGCCCCTGAGTATGTTAAGTTCAGTGCATTTTTGGTTTCAGAGCTGAAGAAAGCCTAAGACGGGAAACAAAGGGACGCAGGTATTTGCAGTGAAGTTCTGTTAGGACAAGGCTGAAAACTTCTACTTCAGCTGCGGAGGGAAAGAATATAAAGGTGGGATTCAAGAATCTTCTCCAAGGTTTTTCCAATATTTAACTTCCAAAATGTTTACGTTGGGATCAAAACACAAAATCCATGAAATTTTAGGAAATACTCAGAGTAAATAGGGTATCCACCTTTTATGCTAGAAAAAAAATATAGCAAAGCGGTGTTTTTCTGAATGCTTCTAAATAATTCATTCCAGCTCCCATGAAGAGTCAATCTTAATATTTCAAGCTCAAATTTTATTTCCTTCATTTAAAAACTAAATAAGAAACTTTATTAACTCTTTAAAAGTAGCTTTAATTTAAACTCTGTAGGAATTAGAGAGTACGTGTATATTGGGATCCAAAATATTTCAGTAATGTTAAAGTTTATAAATATATGTTGAGTAGAAAGCTAAAGCTAAATGTATGTTATGAACTATTACTTAAAGGGATATATATATAATATTTACAACTCATAAAACATTAATAGTTAAATCATTGAGTTGCTTAGAGAATGTTAGACGTGTGTGTGTGTGTGTGTGTGTGTGTGTGTGTATTTACCAGATATAGAATATCAGATAAAAATCAAATATTTAATTTGGCAGATCTTATTGATGTGATCTAACAATTTTATAAAACAATCTTAGAGACTGTAAAAAAATCTGGACTGTGGGAAATGGCAGGTCCGGAACTACCCACAATGGCAGAGCCATTTGGTCATGGTCTTTTAGTATATCCTACATAAAAAGCCTGAAGTGTAATACTGATCTTCATCTCCTTTTCCTTTCCCTCTCTTTTTTTTAAATTTAAAAGAATTATGTGGTGTTTGTATGCATTTATATGAAAGTTTGCTCTTATTCTATTTTTATTCTTTGGTAGTATTACCTAGAATGTACCTTAAGATTTTATAATGTTCAAAAATATCACAAAGTTAGAACAATAGCTTCTCTTTTGCTCAGCTATCCATTGCTTACCCAATGGAAGTGTAGTTTTGTGAATGAACTTTGCACTTGGGGCCAATATTTTGGAAACAGAGAGTCTAGCCATTGTGTCACTGAGACTGCTTGTTTACATGCCTGCACAGTTTATTAGTAAACACAGCTGAATAACTAAAATTCTAAGCAGATTCCTAAACCAACAAATTGACTTTAGTTATCATGACACTACGTTCACCCTCCAGTGGATCCGTTTTCTTTTTTATTCAGAAAACTGAGCGTTAAGTGATGGTATATTTCATTGAGGTCTTTTTTAGACATAACAACTGTACCTGCTCAGGAAACTATTGCCTGCTAATTAAGTTTTGACCTCTGGAAACATGATAAAATTTTGGCTTCTTTGTCAATGGTTCAAATTCCAAGGGGAAGTATTCAATTAATATTGTCAAGCTACATGATATAGAAAAAAATTTTTGTTGACTCAGAGTTAAATTATGTCAAAAAACACCAGCAGGAAATTGTTATAAACCAGTCTGGACTTTCTCAACTCAGGCTTTCTGGTAGCAGATTCATTTTTACAATGTATAAACTGAATGTAGTTGGCAAATCAGTTGCATCCATTACTATTGGGTCTGGAAATATATCTACTTAAGCATATTTCTTTCATATTTTCTCCTGATCTATTCCATATTCAAGTAATAATTTATTTGCACAAGTGGATAAAAACAGCAAATCTTGACAGGGAGTAATAGTGGGAGGTTGTTTAGGAACCAAAACACTTTAAAATAGCACAGCTGTTCTGATATCATTATCACGTCAGCTATTTTTGATGGTTAGATGATAGTTAAGAGTCAGAACAAATTTTCAACACAACTATTTTGCTAGCCATGTTTCAGCCATTGTGGTATGCATTTATCTTTGGATGGGATGCACCCCACATGTACACACTAAAAAGATGCCAATAAAATGCATGTGCTCTTCAAAAGACAGAAGCCCATGAATGCAAATCTTGATACTTTTTGCCCAAGTGTAGGAAACTGGACAGATGCAAGTGTCCTTACTCAAGGAAGTTTATTAGATATTTTAGATAGAATGGCCTTTTTATTTTCTAAAGCATCTAAAACTAACGGATTGATTCATACAAAGTATCAGAAATACTTGGATCCCAATTTATTTGATTCCATAGCCATTTGTCCTTCAAACAGTGTTCTTACCCCAGAGAGACATAGAGGTAAAGACTAAGAACATGGCTCTTAAGTTGAACAACCTTGCATGATTATTCCTCGCTAGGCAACTCACTTCAACTTTCTGTCTTTTCCTTCATTTATAAAATGTTTATTATAATAGTCTCTACATAAGGGAGTTTAAGTCTTAATTTATATGAATAAATTAAGAATAGTGCCTGCCCCATAGTAAGTGTTTAATCTATTTGCTATCATGGACATAAAACATTTCCATTGCTTATCTTTTAAGCACTGCTGACTTCATATGTAATTATATTCTTCTCTTGCCTACTTAGTGTAATTTAAAGAGCTAATGTGAAAGGCCAGTCTGCCACCAAGTCATTTTTTCAGTTTTACCATACAAACATTAAAAAAAAAAAAAATTAAAAATTAGAGGTCTGATTTTGGCAGAAGACAATGCAAATGCATAAATCCACTGTTAAAATCTGTGTGTGAATCAATTTCTAGTCTTTACTATACTTGAAAATGAATTAGTTAATTAAAATAGAGCTAACAAGAAATAACCTGGCCAAACTTTAGTCTTTTCTTTAACTATCTATCTATATATTCTACTAATTCTTTATTACAATTGTTTATATATTCTCTCTTTCTTAGCAAAACTCCTAGAGTGTAAAAGCTGTATCTAAAAAATCTTTGAACATTTATACCTTATACATATCGATTCAATAAATATTTGTTGAATTAAATGTAAGGCATACATGTTAAAGGTAAAGTATAGCAGGGAAATATAGAATTATAGGACATAGGTATTACAGAAAGAGAAACAGTGCTAAGATTACTTGAAAGGAGAGAAATCAGAGGCAGAGAAAGAATATATACGGACCATTAATTCTGGAAACCTAAGCGCTGACAGGAAGGACCTAGGAGCTAAGAGATATATATACATACATTTATTTTATACATGGGGAAATTGGCTTAAATATCTTGCATTTTTTTAAGGCATTGAGGTGACGTTGTTCATCAACATGTAAAACCATGATGTATTGGAGGTGGTTCTGGGGGAGTGAAAACTTTACTATTTAACATGATTAAACTGCTCCAAAAAATGTAACAAAACAACAAGGGGCCTATGACTGTGTCTGTCAGCCATCTGTTAACGAGCAAAAGTTTGTGTAATTGTTTTCTCACAGCTTTTTTTTTCAGATAACAAGGCTGGATAACTTCCCTGTTGCTAAACATTTTAGAAGATCTTAAAGAGCGTCAGATAATATGCAAATTTTCATGTTCAACATGAGCTATTCTCAAGTTCATAAAGTCAAAACCCCTCTGAATCCTAATTTGTTTCCTATAGAGTTGTGACAAAATATCATCCCTCCCCAAAAGTGATAGAGAAGTATTATTTCTATCTTCAGAAAATTTGTGGATTTATTTCTACTTAATAGAGAGCAAGAAAACAAATAGTCGAGGGTACAGTGAAAGAGAGTGAATCTGAAGAATCAGAGTCAGCATTACAAGGAAAATTACCTTTCTGCAGAGAATTACACAATCATTCAATAGCAGAGATCCTAGAGGTCTTCTCTAGCAGTGCTCTCATTTTTTTGATAACGAAATTGAAGTCTCCAGAAATAAAATAAATAACCTAAGGTTTAAGTGTGTTAATGAATCAGTCTTAGAACTCAAAACTGAGTTTATAATCCAAGGTTACCCAATACAATAGACTACAAAGATTATAAAGAAAACACTGGGAAAAAAAAAAAAAAAAAAAAAAAAAAGACAGTCTTCCAGACACCAAACAATACAGTCTCTACTAAGAGTCTCACTAAAGTAACTTGCCTAACTAAAGGGAAAAAATGAGATATGCCAGTCAGAATAATCATGGCCCTTAGTAGGCAAGATCCTGGCAGGAAATCAGTGGATGAGAAGTATCAATTTTAAGTTACTGCAAGGAAAATTTGTATATTTAAATCTGAATTAAGTGACTTGTCCTAGCTTTATATTTATTGTGCAGTAGTTTAGTTGCATATCTGAAGCATCACTGAGGTGTAGTGGAACGTGCAAGCAAGGAAGGTTACTATGGGGAATAGCAGAAAAAGAGGAAAAAGGCCCAGTTTCAAGAGTTTGGGTTTACTCTTGGTAGTAGCAGCAAAAAGGCATCACAAAACATATTTCAGATTTTCCATCATGGCATGTCATTTATCTGGATTGAAGGGGGAAACAAAAAGAGAATTCTATATTAGAAAGTTAAGAATCACCTTGAGTCTTCATTAACTTCCTTTGTTCCTTCTTTCATTTCTTCCTTCTTTCCTTCCATCCTTCCTTCCATCCTTCCTCCTTTGCTTTCTTCCTTCTTTCCTTTTCAACAAATATCTATTGAAAGCCTTCACCAGAGACATTCAAGCTGTAAAACCAACACAAATCTCAGCATTCATGAAGCTGGCACTCTGGTTGAGAATATACATTCTAGAGCAGTTTTTTTTTACATTTAAAAAAATTTTTACATTTATTTCTTTTTCAAATGTAGAGAACATTCTAGAGGGCTTCCTCAGGTTCTAATCAACTTTGAATTCTCAGGGTTTTTTTTTTTTTTTTTTTTTTTTTTTTTTCCAGATGGCCTCTTGCTCTGTAGCCCAGGTTGTAATATAGTGACATGATTATCTCAGGGTTCTTAGTTAGGAACTCTAGCAAAGGGAGAGTCTGTTCTGATAGTCCTTCCCCCAAATCGTTTTTAAAGTGTAGCTGATAAACCATTAGTCTGGAGCTCATGTTGAAAGTACAAATTTCTGAGCCAAGCCCCAAATCTGCCAAATTAGACTCACTAAGAGAGGGTAGAAGAATAAATATTTTAAGTAAGTTCCTTATGTACATTTTGATTAGGTACAAGTTTGGGATACTGTTGTTTTACAGAGAGATAAAACCATTGATTTAAGTGAATTAACCAAGCCATTCATTTTAAATAAAATTAACTCATATAGGCTATTTAAAGATGGGCTTAAAATATTGTCTGGTGATCAAATTCATGTTTAATGTTCTGCTTGTTGGTGCTGGTTAAACACAGGAAAAGTTTTAACTCAATGTTTACTGGCTACATATATTTAAAAAGATAATAGAAGTATAGATGATAACACTAACTTCTTTATGGCACCATAATGAAAATTACATATTTTTGAAAGTAGAACATGCAGCTTGATCCATTAAAGGGTGAAGTATTTTTTTTTTTTTCAGTTTTAGCATCATGCAAAAAAATCAATACGATTTTCCGTTAGTCAATGTCTTAATAATATTATAATGGAGTAAATGGTCACCATTTGTATTTTATCTACTTCCATCTTTACTTGTTTTATTTTTATTTTGATTCTTTAAAATCCTAAAGAAAGACCATTACCAAAACTTTTACTATAATGTTGTTTTTACTATTCCTCTACTGATTTATAATAAACCTACAATAAGAAGCAATAGCCTTGTGAGTATCTTTTCATAAAGTTGACCTGTACTCAGCTACAACTCGAAACCTATATAGCACAATGTTTAATTACAGATATTCTAGAGGAATTCATTTTTGTGTGTTTTTGGGGGTGGGGAAAAGCTAGGAATATGTATTCTAAAAGTAAATGCATAGAACCAATATTAGAGATTAGAGAAATTTAAATCAAGACAACATTGTGCCACTGTTTAATTTTCATAAGTTAAGAAGTTCAACAATAACAAATGTTGGAGAAAAACATTGGTGTTAATGACATATTACTAGTGTGAATGTAAATTGCTACAACTACTTTGAAAAACAATTTGGCATTATCTTGTAAATTTTAACATCTCAAACAAGCAATATGTCTCCTAGACTTGTACCTAAGGAAACATATGTGCACCAGAAGACCATAAGAATATTTATATTACCACTTCAAGACTATAAAACCTTGAAAATACCCAAAATCTATCGATAGAGTGGATAAATAAATTTTGGTGTCTTTAGAATTAAATATTTTTAAATGAAAATTAATTTCTTAATGTACAATTACACACAATGTACTATTTAAATTCAAAAGCATGCAAGACTTAAAATATTATATTATTTATATTATAAAACACTCTAAAAATAAGAGACAAGCTTAAACCCTGCCTCTACCAAAAATACAAAAATTAGTCCCAGCTACGCAGGAGGCTGAGGCAGGAGGGCAACTAGAGTTAGGGAGGCAGAGGTTGCAGTGAACCAAAATCACGCAACTGCACTCCAGCCCAGACAACAGACTGAGACTCTGTCTCAAAAATAAATACATAAATAAAAATAAAAATAAGGGACATACAAACACAAAGTTTAGGATAGAGATTACTCTTTGCAGGGCCATGTGGCTCAGGCCTGTAATCCCACACTTTGGGAGGCTGTGGTGGGAGGATTGCTTGAACCCAGGAGTTCAAGATCTGCCAGGGCAGCATAATGAAACTTCATCTTCACACAAAAAAATTAAAAATTAACTGGGAGTGGTGGTAAGTACCTATAGTCCCAGCTACAGGCTGTGTGGCTAGAGGGGTGAGGCAGGGAGGAATACTTGAGCTCAGGAGATCAATGCTGCATTGAGCTCTGATTGCACCACTTTACTACAGACTTAGCTACAGAGTGAGATACTACTAAAAAAAAAAAAAAAAAAAAAAAGAGGCAGAGTTTCCTCTTGGAGTAGAATTTGTTGGCAGGGGGATGGGGGTGGGGAATTCTAGAGGAATTTAAACAACAACTTTTATCCATTGCAGGCTATTGTGTATGATTAACAGCAGCATACATTACCTAGATTTCAAGTGGAATATAGGAAAAGCACAATTATCAGAATATACACTTTTGCAAGAATATGCTGATAATAATTTACTAAATAAAGCATTGCAAGATGATCCTTCTACAGAAATGATAGTCAAAGATACATTATTCATTTTTTTCTTTGTGATTCTCAAGAATGTCAGGTGCCATCATGAATGCTAAAGGTTTGAAAAAATGCTGTCTATAATGTTTATGTTCTTGTCAAATATAACTGGGAGGAATGCCTTTGCACAGATCAGTGTGGTAAATTATACTCTGTGTCATGATTGAGGACAGGCCGGGACACAGTCTAAATAAGTACAGATGAGACATTTGTGGTACAGCTGGCCTGGCATTGAACTTATAAATTGAGCACAATGGATATTTAGTAAATGAAGTAAGCTGTAATCTCTTCAGGAAGTCATGAGCATCAGAGAGAATGCAATATACCAAACAGTGCACAGTTAGGCAAATAAAAATTGGTGGGCATGACAGAGGTGAAGAAGGTTACATACATAAAGCAATAGATTATATTTTAATCAGTTAGTTTAACATGACAGTGGGGGACCAGTGAAGAGAAAACAATGTATAATATAAGAGGGCAGATAAGTTACCAGCGTTACAATTATGGCATCTATAGCTACAACTCAATAATCTGTTTAGGGTTCAAGAAAATAAAACCAATCTCTAGGCTGATGACAGAAAACATAAATTCATTTATCAGATACTTATTAATGAATACATGTTGTATCTTAGGCAGCAAGTAGCAAAGACAGTTAAGGTTTCGATCCTAACAGAACAGAGATAGTAGAAAGAATCCCAGACATGGACTTAGACACAAGGAACCCAAAAAACATCGAGTTACTGGCACTAAGGCAGAGGCTCTAGCAGGTGTCAGTGCTGGTCTTCAGAGCGCTGAGGCCATAAGGCCTTCTCATGGTGCTCCTGGAATAAAACTTCCATTCCTTTATTATTTTTTGAATTCTCAATTTCTTATGTAGAAAGTACTTGCTTGTGTTGTACTTTCAAATTTGTGTTATTTATTTTTCATATGTACATCTTCCATCCCTGGAAATATTGTAAAAAATAGAATAGGACATTTGGGTCTTACCAGAAGCTCTAAACTTCTCTGAGCCTCAGTTTTCTTCACTATAAAATGAGTGTAATTCCCACTTCACATGTCTTTTTTTTTTTTTTCTTTAAAGAATTAAATGATCCAATACAAGTGAAAGTATATTGTAAAGTTAAGCTTTATAGCAGTTATGGGAAAATGGCTATTAAAACTTATTTTCTCAGATGACATATATGAAAGAAAATATTCAAATGCATTTTGTAAATGTATTTCCTGACTTAAAAAATGTGTATATTTTCCTATTTAAATGATTAATGATAACATTTGCACATCAGATTCAAATTTACTTTATATTGGTTGTTTAGATTCAAGAACCCTTGGAGTCTTACGATGAAGTCATTTCAAATTACATTTAAAAAAATCCATAATTATAACATCTGCTACATTGCACTAGACAATTAGTTTGTTACAGGGGGCACATGGTAAAAATTTTAAACAATAACTATTTTGTAAATGAGTATGCAATGCAATGCAATACAACCAAAAGTAAATTGAACTTCTCTCCCTCCCAGAACTAAGGACTCCTTACATAGAGCAATCCTATTAAGTTTGTTATATATATATATATATAATCCAGCAAAATTCTGTATATTCAAAACATAGTAACTGGATCTTGATTAAGATCTTTTGGCATTTTCACCTACTTTAAGCCAGGCTTGTTGGCTCACACCTGTAATCCCATCATTTTGGGAGGCTGAGGCAGGCAGATCACATGAGGTCAGGAGTTTGAGAGCAGCCTGGCCAACATAGTGAAACCCATCTCTACTAAAAATACAAAAATTAGCTGGGAGTGGTGGCAGAAACCTGTAATCCCAGCTACTCAAGAGGTTGAGGCAGGAGAATCACTTGAACCTGGGAGGCAGAGGTTGCAGTGAGCCAAGATAATACTACTGCACTCCAGCCTGGGCAACAGGGTAAGACTATGTCTCAAAAAAAAAAAAAAAAAAAAAAAAAAAAAATCACATAATTTTGAACTAAGTTGATTTGGAAACACTAAAGTGAAATAATAAATTCTAAGTGCAAATTTAATCAATTGCTCTCAAACAACCTAAATGTTAAAACAATATAAGTAATACACAAAAAATAGGATTTCTAAATGTTGAAATGATACAAGTCTATGATAATATTGTATATTAGATGTTTACTTCTTACTGAAAAACTATTATTCCCTGATGTGAGTGTTCTCTTAGCATACGTGGCTGAGACTTGTTTAGCATTTAATGAAACATGGTGTATATGTGTTCAAGTCGTGTACTCATGCATACATTTTATTAACACATGGGTGCCCAGGTGAAATGTGAATTCAGATGAAGATCCATGACACATTATAAGAAATTCAAATACATTTTAATGTGGTTTACAGTTGGAGATGTTTATTTTAAGGTCTGGAGAAAAATAAGAAGTCCTTTGTCAATTAAATTTGAAGCATGAGTTAACATATCACTGGTCTCTAATGTATTAATATAGAGTAAATTATAAATTTGAATGTTTTCATATAATTTTAAGTTATACACGCACACATATGTAATATTCATAAAATTCAAAGTGAAGTCTTAAAAATCCTTGTATTGCTCCTGGTATCCATAGTTTTCCAATAATTTGGTTTGAAAACACTGTGCCTCATGAATGTGATATTGTTTTTTGTTTGTTTGTTTTTTTGTTTTGTTTTTGAAGCAGAGTTTTGCTCTTGCCGCCGAGGCTGGAGTGCAATGGTGTGATCTCTGCTCACTGCAACCTCTGCCTCCGAGGATCAAGCGATTCTCCTGTCTCAGCCTCCCAAGTAGCTGGGATTACAGGCACATGCTACCACACCCGGGTAATTAATAGCATTATCCAAGTTTTTGCTAATTCTGTTGCTATTAATTTTTAATTTCTCAGGTTCAGAGTTAACGTTTTAGACCTACCTTGTATCTACTATGACTTTTTATCTCATATGAATTTTTAAAATAAATGTAGTAATTACTGAGTTAATTAATTCCATATAAACTAATCTGATGTTCACATGACCTTACCTTTCTTTTTTATTTATAACTATATGGTCCAGTTTAGCATACCTCTGTCATACTCAGTTGTAGCAAATATTCATTGTTATTTCCACAAAGATCTCCCTGTATTATAATATTAAAAATAAAGTCTAATCAGACAAATATGATTAATCAATTAAATATATTTATGTATTCTTATCTTTATTCAATTATTCAATTAAGGGATTGTAAAGCACTAACATAATAATCACAGGTAAATGCTCATGGTGCTTGCTTAATGTGTAAAATTTTTATGTAGTGATATTTATTAATGATTCAGCTGGAATTCTATTTCAAAATAACCATTTTTAAAAAGGAAACAATAATGTATAAGTAACAGATTGTGTCTCTTTTTGTAAATATAATAACATTATTATACATATGAGGGGGTAGACTATTAGAGGGATCTTTCACATTATTTTTACATGGGAAAATTCAAGTCTGGTGTCTTTGAGCATCTATGCATATGATAGTTTAAAATAAAACTTTTGAAGTATTGTCAAAGAACCCTGATTTCAAACAGTTGTACTTGATAATTGGTATAGTCTGGATTTAAGTGGTTCAAGATTCAGTATGAAGGAAAATGAAAAAGCATGTCTATAAATACTTGAATTACTGTGGGAACCAATGAATGCTATCCGCTAACATAGTATTCCTCCTTTGTCTAGTGGATCAATCAGGCAGAGATCTACTACAGAGATATGTGCAGGCCCTTCTTCCCTGTGTTGACATGTAACTCAACATCTTATGTCAGCTGGTGCATGGAGACCTCAACAAAAGGGCCCTGAAACATCATTTTGTAAATGTAAGTTGATATTTCTTGTCTCTCCCTAAAGACTGCCCCAAGACTGGAACTAATCTCTTCCTTTTACGTGAGCGATGTCTTCAGAACTCAGTGTGGGGTGTAAAAAATTAGCAAACAACTTTTTGAGGTTGCATTTTATAATTAAAAATGGTCATTTTCTTCATTTTCAGAGAATTGAATTCCCATAATAATTAGCACTCTCAAGTATACTTATTTTAAGAATAATAACTTAGCAATCATGAATATAACACTAATGCATAGTTTGATATATATGAAATAATAAGTTAGCAATGTGTGTGTGTTTATGTATATATGTGTATATACAACTTTCATTTTCTGAATTTTTATATTGGCCTACGTATATATTTTTAATATCCAAGTCACTTTTCATGTGTTGTTACTAATATTCTTATTTAACAGTATATGATTGGAGGAAGTTGTGATGCATGTTAACTAACCTGCTAAAGAACAACAACAAAAAGAAATAATCAAAATAAACTAGAATAGCTCAAATGGTGATATAAATTATATACATCAATTTACACAAGTTATATCTAAAAATAATCAAAATCACTTAAGTGTCTAACAATGTCAACCCTTCAGTGGGAATTAGCTCAATCGAGACATATCTGTTATCTTAGCTTGAGCAATCTTAAGACTGTTACCTTCCTTTTCCTAAGGTTAAACACATTGTTTTCTTTATTATATAAATTTTTGTCCCTAGATACTTACATGTATATTTAGCTTTTTGAATATTCATTTTTTGATTTGGGTAGGATGTTTTAATAATGAAAGGGGAGAAAGATAAAAAGCAGAGAAAGAGACAGAGAACAAAACCAAGCAGAATTTTCCAATAATTTCCCAATTGTGCATTGAAATCCATTACTTTTAGGTGTTTTCTGAATCTTTTAATTCTTTAACAAAAAATCAAGTGTTTTAAACTTTCTTGAAGGAAAAAACAGAGAAAAGAGAGAGAGAGACTGAGACAGAGAAAACTGTGACAGAGAATCAGATATAATAAATTTTAAAACGTCATTCAAGCCAGGGATCCTGTCATCCCCATAACACCTTTCTAAATTAGTCAAGTCCCAATAATTTTAATCCAGTTTAGGTAAGATTTATTTTACTTGTGATTAAATAGTCTGGATCATTATTGCAGTCAATGGGGGATTTTCATTAGGTGTTACATAATCAAATGTACATTTAGAATGATAATTCTGCAGCAGAGAGGAAGATGAATTGAAGACAGGAGGCTAGAAATAAGATTTTTGCCATAATCACAGCAAGCAATGTTACTGTCTACACTAAGGCACTGATTCCCAGGGGGTAAAAGTGACAGAATTTAATACGCAATTACCTGCAGAATCAGAGGAGAGGGAAAACAAGAGTCTAAAGTAATCCTTTGAATCTTGTCTTGAGAATTTGGTTTATGATATCGCTATTTGGAAAGATGAGGAATAAAAAAGGAATTTACTGCTTTGAACAGCGATAATGATAGTTTATTTCCAGGACATGTTGAGTTTGAGGTATCTGTGACCTATGAAAATGTAAAAGATAGTTGAGATAAAGATTCGAGTAGCAGTAGATAGAAGTCTGTGCTTTAAAAAAAAAAAAAAAAAAAAAAAAAACATGGAGTAGAAATACATCAAAGGGTAACATATCTTCTACAGTGAAAAGTCAAAGAAATCAGAAGAAAATTCCAAAATTGAATGAAATTATCATTGTAATGACTGACAGCATGAGAATATATACTACATTAATTGAGAAAGGATTACATCTTATCTAGGATAATAGCAATGCAAAAAGTATTATATGTGTATAGAAGAATTCTGGAAGACACACAAAAAAATGTGAATTTTTGAATATCTAACTTTTCTTACAATTTTGATTTCTGTTTCTGATATATTATTTTTTATGCCTTTTTATTAGCAGTCACAAAATTATTCAACAAGAGACTCCCCAAGCTATGTTGACTATAAATTAGCACATGTAACCTATTAGCATCTATAAAGTTAATTTAAATAAAATCAGACATATCACCTCTTAGTTATTCTTTCCAGATTATAGGGTCCTAATTATTTAAGTGTATCTTCATAAAGAAGCCTTTATAATCCTTTGATCATTCTAATTGGGCCTTTAAAAACTTTCTTCCGCTCCATTATGGTTTTGTTGAAATATAACAAGCAGTCATCATGCAATCTGTGTTTCACCTTGGAAGGCAAGAGCCCACACCCTGCAAGTCTGTTTTACCTAGGTAATAGCACAGTGTCTGCCACTAAGCAGTGTTCAACACCTGTTAAATAAATAACGAAATAACGAATTCGTTTCTAATAGAATTCCCGATTATGCTAGCCTGTGATGGACTTTTAGATCCCATTGTCTTGTATTAGTCTGATGTCAGGAAACTGTCCAGAATTACACTATTAGTTTTACTCTATAGCAAGGATTGATAAACTATGGTCCATGGGCTATATCTGGACAACTGCCTGATTTCATAAATTAAGTTTTACTGAAAAGCTACCACAGTCATTATTCAATACATTCTCAATGGCTACTTTCATACTATAATGGCACAGTTGAGTAGTTGCAACAGAGAATATAGGACCCACAAAGCTAAAAACACAACCCCTTCAAAAAGTGGGCAAATGATATGTACAGCCACTTCTCAAAAGAAGACATTTATGTGGCCAATAAACACATTTTAAAAAGCTCATCAGTGATCATTAGAGAGATACAAATCAAAACCACAATGAGATACCATCAGTCAGAATGGCTATTATTAAAAATATTTTAATAATCATAGTCATAAAAAATAGTAATTTAATAATACTTACTATCTGACCTTTTTCTGAAAGTGTTTACCAATCCTGAATCTGTATTATAAATAATATCTAGAGTTTATAATTTATGTGTTCAGAATAATTTTTTTATCTATAAATGTAGGGCATTAGCCCACACAGTATAAATATATTTCTTCTAGCTTTCTGCTTATAACTTTATGAAATACTTTATAGTTTAACTCCATTTATATCCAAAAAGATTGGTATTATCCTCAAAACTAAAAGATATTCAGAATCACTGAATAGGTCTTTCACAGATCATTTTCAGATATTCTGGAGAAATGTCATTTGGGCAACAATTCCAAGGGAACTGTGCTATGATCATTTCTGTGATTATTTGTTTCTATTGATAACAAATAATTATATACTTCGTTTAATTTATACACATTTGTTTAGTATACAGAATATTATCTTCTTTATTTCTCACAAAATTTTTGTGACTTAAAAAATATTATTATCTTGTCCTAAAAATGGGGAGGAGGTTTACAGGATAACTGTAATCATTAATATTCTTATTAAAATGAAAGACCACTACCCCAAAATTTTCTTTCCTTCTAAGAATAGAGCCCTAGAGTAAGTGATCTTTTCATTTTTGCAACACAGAAGGAATAAGAAAGACTTTAAAAATAGCTTGCCTTTTCCTTGCTTCTTACCAATTTCTGTACATTGTAAGGAAAGGCTATATATGCCAATTTTTATCAACATAAGCTGTGCTATCCCTTTTAAAGGCAGTAACAACTCCAGACAGTTTCATTTTATTTATTTTTTATTTATCTTTAAGTTCTGGGATACACATGCAGAATATGCAGATTTGTTACATAGGTATACATGGGCCATGGTGGTTTGTTGCACACCTATCAACCTGTCATCTAGTTTTGAAACCCCACATGCATTAGATATTTGTCCTAATGCTCTCCCTCCCCTTGCCCCCCACCCCCCAACAGACCCTAGTGTGTGTCGTTTCCCCTCCTTTTGTCCATGTGTTCTCATTGTTCAGCTTCCACTTACGGGTGTGAACATGCGGTGTTTGGTTTCCTGTTCCTGTGTTAGTTTGCTGAGGATAGTGGATTCCAGCTTCATCCATGTCCCTGCAAAGGATATGATCTCATTCTCTTTTATGGCTGCATAGCATTTCATGGTGTATGTGTACATTTTCTTTATCCAGTCTATCATTGATGAGTATTGGGTTGTTTCCATGTCTTTGCTCTTGTAAACAGTCCTGCAGTAAACATATGGGTGCATGTGTCTTTATTGTAAATTATTTATAATCTTTTGGGTATATACTCGGTAATGGAATGCTGGGTCAAATGGTACTTCTGGTTCTAGATCTTTGAGGAATTGCCACATTATCTTCCACAATAGTTGAGCTAATTTACATTCCTACCAATGGGGTAAAAGCGTTCCTATTTTTCCATAGCCTCACCAACATCTATTGTTTTCTGACTTTTTAATAATTGCCATTCTGACTGATGGTATATTATTGTGATTTTGATTTGCATTTCTCTAATGATCACTAATGAGCCTTTTTTAATGTGTTTGTTAGACACATAAATGTCTTCTTTGGAGAAGTGACTGTACATATCATTTGCCCACTTTTTGATCTGTTTTTTTTTTTTTTTTTCTTGTAAATTTGTTTAAGTTCCTTGTAGATTCTGGATATTAGACCTTTGTTAGGTGGGTAGATTGCAAAAATGTTCTCCCATTCTGTAGGTTGCCTGTTCACTCTGATGCTAGTTTCTTTGGCTATGAAGAAGCTCTTCAATTTCGTTAGATCCCATTTGTCAATTTTGGCTTTTGTGGCAATTGCTTTTGGTGTTTTCCTCATTAAGTCTTTGCCCATGCCTATGTGAATGAATTCCCATTCAAACTGCTACAAAGAGAACAAAATATCTAGGAATATAGCTTACAAGGAAAGTAAAGGACCTCTTCAAGGAGAACCAGAAACCACTGCTGAAGGAAATAAGAGAGGACACAAACAAATGGAAAATAGTCCATGCTCATGTATAGGAAGAATCAATATAGTGAAAATGGCTATATTACCCTTTGTAATTTATCGATTCAATGCTATTACCATCAGATTACCATCGACTTTCTTCACAGAATTAGAAAAACCTACTTTAAATTTCATATGGAATCAAAAAAGAGCCCATATAACCAAGACAATACTAAGCAAAAAGAACACGGCTGGAAACATCATACCACCTGACTTCAAACTATACTACAAGGCTACAGTAACCAAAACAGACATATAGACCCATGGAACAGAACAGAGACCTCAGAAATAACATCTACAACCATCTGATCTTTGAAAAACCTGACAAAAACAAGAAATGAGGGAAGGATTCCCTATTTATTAAATGTTGCTGGGGAAACTGGCTAGCCATATGCAAAAAGCTGAAATGGGAACCCTTCATTATACCTTACACAAAAATTAACTCAAAATGGATTAAAGATTTAAATGTAAAACAGGGAACCATAAAAACCCAGACAGTTTCATTTTATAAAATTTTTTCCACCCTCCCCTTTATCCCAGAAGGGTTTTCTTCTTTTTTGAGAAAATAAAAAGCATGATAATTTATGTAACAATTTATAAATTACCTTATTTAGTTTCAGCAAAAACATAGTACACGTCCAAATCATTTATAATAAATATTAATAAGTTAGCTTTCTATTTTTTGTCTATTCTATTGGAGATGACAGGAACAGTCTTGGTTTGTCCACTAGTAATTCTTGGTAACTTTTACACATCTGCAAACCACCCCGTTCTCACTGTCTCTGGGATGCACGCTAGGTCTTGTTTGTACACATCCTTAATCTTATGATTAAAACAACAATGTGAAATTTGAATTCAAAGACATTCTGTCGTGCTTTGCTTTGAGACTCCTTTACACGTCTAGTTTGCCTCCTGCTGCTGAAAATGAAGATTGCCAAGAAGGAAAAATTTGGAGATAATAAACAAAGGCAAATATATGGAATGACAATAAAACAAAGGAAAAGTAGGTATGGTTCTAGTCTTTCTTTTGGAATACTTAAAGAAGTACTAAATATCTTTTGTTTTTCTTTTGTTGTACAATATTTAATAGTTTTCCTCTTTATATTGCACTCATTCTTTATTTAAAAAATGATGTTCGCTAGAGATCGTATGTTGCTGTTGAATCACATGAAAAATAATCCATCTGTGTGTATGCGTGCCTTCTATTTAAGAAACAAAACATATTCCATTGAAAAGACTTTCTGATCCTTACCTTCTAACCTTTGAAACAAACCCAGAATTTTCCCCGAGAGTGCTAGGTGATATAAAAAAAAGTAAAGCATAATTATAATCTCTGCTGATTTAGGAGTTGGAGTGTAATCAGAATTCTTTAGTAGATAGTTGGGCTCCTTAAAAATGTTTGACTGCAAGAAATTTGTTCAAAGTTACATTAAACCTCTTTGGACTAACTAAAGAGTTCTTAGTTTTACTTCTGAGAGTCAACTCTAGGGAAATTTAAAATGCTTTAAACACATGGTTGAGTTGGTTAGTTATAAAAGCCACTTTCGCATGGGGGTTTTACCCAGTATCATTCCCTGTGCAATATGGTCCACGGGAGCCATATAATAAATGGATTCTCTGTCTGCTTGTTCTATTTCCTCTCCTTAAATTTTAATTTCTTTCTGGGAAGAGAAAAACCTGTTCCATATGTCTGGGTAATGCTGCTTTGCAGGCATTCACAGAGAGATAATAGTCACATTTTCTTTGTATATACACTTGTACTTCTGAGTAACTTTTAAACATCTGCAAAACACCCCACTCTCACTGTCTCCAGGTCCCACATTAGGGCTTGTTTGTCCATATCTTTAATCTCATGATTAAAACAACAATGTAATTGAAATTTGAATTCAAAGGCATTCTTCCCAGAATTGCTTTGTGCTGGTGATGGTGGTGTCTACTTCCTTTCAGTCTCTCGGGTACAAAGCACAATAATTAAAGACACAGGACAGTTCATCAGCATAGAGTGTGTTGAAAAAAATAAGAAACAACTGGAATAGCTTCAGTCTTGTGGAGAATGTGAACATCAATGGAGGAAGAAAACTAACCTATCAATAACTGCATTTGCTAAAAATGATTTGGAATAATTTTTTGTTTTTAATTTTTGTGGGTACATAGCAGGTATATAAATTAATGGAGTACATCAGATATATTGACACAGGCATGCAATGCATAATAATCCCATGATGGAAAATGGGGCATCCATCCCCTCAAGCAATTATCCATCGTGTTTCAAACAATCCAGTCATATTCTTAGTTTTTATTAATGTAAAGTTAAATTATTTTTTACTATAGTCACTCTAGTAACTATTTGTTGTGCTATCAAATACTAGATCTTATATATTCTTTCTATTTTTTGTACCCATTAACCATCTTCACCTTCCCCCCAACCCCCACACTACCCTTCCCAGCCTGAAGTAATGATTCACATACTATCTTCATAAGCTAAACTGTTTTGATTTTTAGATCCCACAAATAAGTGAGAACATGTGATGTTTGTCTTTCTGTGCCTGGCTTATTTCCCTTAACATAATGACCTCCAGAACCATCCATGTTGCTGCAAATGAAAGGATATCATTCCTTTTTATGTCTGAATAGTACTCTATTGTGTATCAATAGCATATTTTCTTTATTCAGTCATCCGTTGATGAATACTTACTTTGCTTCCAAATCTTCACTATTGTCAACAGTGTTACAACAAACATGGGAGTGCAGATATCTCTTTGATATACTGATTTCCTTTATTTTGGGTATACACCCAGCAGTGGGATTGCTGAATCATATGGTAGCTCTATTTTTAATTTTTGCAGAACCTCCAAACTGTTCTTCACAGTGGTTGTATTAATTTATATTCCCACCAAAAGTGTACAAGGGTTCCTTTTTCTCCACATACTTTCCAGCATTTGGTATCGCCTCTTTTGTCTGTAATCCATTTTAACTAGAGTGACATGATATGTTATTATAGTTTGATTCACATTACTCCAAGCACCTTTTCTTTTATCTGCTTCCATTTATTTGTATGTCTTCTTTCAGAAATGTCCATTCAAATACTGTGCCCATTCTTTAATTGAATTATTAAATTATTTCCTATAAAGTTGTTTGAGCTCCTTATATATCCTGGTTATTAATCCCTTGTCAGGTGGTGTATTTGTCCATTTTCCCACTGCTGATAAAGACACACCCAAGAATGGGCAATTTGTAAAAGAAAGAGGCTTAATAGACTTACAATTCTACATGGTTGGGGAGGCCTCACAGTTATGACAGAAGGCAAGGAGGAGCAAGCCACATATTACGTGGCAGGCAAAGAGAGAGCTTGTGCAGGGAAACTCCCATTTTTAAAGCCAACAGATCTCATGCGACTTATTCACTATCATAAGAACAGTATGGGAAAGACCCACCCCCATGATTCAATTATCTCTCACTGGGTCTCTACCACAACACTTGGGAATTGTGGGAGCAACAAGATGAGATTTGAGTCAGGACATAGAACCAAGCCATATCATTCTGCCTCTGGCCCCTCCCAAATCTCATGTCTTCACATTTCAAAACCAATCATGCATTCTTGACAGTCTCCTAAAGTCTCAACTCATTTCAGCATTAACTCAAAAGTCCACAGTTCAACGTCTAATCTGAGACAAGGCAAATCCGTTTCTCCTATAAGCCATAAAATAAAATTATGGTAGTTACTTCCTAGATACAATGAGGGCACAGGCATTGGGTAAATACAGGCATTCAAAATGGGAGAAATTGGCCAAAACAAAGAGGCTACAGGCTCCGTGCAAGTCCAAAATCCAGTGGGGCAGTCAAATATTAAAACTCCAAAATGATCTTCTTGCTTACATCCTGGTAACACTGATGCAAGAGGTGGGTTCTCATGGCCTTGGGCAGCTCCACCCCTGTTGCTTTGCAAGGTATAGCCTCCCTCTCAGCTGCTTCATGGGCTGGCATTGAGTGTCTGTGGCTTTTCCAGATGCATGGTACAAGCTGTCAGTGGATCTACTATTCTGGTGCCCGGAGGATGATGGCCCTCTTCTCACAGCTGCACTACACAGTACCCTAGTAGTGACTCTGTGTGGGGGCTCCTACCCCACATTTCTCTTCTGCACTGCCCTAGAAGAGGTTTTCCACGAGGGTCCTGGCCCTGCAACAAACTTATATCTGGGTGTCCAGGCATTACCATGTATCTTCTGAAATCCAGGTGGAGGTTCCCAAACCTCAGTTCTTGACTCCTATGCAATGTAAGGCTAGATGCCACATGGAAGTTGCCAAGGCTTGGAGCTTCCACCCTCTGAAGCAACAGTTGAAGCTGTCCCTAGACTGCACACAGCAGAGAGACCCTGGGCCTGGGCCATGAAACCACTTTTTCCTCCTAAACCTCTGGGTTTGTGATGGGAGGGGCTGCTGCAAAGAACTCTGGCATGCCCTGGAGACATTTTCCCCATTGTCTTGGTGATTAACATTAGGCTCCTCATTACTTATGCAAATTTCTTCAGCCAGCTTGAGTATGTCCTCAGAAAATGGGATTTTCTTTACTTTTTATTTTTATTTATGTATTTATTTTTTAATGGAGTCTCACTCTATCACCCAGGCTGGAGGCAGTGGCGTGATCTTAGTTCACTGAAACCTCCAACTCCCAGCTACAAGCAATTCTCCTGCCCCAGCCTCCTGAGTAGCTGGAACTAAAGGCGCCTGCCACCACACTCAGCTAATTTATGTATTTTTAGTAGAGATAGAGTTTCATCATATTGGCCAGGTTAGTCTCAAACTACTGACCTTGTGATCTGCCCATCTCGGTCTCCCAAAGTGCTGGGATTACAGGTGTGAGCCACGGCGCCCGACCAGGATTTTATTTTCTATTGCATTTTCAGGCTGCAAAATTTCTGAACTTCAAAAAACTAGCCGGGCGAGGTGGCGGGCGCCTGTAGTCCCAGCTACTCCGGAGGCTGAGGCAGGAGAATGGCGTAAACCCGGGAGGCGGAGCTTGCAGTGAGCTGAGATCCGGCCACCGCACTCCAGCCCCGGTGACAGAGCAAGACTCCGCCTCAAAAAAAAAAAAAAAAAAAAAAATTCTGAACTTTATGATCTGTTTCCGTTTTAAAACTGAATGCCTTTAACAGTACCCAAGTCATCTCTTGAATGCTCTGTTGCTTAGAAATTTCTTCTACCAGATACCCTAAACCAGCTCCCTCAAGTTCAAAGTTCTACAAATCTCTAGGTCAGGGGCAAAATGTCACCAGTCTCTTTGCTAAAACATAAGAAGAGTCACTTTTGCACCAGTTCCCAACAAGTTTCTCAGCCTGGACCCTACTGTCCATATCATTAACAGCATTTTGGTCAAAGCCATTCAACAAGTTTCTACAGAGTTCCAAACTTTCCCACACTTTCCTGTCTTCTTCTGAGCCCTCCAAACTCTTCCTACCCCTGCCTGTTACCCAGTTCCAAAGTGGCTTCCACATTTTGGGGTATCTTTTCAGCAACACCCCATTCTACTGGTACCAATTTACTGTATTAGTCTGTTTTCACACTGCTGGTAAAGACATACCCAAGACTGGGCAATTTACAAAAGAAAGAAGTTTAGTGGACTTACAGTTTCACATGGGTGGGGAGGCCTCACAATCATGGCAGAAGGCAAGGAGGAGCCAGTCACATCCTACCTGGATGGCAGCAGTCAAAGAGAGAGGTTGTGCCGGAAAACTCCCATTTTTACAACCATCAGACCTCATGAGGCTTTTTCACTATCACAAGAACGAAAGACCCACTCCCATGATTCAATTATCTCCCACCAGGTCTTTCCCACAACACATGGGAGGAATTATGGGAGCTACTAATTGAGATCTGGATGGAGACATAGAGCTAAGCCATATCAAATGGGTAGTCTGCAAATATTTTCTTCCATTCTGTCATTTGCCTCTTTTGCCTCTTCATTTTGTTGATTGTTTCCTTCAATGTGCAGAAGCCTTTAAACTTGATGTGATCCCATTTGTGCATTTTTGCTTTGGTCACCTATGGCTGTGGGGTATTACTCAAGATATTTTTGCCAAGACCAACATCCTGGAGTTTCCCCCAATGTTTTCTTGTAGCAGTTTTATAGTTTGATGTCTTAGATTTAAGGCCTTTATTCATTTTTATTTGATTTTGGTATACATTGAGAGATAGGGGCCTAGTTTCATTCAATTTTATGTGGATAGAAGGTTTTATCATCAGCAATATTTATTATAATAAAGAGACTGTCCTTTCTCCAATGTATATTCTTGGCACCTTTGTCAAAAATTAGTTCACTATAGGTGTGTGGATTTGTTTCTGGGTTCTATATTCTATTCCATTGGTCTATACGTCTGTTTTTATGCCAATAGCATGGTGTTTTATTTACTATAGCTCTGTAGTATAATTTGAAGTCAGGTAATGTAATTCCTCTAGTTGTGCTCTTTTTGCTGAGGCGAGCTTTGGCTATTCTGAGTCTTTTGTGGTTCCATATAAATTTTAGAATTGTTTGTTCTGTTTTTGGGAACAATGTCATTGTTATGTTGATAGGCATTTCACTGAATCTGTAGATTGCTTTGGATAGTGTGGACATTTTAACAATATTGATTCATCCAATTCATGAACATAGAATATCTTTCCACTCTTTTGGTGTTCTTTTCAATTTCTTTCATCAGTATCATATAGTTTTATTATAGAGATCTTTACTTTTTTTGTTAATTCCTAGGTATTTAATTTTATTTTTGGCTATTGTAAATTAGAATATTGCTTTTTTATTTATATTTCAGATTTTTCATTGTTGGTGTATAAATACGCTACTGATTTTTGTATGTTGATCTTGTATCCTACAGTGTTACTGAATTTGTTTATCAGTTCTAATAGATTTTTGGTTGAGTCTTTAGGTTTTCTAAATATAACATTATATAATCTGAAAACAAGGATAATTCAACTGCTTCTTCTCAATTTGGATCCCATTTATATCTTTCTCTTCTCTGATTGCTCTAGCTAGGACTTTTAGGACTAGGTTGAACAACAGTGGTGACAGTGGGCATCCTGGTTTTGTTTCAGATATTTGAGAAAAGGCTTTCAGTTTTTCCCCATTGTCTTCTATACTAGCTGTGGATCTGTTGAATATGGCTATTATGTTGAGGTGTGTTCCTTCTATACCCAGGTTTTTGAGAATTTATATTATGAAAGGAGGCTGAATTTTAATGCTTTTTGAGCATCAGTTGAAATGATCATATGGTTTTTCTCCTTTCTTCTGTTGGTATAATATATTATATTGACTAATATGAGTATTCTGAACCATTCTCACATCTCTGGGATAAATCCCATTTGGTTGCTATGAATGATCTTTTTACTGTGTTGTTCAATTTGGTTTGCTAGTGTTTTATTGAGGATTTTTGCATTGATATTCATGAGAGATACTGGCCTTTAGTTTTGGTTTTGTGTGTGTGTCTTTGTCTGGTTTTGGTATCAAAGTAATATTGGCTTTGTAGAATGAGTTTGGAAGTATTCCCTCCTCCTCTTTTTTTTTTTTTTTTTTTTTTTTTTTTTTTTTTTTGAATAGTTTGAGTAGGATTGGTATTAGTTCTTCTTTAAATGTTTTGTAGAATTTAGTAGTGAAGCCAGTGGGTCCCACGTTTTATTTGCTGGGAGACTTTTTATTACACCTTTCATCTCATTAAGTGTTATTAGTCTGTTCATGATTTGGATTTCTTCATGGTTCAATCTCGGTAGATTATATGTGGCTGGGAATTTATTCATTTGAAATTTAACAATTAAAGTTAGATTTTTCAAATTATTTGCAATAGTTGATCATGATAGCCACTAATGATCCTTTGAATTCCTGTGGTATCAGTTTCAACGTCTCATTTTTCAACTCTGATTTTATTTATTTCTGTCTTCTCTCTTTTTTCTTTGTTAGTTTACCTAAAGGTTTGCGAATTTTCTCTTCCTTGAAAAAAAAAAAAAAAAAACAGCTTTTTGTTTTGTTGATGTTTTGTATTATTTTCTTCATTTCAAATTCATTTACTTCTGCTCTAATCTTTGTCATTTCTTTTCTTCTAATAATTTTGGGTTCAATTTGCTCTTCTTTTTCTAGTTCTTTAAGATGCATTCTTAGATTATTTATTAGAAGTTTTATTTCTTTTCTGATACAGGCAATTATAGCTATAAATCTCCCTCTAGGTAACTGCTTTTGCTGTATCTCATAGGTTTGGGTATGTTGTGTTTTCATTATCACTTGTTTCCAGAAATTTTTCAATTACTTCTTACTTTTTTATTGACCCACTAGTCCTTCAGGCTCATATTGTTTAATTTCCATGTGTTAGTATAATTTCCAAAATTCCTCTAGCTGTTGATATCTAGTTTTATTCCATTGTGGTCAGATACAATGCTTGATAAAATTTCAACATTTTATCAATTTCAATATTTTAAAAATTTCAATATTTTAAAATTTCAACATTTTTGGCCAGATGCGGTGGCTCACACCTGTAATCCTAGCACTTTGGAAGACCAAGGCAGAAGATCACGAGTTCAGGAGATCGAGACCATCCTGGCTGACACGGTGGAACCCTGTCTCTACTAAAAATACAAAAAATTAGCTGGGCGTGGTGGCAGGCGCCTGTGGTCCTTGGTACTTGGGAGGTTGAGGCAGGAGAATAGCGTGAACCTGGGAGGCAGTGCTTGCAGTGAGCAGAGATGGCGCCACTACACTCCAGCTTGGGCAACAGAGTGAGACTCAGTCTTAAAAATTTTTTTTTTCAAAATTTTTAAATGTTTTAATACTTGTTTTGTGACCTAACATGGTCTATTCTTGAGCATGATCCATGTGCTGAGGAGAAGAATGTGCATTCTGCAGTTATTGAATGAAATGTTCTGTAAATATCTATTAGGTTTATGTTTTCTATACTTCAGATTAAGTCTGATGTTTCTTCAATTTCTGTCTGGGACTTCTGTCTAAAACCAAAAGTGGTATGCTGAAGTCTCCAACTATTATTGTATTGAGGTCTCTCTCTTTCTCTCTCTCTCATAATATTTTCTTTATATGTGAGTATTCTAGTGTTGACTGCATATATAGTTATAGTGGTTATATCCTGTTGCTAAATGGACCTTTTATTATTATATAATGTCCTTCTTTGTCTTTTATTGTAGTGTTTTTCCTTTAACCTATTTTGTCTGATGTAAGTATAGCTACTTCTGCTTTTTGTTTGTTTGTTTCCATTGGCATGGATTATATTTTTCCATCCCTTTATTTTCAGTATCTGTGTTTCTTTACAGGTGAAGTGTGTTTCTTGTAAGCAACAGATTAATGAGTCTTTTTAAAAATTCATTCCACTACTCTATGATTTTTGATTGGAGAGTTTACTCCCATTTATGTTCAGTGGTATCATTGATAAGTAAGGACTTACTACTAATATTTTGTTATTTTTTTTTTTCTGGTTGTTTTGTAGTCTTCTCTTCCTTCTTTCCTTTCTTAAATGTGAAAATAAAGTATAAAAACTGTTTCCTAAACAGAACTAACATTAGAATTATCTGAATCATCAGAATCATCTATTTCAGAAACAATCGAATTCATCAAATGAATCTTCAGCCAACAACTATTCAACAATGATGTTAGCCTCACACATAGGAATGCTACATTTTCTAAGATTTGACATTTTTAGTGATTGAGAATTACTATATTTTGTAAATGGAAAGACCACTACCAAAAACAGAGAATGCTATAAATAGGATTTTCAAAGTTAATGTACTAAAGCAATGTGAAAATAAAAATGAAAGTGAGATATTTCATGGCATAATTATCTCAGGATAACTACTGCAGCCACAAGTGTTGTCGGTGAGTATTCTTGGAGCAAAGAGGAAAAGGATTAAGATAAGAGAAGTTTACACACCACAATTACAGTGTTATCATATTCCATGTTTTCCATTTGCTTACTATTTCCAGTGAGTTATTTACCTTCAGATGATTTTTTTTTTTCTTGTTCATTCACATCCCTATTAATCAGATTGAAGAACTCCCTTTAGCATTTCTTGTAGGATTAAGTCTGGTGTTATTTGTCTTGGAAAGTATTTATTTCTCCTTCATGCTTGAAGGATAACTAGACTTGTTATACTATTATAGGGTAAAATTTTTTTTTTTTTTTTTTACTTCAGCACTTTAAATATGTCATGCCACTCCTTCCTAGTCTGTAATATTTCCACTGAAAACTCTGCTGCCAGACATATTGGAGCTCCATCGTATGTTATTAGTTTCTCTTGCTGATTTTGTGATCCTTTCTTTATACTTGATCTTTGGGAGTTTGATTATTAAATGCCTTGAGATAGTCTTCTTTGGGTTAAATCTGCTTGGTGTTCTATAAACTTCTTGTATTTAGATATTCATATTTTTCTCTAGGATTGGGAAATTATCTAATATGATTCCTTTTAATGAACTTTCTACCCCTATCTCTTTTTCTACCACCTCTTTAAGGTCAATAGCTCTTAGATTTGCCCTGTTGAGGCTATTTTCTAGATCTTGTAGGCATGCTTCATTGTATTCTATTCTTTTTTCTTTTATCTCCTCTGACTATTTTCATATACCATGTCTCCAAACTCAGTAAATCTTTGTTCTGCTCAATGAATTATGCTATTAAAAGATGCCTACATCCTTCAGTATGTCAACTGTACTTTTCAACTCTAGAATTTCTGTTGATTCTTTTAAATTGTTTTAATATCTTTGTTAAACTTACCTGATAGAGTTCTGAATTTCTTCTCTGTGTTATCTTGAATTTCTTTGAGTGCCCTCAAAACCGCTAATTTGAATTATCTCTGAAAGGTTGCATGTCTCCGTTTCTCTAGGATTAGTCCCTGATGCCTTATTTAGTTTGTTTTGTGAAGTCATGTTTTCCTGGATAATCTTGATGTTTGTAGATGTCTGGGAGTTGAAGAGTTAGGTATCTATTGTAGTCTTCACTGTCTGGGCTTGTTTGTCACCATTTTTCTTGAGAAGGCTTTCCAGGTATTCAAAGGTAATTAGGCCTCAATATTGCTGTGTTTTTTCACACTGGTAGAGTTACTGCCTTTGTGGTCTTGGATAAATTCCAGGATTCTCTAGATTACCAGACAGAGACACTTATTCTTTCATCTTAATTTCCTCAAACAGAGTCTCTCTCTGTCTCTGCTGAGCCACATGGAACTGGGGGTGTAGTGATGTAAGCACACATGTGGCCACCACCACTGGCACTGCACTGGGTCAGACCTGAACCAGGACGGCACTAAGGATTGCCCAAGACCTGTTACTATCACCTATGTTCACTCAAGGCCCTAGGGCTTTACAATCAGTAGGTGTCTAAGCCATCTGGGTTTGTGCCCTTCCTTCAGGGCAGTGAGTTCTCCCAGGCCCCAGGTGGGTCCAGATATGCTCTCTGGAAGCCAGGTATTAGAGTCAAAAACTTTAAAAATTTCTTTGATGTTCTATTGTACTGTGGCTAAGCTGGCACTCAAACCACAATATTAAGTCTTTCCAGCTTTTCCCTCCCCTTTCCACAGACAGAGGAGCCCCTCCCTGTGGGCACCACCACCATTAGCCCACAAGGAAGTTCTTCCAGGTCAACCACCGAAGTTCACTTAAAGCTCAAGCGCTCTTCAATCAGCTTGTGGTGAATACTGCCAGGTCTGGACTCACCCTTCAGGGCAGTGGGTTAACCTCTGGCCAAGGTCAGGTCTAGAAGTGCTGTCCATGAATCTGGTTCTAAACTAAAGGACCCCAAAAGCCTCCATGTTTCTCTACCCCACTGTAGCCAAGCTGGTACCAAAGGTGCAAGATAAAGTCCCATTTAATTCTCCCTCTACTTTTCTCAAACAGGAAGAGTATGTCACTATAGCCACCACAGCCAGTAACATGCTGGATCACACCTGTAGCCAGCATGCCTTAGAGTACAAGGCCCATGGCGTACTACCTGGGTATCACTAGTGGTTACTCAGGGCCCAAGGGCTATTTAGTCAGCAGTGATGAATCCCCAGGGACACAGGGCCTGGAATAAGGGTCTCACGATTCTTCCAGATGCCCTGTCCTACTATGACTGAGCTGATATCCAAGATGCAAGACAAAATCCTTTCCAGTCTTTGCTTTCTTCCACTTAAGCAGAAGGAAGCGGACATTTTTGTTGTTGGGAGCTGCACAGCTTGGAGTTGGGTTAGAGTGATGCAAGCTCTTGTGTAGCTACCTCAGCTAGTGTCTCCCTAGGTCACATGCCACCCTAGTCCTCTGACTTTCAGCCCAGCACTAGGAGTTGCCTAGGAATCAGTCCCTGGGTGCTAGAATGCCTTTTCAGTTTGTTTAGTGACCCAGAGCATTTTGACCTGTGGTTGTGAGACTTTCCAAGAAACTCAAGTTCTGACCAATGGAATGGATGACTCTCCTCTGGCTAGATATGGTCTAAATGCTCCCTCTGTGTGTGGTCACTGGCTGAACTCAGTTCGGGTTTGTTCTCTACTACGGCAGGGCAGAACTGAATTCAAGATAATAACACGCATTCACTGTGCTCTTTTTCTGCAAAATGTACATACTCTCTGGTGGCATCTGTGGTTCAAGACTATCTCTCAGAACCTCCACAATGCCTCTTTCAATGATACGAAGTTAAAACCAGGTACTGTGATTGCTCACTTGATTTTTAGTTCTTGTGATTGTACTTCTCTGTTGCAGATAGTTGTTAAAATTTGGTGTTACAGCACAGGTTATGAACGGTGCTGGCTTCTATTCCACTATCTTGCCTCCCTGCCTCCGGGACAATTCTTGTGGTATGATCTTGTGAAAATGGAATGAAGACTATTTTGTGATTTTTCCACTAACTCTTGTTTTAATTTCCACTTTCCTAACTAGGAAGATTATAATTTTAAAATAAGCTTAAGCAATAGTGAAAATATAATTTAAAATAACCCTAAGTATCTCATTTAAATAGAAGTTCAACAAATAGATTACAAACCTTGTGAGTAAATAATAAGCCTTGTGAGTACAGGGCCAAACACTTATTCTTATATGTACTCTATTATCAATTAATTCTCATTGAGCTCACAGCCAACTGCACATAACTCATGCCTGAACAGTTTATGTGGCACATGTATTTTCTCATTAAGACACATCACAGTTTTCCTATATTTAAGAACACCAGGGAGTACTTCAGCACTACTCTTCTTGGCCATTTTAAGCAACAAAATTGCAACAAAAAGCATTAAAATGTGAAAACCCTGGCTTTAAGTACATCTTGAAACAAGATACTTGTTCTATAATCTGAGACCTGAAGCAAGAAAGGCAGGTGTCACTTTATTTGATGTCATCTGGGAACATTTGCCCCAGGTGACTCAAATTTGTCACAATTCTATGCATTTCACAAATAACTGTGAAAACCTGAGTGTTGACGTGAAGGTTACAAACAACTTTTAGTGAATAGGCAAATTTTCCAAATATAGGATCCATAAATAATGAGGATCAATTGTATGAGAAAGGTTTTTAACTTATTTGTATACTTATACCTCTCCTTCTAAATTACAAAGTGATTTTAAGGGATTTTTTGGATACAACATATAAAACTAGAAAAAACACAACAACAGAAGAGGCAAAAGTTAAGACTAGGGAGAAAATCAGAACATATTCATACAAAAGGATACTATGTAGTCATTAAAACCAGTTTCCTAATTTTACTTTAATGTTCTGGGTGTGGGTGTGTAGAATTATATAATTGAAGGGGCAAGCACAGAGTCTGGAACACACTGATAGTGAAGAAGTGGGGACAATGATAACATACAAATAAAGTCAGTTGCCCCAAAAATTAGCTGTTTACTTCTTTACTGTGTACCACATCTCTGACCTATGTAAGATGAAGCCTTATCACAAAATATTTTTTTCTCAAGCAAATTAGTATGTTATGTTAAAATTTCAAAAGGCCACTCTGCATCTCAATCATATATAAAATTTTCTAGCTTAATAACTTTGTGAAGTTATTAAGGGGCCATAGATACTGATCATTTCATCCTAAGCAAAAATGTAATTAACACAAAATCATGTAGAAATTACATAGGTGAGTTAAGTTTTTGTGCCTAGACCTAATGGTAAGATATTCTATGTATAGAAAAGCATGGATGATGAGTTAAGATCAGTGGTTGCTGGAGTAGACTCACACCTTCTTTAGAGAGCCCATGGTATGGTCCATATCTACTTCCAACTCAGTATTTGAAGATGCCTTGCTGACAGTTAAAAAGTGGCTTCGCTGGGATTATTTACACCACAGAAATCAACAAAAGATCATGGATGCTTTTCTCCTGAAAAATAAGTTTTGAACATTCATCAACATAACCCTGACTGAAATTCATAGGATATCATATATGTGTCATACAAAATATATCCTATTATTTAAGATAATAAACTATTGCCATAGAATCCTTAAGGTGTCACTCTCCCAGCCTAAAGCCTCTGTGGCTGGTGGCGCCTTTGCCTAAGTTTTGCTCAGGCCTGCTGGGCTCCTTCTGCCCTCCACTCAGCGTGGCAGGCTGTGCCTGGCTTATGCTGCCAGCCGGGATCTACAAGGGTAAGCCAGGTACGGAGTGGGAAAGGGTGCATGAGCTAGGTCTAGGCTTCCCGAAGGGCTGCAGCTCTGCTCTCCCTGTCATTTGCAACATGGAGAGTCGGGGGTAGGGGAAGGGGGTGTTTGTTTCAGCCTTGCTTGTGTTACAACTCTTTCATTCCCGCCATTCAGCAGATTCAAAGTTTTGTCCCGCATCTAGGAAGACCGAGGTACATAGAAAACTAGAGGGTAAGCAAAGCCGAGAGGTGCTTTATAAAGCAACCATACAGCTCTCAGGAGGGCTGGAGTGGGTAGCTCCTTTCCACTGGCAGGTCATCTGAAGAAATATGCAGTTCTTAGCAAAGAGGAGGAGAGACCCTGAGTGTGTATGTGTAGCTCCTATCTGCAGGCAGGTTGTCTGGTCTTTGTGTGTCTGGCTGAGTGGGGGTGGGTGGCGGTAGGGTGAGGGAGGGGGATGGCTTATAGGCTTCAGATAGGAGGATGTGCATGCTAATTGGTCTATGGGTGGCCATGGGAAAGGCCTGGAAAAAGCACAGTAAGTTTTCACTTCAAGCCACAGACTCCACCTGGAACTCACAACCTGGCCCCCATGCCTTTGGCCATTTCTCGCCTGAAGGTGGTGCTTTACCAGGATCCACCCCTTTCTGCCCAGGAGCCTGTCTGCCTCCTGCTGCCATCTACATGTCATCCAAGGCACCCAGGCTGTTCATATCTAAGGATGCCTGCAGGGCCACCCTGAGCTGCCTTTGGCATCTCCATCAACCTCCTTCCCATACTAGTCAGCACTCAAAGTCTGGAGGGGGCTAAGGCAGCAGGGGGTTGGCATATCAGTGCTGCCCTGAGTGTGTGCACAACTGGCCAGGTTGCCCCAGCGCCTGTGTTCATCCTCAACTTTGCTCTGATATCAGAGCAAACCCTGGGAGCAGAGAAACCAGGCAATGGAAGCAAGGAGCCTGCGGGATGAGGGTGACTTCCAAGGTCCCCACGGGTGCAGGGATGCCCAGGTCTGGAGCCTTGGCTGGGCACTGCAGCTGCACCAGGGAGTGAGGGGCTCCCATCCCACCAACTAGGTAGAAGGTGGGGCTACTGCCAGCTCCCAGCCCCCAAATAGCACAGGTATGCCAGGGTCTGGAACCACAGCTGGGCAGCTGTAGCTGTGCTGGGGAACACCGGCCTCCCACCCAGACGACCTGGAAGCTGGCGAGGCCCCCACTGATTCCACGAAGCACACAGCCCCTCTGTACCTCCCCTCACATTAACCGACATCTTCTCAGTGGCCATCCCAGACGGGCTGTTGCTGCCATCCTTATTAACATTCATAATTTGTAATCTTTCAGTATATACTACAATTGAAGTTCTAAGGAAATACAAAGAACCCAAAGCCGCTGGAATTCTTTGTTATCAGTCATTTGTTTTAGGTTTCCCTTTATACTTTCAAAACGTAACTTACTTTCATCTATACATAATATTGAAAGATTTTAAAATCTTTGGGCTCCTGAATCACTAATAGCCTTATGATATGCTAGTGACAGACTGAAAAAAGTATTCTGTTTGTAACTAGAGACTGCCTTAATTATTTTTCACCTATAGTATTGCCTTCTCATACAGGGCCTGAATATATTTATAACAATTATCTAGACCTCCCCCTAAAAGATAACAAAAGAAAAGGAAAGCCTAAAATACAATGTCATATATGCTTTACTTCATGTAGGTTCTATTAAAACCTGTATCCTTTGCAACTTTTTAATTTATTTTTTTTATTTTTTATTATACTTTAACTTCTAGGGTACATGTGCATAATGTGCAGGTTTGTTACATATGTATACTTGTGCCATGTTGGTGTGCTGCACCCATCAACTCATCAGCACCCATCAATTCATCATTTATATCAGGTATAACTCCCCAATGCAATCCCTCCTCCCTCCCCCCTCCCCATGATAGGCCCCAGTGTGTGATGTTCCCCTTCCCGAGTCCAAGTGAACTCATTGTTCAGTTCCCACCTATGAGTGAGAACATGCGGTGTTTGGTTTTCTCTTCTTGTGATAGTTTGCTAAGAATGATGGTTTCCAGCTGCATCCATGTCCCTACAAAGGACGCAAACTCATCCTTTTTTGTGGCTGCATAGTATTCCATGGTGTATATGTGCCACATTTTCTTAATCCAGTCTGTCACTGATGGACATTTGGGTTGATTCCAAGTCTTTGCTATTGTGAATAGTGCCGCAATAAACATACGTGTGCATGTGTCTTTGTATTAGCATAATTTATAATCCTTTGGGTATATACCCAGTAGTGGGATGGCTGGGTCATATGGTACATCTAGTTCTAGATCCTTGAGGAATTGCCATAATCTTTTCCATAATGGTTGAACTAGTTTACAATCCCACCAACAGTATAAAAGTGTTCCTATTTCTCCACATCCTCTCCAACACCTGTTGTTTCCTGATTTTTTAATGATTGCCATTCTAACTGGTGTGAGATGGTATCTCATTGTGGTTTTGATTTGCATTTCTCTGATGGCCAGTGATGATGAGCATTTTTTCATGTGTCTGTTGGCTGTATGAATGTCTTCTTTTGAGAAATGGATGTTCATATCCTTTTCCCACTTTTTGATGGGGTTGTTTGTTTTCTTCTTGTATATTTGTTGGAGTTCTTTGTAGATTCTGGAAATTAGCCCTTTGTCAGATGAGTAGATTGCAAAAATTTTCTCCCATTCTGTAGGTTGCCTGTTCACTGTGATGGTAGTTTCTTTTGCTGTGCAGAAGCTCTTTAGTTTAATTAGATCCCATTTGTCAATTTTGGCTTTTGCTGCCATTGCTTTTGGTGTTTTAGACATGAAGTCCTTGCCCATGCCTATGTCCTGCATGGTACTACCTAGATTTTCTTCTAGGGTTTTTATGGTATTAGGTCTGACATTTAAGTCTCTAATCCATCTTGAATTAATCTTCGTATAAGGAGTAAGGAAAGGATCCAGTTTCAGCTTTCTACTTATGGCTAGCCAATTTTCCCAGCACCATTTATTAAATAGGGAATCCTTTCCCCATTTCTTGTTTCTTTCAGGTTTGTCAAAGATCAGATGGTTGTAGATGTGTGGCATTATTTCTGAAGGCTCCGTTCTGTTCCATTGGTCTATATCTCTGTTTTGGTACCAGTACCATGCTGTTTTGGTTACTGTAGCCTTGTAGTATAGTTTGAAGTCAGGTAGCGTGACGCCTCCGGCTTTGTCCTTTTGACTTAGGATTGTCTTGGCAATGCGGGCTCTTTTTTGGTTCCATATGAACTTTAAAGCAGTTTTTTCCAATTCGGTGAAGACACTCATTGGTAGCTTGATGGGGATGGCATTGAATCTATAAATAACCTTGGGCAGTATGGCCATTTTCACGATATTGATTCTTCCTATCGATGAGCATGGTATGTTCTTCCATTTGTTTGTGTCCTCTTTGATTTCACTGAGTAGTGGTTTGTAGTTCTCCTTGAAGAGGTCGTTTACATCCCTTGTAAGTTGGATTCCTAGGTATTTTATTCTCTTTGAAGCAATTGTGAATGGAAGTTCATTCCTGATTTGGCTCTCTGATTGTCTGTTACTGGTGTATAAGAATGCTTGTGATTTTTGCACATTAATTTTGTATCCTGAGACTTTGCTGAAGTTGCTTATCAGCTTAAGAAGATTTGGGGCTGAGACGATGGGGTTTTCTAAATATACAATCATGTCATCTGCAAACAGGGACAATTTGACTTCTTCTTTTCCTAACTGAATACCCTTGATTTCTTTCTCTTGCCTGATTGCCCTAGCCAGAACTTCCAACACTATGTTGAATAGGAGTGGTGAGAGAGGGCATCCCTGTCTTGTGCCAGTTTTCAAAGGGAATTTTTCCAGTTTTTGCCCATTCAGTATGATATTAGCTGTGGGTTTGTCATAAATAGCTCTTATTATTTTGAGGTACGTTCCATCAATACTGAATTTATTGAGCGTTTTTAGCATGAAGCGCTGTTGAATTTTGTCAAAAGCCTTTTCTGCATCTATTGAGATAATCATGTGGTTCTTGTCTTTGGTTCTGTTTATATGCTGGATTACGTTGATTGATTTGCGAATGTTGAACCAGCCTTGCATCCCAGGGATGAAGCCCACTTGATCATGGTGGATAAGCTTTTTGATGTGCTGCTGAATCCGGTTTGCCAGTATTTTATTGAGGGTTTTTGCATCGATGTTCATCAGGGAGATTGGTCTAAAATTCTCTTTTTTTGTTGTGTCTCTGCCAGGCTTTGGTATCAGGATGATGTTGGCCTCATAAAATGAGTTAGGGAGGATTCCCTCTTTCTCTATTGATTGGAATAGTTTCAGAAGGAATGGTACCAGCTCCTCCTTGTACCTCTGGTAGAATTCAGCTGTGAATCCATCTGGTCCTGGGCTTTTTTTGGTGGGTAGGCTATTAATTGTTGCCTCAATTTCAGAGGCTGCTATTGGTCTATTCAGGGATTCAACTTCTTCCTGGTTTAGTCTTGGAAGAGTGTAAGTGTCCAGGAAATTATCCATTTCTCCTAGATTTTCTAGTTGATTTGCCTAGAGTTGTTTATAGTATTCTCTGATGGTAGTTTGTATTTCTGTGGGGTCGGTGGTGATATCCCCTTTATCATTTTTTATTGCGTCTATTTGATTCCTCTCTCTTTTCTTCTTTAGTAGTCTTGCTAGCGGTCTGTCAATTTTGTTGATCTTTTCAAAAAACCAACTCCTGGATTCATTGATTTTTTGGAGGGTTTTTTGTGTCTCTATCTCCTTCAGTTCTGCTCTGATCTTAGTTATTTCTTGCCTTCTGCTAGCTTTTGAATGTGTTTGCTCTTGCCTCTGTAGTTCTTTTAATTGTGATGTTAGAGTGTCAATTTTAGATCTTTCCTGCTTTCTCTTGTGGGCATTTAGTGCTATAAATTTCCCTCTACACACTGCTTTAAATGTGTCCCAGAGATTCTGGTATGTTGTATCTTTGTTCTCATTGGTTTCAAAGAACATCTTTATTTCTGCTTTCATTTCGTTATGTACCCAGTAGTCATTCAGGAGCAGGTTGTTCAGTTTCCATGTAGTTGAGCGGTTTTGATTGAGTTTCTTAGTCCTGTGTTCTAGTTTGATTGCACTGTGGTCTGAGAGACAGTTTGTTATAATTTCTGTTCTTTTACATTTGCTGAGGAGTGCTTTACTTCCAATTATGTGGTCAATTTTGGAATAAGTGTGATGTGGTGCTGAGAAGAATGTATATTCTGTTGACTTGGGGTGGAGAGTTCTATAGATGTCTATTAGGTACGCTTGGTGCAGAGATGAGTTCAATTCCTGGATATCCTTGTTAACTTTCGGTCTCGTTGATCTGTCTAATGTTGACAGTGGAGTGTTGAAGTCTCCCATTATTATTGTATGGGAGTCTAAGTCTCTTTGTAAGTCTCTAAGGACTTGCTTTATGAATCTGGGTGCTCCTGTATTGGGTGCATATATATTTAGGATAGTTAGCTCTTCGTGTTGAATGGATCCCTTTACCATTATGTAATGGTCTTCTTTGTCTCTTTTGATCTTTGATGGTTTAAAGTCTATTTTATCAGAGACTAGGATTGCAACCCCTGCTTTTTTTTGTTCTCCATTTGCTTGGTAGATCTTCCTCCATCCCTTTATTTTGAGCCTATGTATGTCTCTGCATGTGAGATGGGTCTCCTGAAGACAGCAGACTGATGGGACTTGACTCTTTATCCATTTTGCCAGTCTGTGTCTTTTAATTGGAGCATTTAGTCCATTTACATTTAAGGTTAATATTGTTATGTGTGAACTTGATCCTGCCATTATGATATTAACTGGTTATTTTGCTCATTAGTTGATGCAGTTTCTTCCTAGGCTCGATGGTCTTTACATTTTGGCATGTTTTTTCAATGGCTGGTACCGGTTGTTCCTTTCCATGTTTAGGGCTTCCTTCAGGGTCTCTTGTAAGGCAGGCCTGGTGGTGACAAAATCTCTAAGCATTTGCTTATCTGTAAAGAATTTTATTTCTCCTTCACTTATGAAAATTAGTTTGGCTGGATATGAAATTCTGGGTTTAAAATTCTTTTCTTTAAGAACGTTGAATATTGGCCCCCACTCTCTTCTGGCTTGTAGAGTTTCTGCCGAGAGATCTGCTGTCAGTCTGATGGGCTTCCCTTTGTGGGTAACCGGACCTTTCTCTCTGGCTGCCCTTAAGATTTTTTCCTTCATTTCAACTTTGGTGAATCTGGCAATTATGTGTCTTGGAGTTGCTCTTCTGGAGGAGTATCTTTGTGGCGTTCTCTGTATTTCCTGAATTTGAATGTTGGCCTGCCCTACTAGGTTGGGGAAGTTCTCCTGGATGATATCCTGTAGAGTGTTTTCCAATTTGGTTCCATTTTCCCCCTCACTTTCAGGCACCCCAATCAGACGTAGATTTGGTCTTTTTACATAATCCCATACTTCTTGCAGGCTTTGTTCATTTCTTTTTCTTCTTTTTTCTTTTGGTTTCTCTTCTCGCTTCACTTCATTCATTTGATCCTCCATCGCTGATACTCTTTCTTTCAGTTGATCGAGTCGGTTACTAAAGCTTGTGCATTTGTCACGTATTTCTCGTGTCATGGTTTTCATCTCTGTCATTTCGTTTATGACCTTCTCTGCATTAATTAGTCTAGCTGTCAATTCTTCCACTCTTTTTTCAAGATTTTTAGTTTCTTTGCGCTGGGTACGTAATTCCTCCTTTAGCTCTGAGAGTTTTGATGGACTGAAGCCTTCTTCTCTCATCTCATCAAAGTCATTCTCTGACCAGCTTTGATCCATTGCTGGCGATGGCTCTTCTCCTTTGCAGGAGGAGATGCGCTCTTATTTTTTGAATTTCCAGCTTTTCTGCCCTGCTTTTTCCCCATCTTTGTGGTTTTATCTGTCACTGGTCTTTGATGATGGTGACGTACTGATGGGGTTTTGATATAGGTGTCCTTCCTGTTTGATAGGTTTCCTTCTGACTGTCAGGACCCTCAGCTATAGGTCTGTTGGAGATTGCTTGAGGTCCACTCCAGACCCTGTTTGCCTGGGTATCAGCAGCAGAGGTTGCAGAAGATAGAATATTGCTGAACAGCGAGTGCACCTGTCTGATTCTTGCTTTGGAAGCTTCCTCTCAGGGGTGTACTCCACCCTGTGAGGTGTGGGGTGTCAGACTGCCCCTAGTGGGGGATGTCTCCCAGTTAGGCTACTCAGGGGTCAGTGACCCACTTGAGCAGGCAGACTGCCCCTTCTCAGATCTCAACCTCCGTGTTGGGAGATCCACTGCTCTCTTCAAAGCTGTCAGACAGAGTCGTTCACGTCTGCACAGGCTTCTGCTCGTTTAGCTGAGCCCTGTCCCCAGAGGCAGAGTCTACAGAGACAGGCAGGTTTCCTTGAGCTGCTGTGAGCTCCACCCAGTTCGAGCTTCCCAGCGGCTTTATTTACCTACCTAAGCCTCAGAGATGGCGGGCGCCCCTCCCCCAGCCTCGCTGGTGCCTTGTGGTTAGATTGCCGCAGACTGCAGTGTTAGCAAGGAGGGAGGCTCCGTGGGCGTGGGACCCTCCCGGCCAGGTGTGGGATATAATCTCCGGTGTGCCGGTGTTACAGCGCAGTATTGGGGTGGGAGTTACCCGATTTTCCAGGTGTTGTGTGTCTCAGTTCCCCTGGCTAGGAAAAGGGACTCCCTTCCCCCTCGTGCTTCCCAGGTGAGGCATGCCTCTCCCTGCTTCAGCTCTGGCTGGTCGGGCTGCAGTAGCTGACCAGCACCGATTGTCCGGCACTCCCGAGTGAGAAGACCCCAGTACCTCAGTTGAAAATGCAGAAATCACCGGTCTTCTGTGTCACTCGTGCTGGGAGATGGAGACTGAAGCTGTTCCTATTCGGCCATCTTGCTCCGCCCCAACAATTAGTTTTAACACTGTTCAATTCTCCATACTTAACCAACATGTACAAATTATTTAGATGTATAAAATAAAAATAAGTAGGTATAAAAATAAGTAGAACTTTCTTACCACTCTTTGGCCTCCATTGTAATGATCTCTTTTTTTGCCCCTGAGGTAGTGTATATGATGAGAGGCAGAAGCTTCCCTTTAGCAGTTGCCATTCACAGGAAGTATTGAGGGTGATTCATTGCACTGGTCCTGATTCACCATGAGTGGAAGAGGAGAATAAAGGATTCTTATTATTTTCCTAGCTTAATTTTATTTTTTGCTTTTCAATAATTATCTGAGCACCAACCAATTTCCTGTTATTTATTTCCAGTCTTTTCAAGTAAACTGATGTATCTAGCACACACAAAACTGTCTATCCACTTGGCCCCTGTGAGAGTCCTACTTTGGGTTAAATAACTACTCCATATTAATCAATGTCTTAGCTAATCTTTCTGGACCAATCTTTTGTACAAAAAAAAAAAAAAGAAGAAGGGAGAGAACAAGAGAGGAAGGCTGACCTTATCTTCTCTGAACTAAGTGTCTATTATATAATATATACTATAACTTATATAGTTATATAACATATATAGCTAGTATGTAATAGATATACTATTAATATATTATACACTATAACTAGTATCTGTTATAAACACTTTCATAAGCTAAAATATAAAGGCACAATTTGAGAACATTGGACTGAGTGAAGAAATGTATGCTATGACCTATTTGTCCATGTACTGTTATTTCTCTTCAATGAAGTTTTGAGAAAACTTGGTTTTATGCCTGTTGACCCTAATGCTAAAATATATGGTCTTTTTACAGTGATTTTCTCCAATTCCTTTCCTAGCAAACCACAATGATAATTTCTGCTCATTTGTCCATGTAGATATATTTTTGAGATTTCTAAAGAAGGAAAAATACCTCTCTTTACATGATAGAGATTAATAGAAAAGAATACACTGTACACTTGAATATATCAATATTAACTACTAATATTTTTTAAACACCAGAGGATTACACATGTAATTTATCCAGATCAGGAAAAATGACAAAAAGCAAAGCGTATACAAATTCAAAAGTCATTCAGTTCAAAGTAGTAGGATCTGGTTTGTAAAAGTCAAAAATTGGTACAACTTTTACCTGAAAAGTTGTGTTGCAATCTGCCTCAGGAGATCGTGGTACTGTACATGAACACTCTGAAGAGATAATGCTTAAGAAAGGGTAGCTACTTGAGTGGCTTTTTCCTCCCATGAATCTGATTAATTTTTAAATGAAGACATTATAAACTGATGTGAATTGCACAGTTTTATTACTTTTTTCAATATTTCCTTTTAAAATTAACTATTTAATTTTCTAGTTATGACTTTGGTAACCACAGAATTTTTAGAAGTGTAACTGTCAAGACTGGTAAGAGATTACTAAATATATTTGTAAGAAATTGGGCAAGTCAATTACATTTATAGCCTTCAATTTATTAATATAAGAAATCACAAATCTTAGCAATCTCTAAATTTTCTTCAGCTGTAAAAATCTATGACTTTTTGCTAACCAAATATTCTTATTTTCATATGTGTTTCTTAATTAGTCTTGAGGTAACACCTGCAAGCTGCAGGATTTAATTTAGAACTTAAGATTGCAGTGAAATGATTCACAATGCCTCTAAGTCACTGTAGATACATTCATATGTCATTTAACGTAAAACTATTTTCTACATTAATATAAAATACTCATTGTATTTATTTTACTACTAAGTATACAACTGGAGAAATGTCTGAAATGGCACACCTGTTCTCAATTCAGCAACACACGGTAAAATCAGAAACAACACACCTGTTACATGGTCTAAGAAAACTGTTAATGCTAAAATTCCTTCCCCAGGGTTGGGGGGTGGGGGAAGAGACATGGAACATTTTACTTTAATCAAAAATATTCATTGATTACTAAATCTGTACAAAATATGTTGCTGAGTGCCACAGGAAGCAGTACACAGCCTAGCCTTCAACTGACTTTAAAATTGATAGAATAGGCCGGGCGCGGTGGCTCACACCTATAATCCCAGCACTTTGGGAGGCCAACGCAGGTGGATCACGAGGTCAGGAGATCGAGATCATCCTGGCTAACACGGAGAAACTCCATTTCTGCTAAAAATACAAAAAATTAGCCGGGCGTGGTGGTGGGTGCCTATTGTCTCAGCTACTCGGGAGGCTGAGGCAGGAGACTCGCTTGAACCTGGGAGGCAGAGGTTGCAGTGAACTGAGATCGTGCCACTGCACTCCAGCTTGGGCAATAGAGAGTGAGACTGCATCTGAAAAAACAAAACAAAACAAAAAAAAACAGAATAAGCCAAGCATTTATCAGTTTCTTCTTCGTCCATTTATTTATTCAAGATTTATTGGTTTATTATTTACTATTGTCCATTGAGCTTGAAATCTAGGGCTAGTAGGCAAAGAACAGACCACAGATTATTAACCTAGTATGAAAAATGCCAGGCAGATAGTGCAAACTCAGATTGATTTCTTTTCACGGTCAGTTCAAGCAAAGCTCAACAAAAAGAGGTATCATTTACCCTCAGCCTGAATGCCAAAAGAAAAATAGTTTTTTGAAGAACAAAAAGGATGTGTTTGAGACACATCAAAATCTCTTGCAAAGAAGCTGAAATTTTAGAAAGCTTTACCTGTCTGAGGAACAGTTAGATGATCAGTGTTCTTGTGATATGAGTTGACACTAAGAAGGTAGGCAGGGGACAGATCTGGTAGAGATTTTCTCACATAAAATATTTGGATTGTATTTTAAAAACGAAGAAAAACCACTGAAGATATTTAAGTAGGTTTATTGTCATGACTTTTTTTCTTTTCAAAATACCACTCAGACTTTCCTGTGGAGAACAGATTGACAGTAAAGAGATCTGTTCGGTGGTTTCTTTGGTAAACTAGAAAAAAAAATGACTACATAATGGAATTAGGGTGGTGAAACTAGCGTGAAATTATGATGGCTTTGGAGATTTTTAAAGGAGCTGAAGTATAATAAACAGATTCAGGGATATATTTTGTGGGTGAGTTTGATACTTGTTTGGATTTTGAGGTTAGTTTGCTGAAGTTGAGAGGAGATAAGAAAAAAAAAAAAGACAATCTCCTGTACTTTGGCTTTAGCAAATATATAGATGATGATGCTTTTGACTGAAATAAGGAAGAGTCGGGGAGACCATGTTTGGGGTTTCAGTTTTGACTATATTAACTTAGAGATATCCTTTAGATATTCATGTGGGGTTACTGAGAGGGTAGATACACAATTTGATAGTTAACAGGAATTAGTCTAAAGTTCACTATTTAGTTACATTCATTTAAATATGTCAAGCATTATGTTAAAATTATATATATATATATACACATATATATAGTTTCAAAACAGCTATGTTTACCATGTTTTTCTAACTCCTTTTTAAAAATTTGTATTTATTTTTAAGTTAAAAGATAAAATAGAGCTAGGTGTTGTGGTATGTGCTTGGAGGTCCAGTTACTAGGGAGGCTGAGGCAGAAGGATAGGTTGAGCCCAACGGTGTGAGTTCATTCCAGGCAACATAGAGAGACCCCATCTGTTTAAAAAAGAAAAAAAGATAAAATTGTATATATTCATCATGTACAACAAATGTATTGAAATATATATATAAACGACTGGATCAGGCTAATTGACACATGCATTACCCCATATAGTTATCTTTGTTATGGTGAGAATACTATAAACCCAGTCACTCCTTTGTAACTAATTTTCTAGCCCTTTTTATAAAAAGGAAGGGGTCAGGTAGTTCAATGTTATGGTGAGAACACTGGATATTACATCACTCCTTCCAGTCTGGGCAACATTAGAAAGACTCTCATCTCAAAAAAAAAAATAATAATAAAATAAAATAAAAAAATAAGAAGCAATAAGTAAAGCTGGACTCTGATATCCCTCATGTCAGACTAAAAATTAATGAGTGTATGAAACCCTCTATTTTATCTTACATAATTTCTGGGAACATTTTTAATGGATGTAGGATTATCTAACTTTATGGAGGAAGAAACTAGGGTCCAAGGGGTTGGGAATTAAAGAACACTCTGTCAGAAATTGGCTGGCTGAATTTGGAATGTGTGGAGCTTGGCCTCGAATTGTTTTCTCCACTGCACCCTAGCATCCCAGGAGTCTACTAGTTTCTTCAGACTTGCTGGCCACAATTTTAATTCAGTCTTCCCTCCTTGAAGCTACTTTAATTCAGTCTTCTCTCCTTGAAGCTACCTTAAAAATCCATTTGTAATTCCCTATTATGTGCCTCTCTTTTTGCTTTCATTGAAAGAAGAGGTAAACAATTTGCTTCACATAATTTTTTTCCATTGAATGTGCAATTTGTTTATAAGGAGTAGAAGGGATTTTTCACTTTAAAAGAAACTGACATGGAATTTGCCAGAAGTCACTATAATGAATACAACAGAACCAATTTTTCAACATGAGTATGAAATATCCTGGAGTTCTGATTTTATTTACTTTTTAATGTCAAACATAGAGGAGCAATATTCCATTCCCCTAAAAAACATCCTCTATCCTCCTAAAATATATTTTTGAATATGTTAGAAAAATTAAATAATCAGCAAGTATTTGAGTGCCCACTTTTTGTCTAGTGAATCATATATGTGTGGTGTGTATTGCATAAATATTATTCTTTTCAAACGATTTCTTTAGGAAGGGCAGCAACTTGCTTCCAACATTTTAAAATATTTTTCAAGATCCTTTGATACAGTTGGTATGCCTTGCAAAAGCAACTGTTTCAAACAAAATATTTAAACAAAGTTTTCTAAATATTGGCTTGATGTAGTTTCTTATCTTACCTTGGCTAAAAATCCACAAAGTGAGTCAAGGTTGCTAAATTTGACCATACTTACACCTGAACTTTGGAGCCATATAAGGCTGTTCTTTACATACATTCCATTAAAATTTACATGAACAGATCATATATATATTTATGTATTTGGAAGGATTTTGATAACAGTTGTTATTGTTAGAAAACATAACCTCAAAAGTTCTATTTCAGAACTTTATTATGTCTTGGGGTATAAATATTGAAGTTTTTGAAATTTGAACTATTTCCCATAGTCAGCTTTTTACTGACAAAGGTCTTTCTGAAACTTGTCCTTGTGGGAAATGACTTGTAGATAAAGGTACTTATAATGAGCTTGGGGCCAATGGTTAAAATTAAAACATATGGCACTGGGAAGATTTTTATAGAAGTTCATAAATAAATATTATCAACTGATTTTCAGGCTTTTATAGACAATGACAAACTGGAATCAATTTTCTTGTTAAATCATTTAGATCTATCCTTTGGCAACAGTTTAAACTTAGCCTACAGATATATTTGCTTTTTGATGAAATCCCCAGTGTCTTAGACATGCCTGAGCATACTGGATAGTGGTCCTTTCAGTTCCAGGAGAGCCTTGCACACATTGCTCCAGGGAAGAATTATTATTATTTTTCAGCTTATACTTAGCTTTCCTGTACTTTATTTAATACTACAGTAAATACTTAAGTACCATTTCTTTGACCCAAGGATACCCAGTAGATTGCACAGATCCTATTTTACTTCTAAGAGTAAAATTGACATAATCCAAAAATTATCAGAATGATAAAAATTTAAAAAATAATCTGATGTTTTTTCTTCTGTGTAATGTATGTGCTTTCTCCTAGGTATACTGGTTTATCCAGTATCTTCTCCTTCCTGGGGTAATATTGTAATAAAGTAATATCCTTCCTTTAAGTAATATTGGCTACATCTAGCTCCTATATTTGAATACAAGTTTTTATTTGATAATTTTTAATTGCCTTCTCTTTGTTAGGCTACTGGGTTAGGGACCGAGTATACATTGATTAAAAAACCAAAGTGGTCTCTGTCTTTATCAAACTTAAAGACTAATAGCAAAGACAAAAAAAGGAAAAAAAAAAAAACAAAAAGAAAAAGAAAATTGAATATATAATTAGAAACTCTGATAAATGACTAGAGAAATAAATAATCAGAGTGTTATATAAGCAAATAATAGCGTGGGGGAAGGTACTATTTAAAGTTGTGTAGTCAAAATATCCCCCTTTAAGAAGATTACATTTAAGGCCGGTCGCGGTGGCTCATGCCTGTAATCCTAGCAGTTTGGGAGGCCAAGGCGGGAGGATCACCTGAGGTCAGGAGTTTGACACCAGCCTGGCCAACATGGTGAAACCCTGTCTCCACTAAAAATACAAAGTTAGCCAGACATGGTGGTGCATGCCTGTAATCTCAGCTACTTGGGAGGCCGAGGCAGGAGAATCGCTTGAACCTGGGATGCAGAGTTTGCAGTGAGTCGAGATTGGACGATTGCACTCCAGCCTGGGCAACAAAGGGAAACTGTCTCAAAAGAAAAAGACAAACAAAACATTACATTTAAACTAAGACATCAGGGGTGAAACAAATCCATCCATTCAAATGTGTGTATGGTGGGTATTTGGGGAGAAGTTAGTGAAGAATCATTCAGACAGAGTTAATTGTAAGACCCCAAATAGGAAAAAAAAAAAAAACCTTAGTTTTTTTTGAGAAACTAGGAAGAGGTAAGGATGACTAGGGTGTGACTATCAAAAGAGAGGTGCATACAAGATAGCTGAGATATATTGGTAGGGTTATATTAAGTAACCTCTTTTTACTTTAGAGTGTAAGTTTTACTAACATGATTCAGTACGGCACCTATTCTAGGTAGGAAAGAGTTGTAAAGCATGAAAGGGGCCGATAGACTGATGTTTTATGGTCCCAGGGAGCATCCAAACACAGTGATTCACTGGAAAGACTCACAGAACTTCAACACAGCAAGCATACACAGCAGGGTCATCAATTAAAAGAAAAGGAAACAGGATAGGCAGAATCTGGAGGGGTTCATGCATGGCCTCTCTATGTTCTCCCTCTTGGGAGAGGCCATACCAAAGGAGCCCTATTTGGGAGTTTGAGGTTTTTAGTTGAGGGTGGTCACACAGGCACAAACAATGGCTGTAGCTGATGAAATTCCAGACTCTCAGAAAGAAAGTAGATGTGCAGTGACACAGGTGGGCAAACCAACTTTATCAATGGATCAGACTTTCTGAAGGTTGAATATTCCAGTGCCAGCCAAAAGCCTAACCCACAAGAAAATGTTCTATAGGTAACTGCTACAGGCCTGCTAGGGTAGCTTTTTGTTTGTTTGTTTGTTTTTTCCTGAAGCACGGTTGTTGAGATAGGGATGGGACCAAGCATCAGAGAGAAGGACATTCAGAAGTGTAGAAGTTGATTCCCTAAAAGAAGTGCCCCATTTTTTCCCTACAAAATCTAGTAAAAATCAAGCCCATCTCAAAGTCTTCATCCTCTACATATTCACCCTTCATTTTCTCATTGAACTCTTTATCCTTGAAACCCTGCAGCTACTATTTTTGTTGCTCTTATGATATTTAACACAGCATTATGTGTAATACTTTCTAGTTGTTACATTTTATTTTTCATTTGAGATTATTAAGTTTCCATGGAAGACATAGCTATGATTGTGGCTTTTCAGTTTCCTTATTTCCTATAAGATAATAGGCTATATAAATAATTGTAGGATGAATGAGTAAAAGGAATGAGAAAAATGTAGAACAAATGCACAAAAATCTGTGTTCCTTTTGCATTTTAATTTATTTCTATGTGTTTGGAATATGTTAATGCTTAACTCTTCAAAAGGAACCAAACCAGATTGATCTAAATCATTCTTGTGACCTACGTTGCCCAAGATCATAATGCATAACATCTGTATAAATTATCATTTTCATTTTCACAATTTTTTTGCTTTTTGATTAAAAAATGTTTAGACATCTTAACAACAAAAGACTTAAATTTATTTCTGAAGAGAAAATAAATAACCATGTGAAGAAACATCATATTTAATTGTGCAGTTGGTTTTGTTATTATTTTATCTCCTAGTAGCAAAGTGAGCATATTTATTATTGTTCTAAACTTCACCAGCCACCCCAATGCTTTCCTATGCTTGTTTATTTTGGGTTGCGGTTATGATTCCTACATAAATGTTTACAGATTTCTTCAAGTTTCAGACTACTTTTAGAAAGGTTAAATCCTCTAAAGGTAAGAGTTTATAATCTTGTGGGCCTAATCACAAAATAGAATAGCATGTTTGACATGAGCTGTAATGGAAATAGATTATGTTACAAAGGAATTAATCTGTAACTATCCTGTTTTTAGTGAAGGACAAATATCAAGAGCCCTAGAAAACAGTGCCTCTTCCTACCATACCAGATCTTGAAATTACCACTAAATCTGTAACAATAGTGGTGGGTGGACACATGACAATTAGGAAGTGGATTTCAACCACTAACCCATTCACAAATGATACAGAAAATGCCTCCAGACACAAACCATTAGTTTTCCCCACCAAAAGCTGAATGTATAATTTAGAATTTAAATAGCTCTTTTTCCATTTTATTATGGGGAAAGAGAAACAGGAGGTTGAATATATGTCGATCAATGTGATCAATTTGGATATCTATAAAAGTAATTTAAGTGAAATGTATCTTTATTTCTTAATTGCTGAACACTTTTGTATTTAATTTTATAAAAGCAATTTCAGATACTCTCTTTCTCTGCCCCTAGGTTGCTTCCTATGCCTATAGTGTAGCTGAAAAGCATAATTGTTAAGAGCATGGTAAACTCTTACAGACTTTGGTTCAGATTTCTACTCCTCCATTTACTAACTGTACAACTTAGGTAATTTTATGTAATCTCCCTAAACCTCAATTTCCTCACCTTTGAATTGGCATAATGTACTCATGCCAGCAGGTCTTATTAGAATTATACATTACATGTATGAAATGTCTACAGAGTATCTGGTATTATAAGTCCTAGCTAGGCGTTTTAGGCAGGAGTGGAATTATTTGCAGCAATTGTACCATTATACATGTTGTGATTGAACTAGTTGTTTCTCCAATAGTGATTTTTTTTTTTTTTTCATAAATATTTGCTGCTGTGGGCTTAACATCTGGCAGATGTTAGAGTTTAGGATCCTGCTTTTTTCTCAATTTTTCCCTGCTGCAGCTGTAGCCAATGTGGAAGCTTTATAAGTTGACAGAAGGGGAGAAAGAATGGCAATACTAACTTCAACTGTTCCTTTAATAAGGAATGCAAGTGATTTCCTGAAATCCCCTTTAAATCACTGGATGCCTCTAAATGCAAAGAAGACTGAATATGAATTTTTGGATTTTCAAGCTCCATAGTAAAAGCAGCAAGTTGAAAAGCATTTGAGAAAGTCTTCCGGCTACTTTGACAGATAGTATTTCTTCAGTATTAGGTACAGTTTTAAGAATCTTACTTTAGCTTTAGTTTCCTCAACAACACAATGCTATTCCAATGTGTTAGACACTATTATACAATTTTCATTTTATAGATGAAAAAACTGAAGCAAGGAGAGGTTAAATGAAGTTCTCAAGGTTACATGGATTGTCTGTGGTGGGCTTCAAACACAGTTAGTCTGGCTTCAAAGTCTGTACCATTAAATACCATGCTCTACTGCCTCTCAAAGAATGGAATGATGAACCTGTTTGCCAAGTAGTCACAGCAGCAGGAAGATGAGGTGCTGCTCAACGGTTCACAGGGAGCAAACTTGGCTTTCAGGGACCCAAACTTCAGCAATATTGACAAAGTAGTGATTTCTATGAAAAGTAAATTTTATAATAAGATTCCTCAGCTTCTTAAACTCCTGGGAATTTAACTCTTACTGTCTGCTGTAGTTTCTGGATGGTTGCAGAAAATTCTATTTTTCTTTATTTCCCTCCCTCTCTCCCTTCCTTCCTTCCTTCCTCCCTCCCTCCCTCCCTCTTTCTCTCCCTCCCTCCCTTCTTTTCTTCTTTTATTTTCTTTCTTTCTTTCTTTTTCTTTCTTTCTTTTCCTTCCTTCCTTCCTTTACTCCTTCCCTCCTTGCTTCTTCCCTCTTTCTCTCCCTCCCTCCCTTCTTTTATTTTCTTTCTTTCTTTCTTTCTTTCTTTCTTTCTTTCTTTCTTTTTTCTTTCTTTCTTTCTTTCTGTCTTTCTTTCTTTCCTTCTTTTCCTTCCTTCCTTCCTTTACTCCTTCCCCCCTTCCTTCCTTCCTTCCTTCCTTCCTTCCTTCCTTCCTTCCTTCCTTCCTTTCTTTCTTTCTTTTTTTCTCTCTCTTTCTTTCTTTCTCTTTCTATTCTCTTCTCTCTTCTCTCCTCTCTGTCTCTCTCTCTGTCTCTCTCCCCCCACCCCAATCCCCCTCTCTCCTTCTGACAGGGTCTGACTCTGTCACCCAGGTTGTGGTGTGGTAGTGCAATCACAGATCACTGCGATCGTGACCTCCCAGGTTCAAGAAATCTTCCCATCTCAGCCTCCTCAGGAGCTGGGACTGCAGATGCACTCTACCACACCAGGGTAATTTTTGTATTTTTTTGTAGAGACAGTGCTTTGTCATGTTGCCCAGGCTGACTTTGAACTCCTGGACTCAAGCAGTCCACCTGCCTGGGTCTCCCAAAGTGCTAGGATTGCAGACATGAGTCACTATTTATTTCATGCCAAGGCGAAATAAATCTTTAGAGTATGACTTGGCCTACAAAATATTTTATCAATTAAGGGGATGAAAAGAGGAACGATGTGGTTTACAAAGAGAAAAATGTAATAAAAAAACTTATACATTTATGAGATGCAAATGTGAGACAACTATGTTAATACTTTCAATTCTGTTTATGAAAAAAATTAAGTATCATAATAATGGAGATGTGGCTTTTCATGTCTCTCTTTTCCTTTAGCCAGATTAAAATTTCTTCCTTCAAGCAAACACATTTAAAATGCCTTTGCACATATTTGATTCAGTTGAGCTTAATTTTCTGCATTTTCTTGTGTCATATATTACTGAAATATTTTTATCAAAAGTCAAATAACAACAAATAAGGTCCTGCATCAGTTATTAGTTGCTGTGAAACAGACCATAAAAGCTTAGTGGCTGAAAACAACAACACTCTTTTATTTTATTAATTAATCTGTGATTATAGCAAGACTCCAGAGTAGTCTAATTTCTGGTCCGTGTAGCATCACTTAGGCTGGCTCTGAGGTCCGAAAGATTTTTTTTTTTTTTTTTTTTTTTTTTTTTTTGAGACGGAATCTGGCTCTGTGCCTCAGGCTGGAGTGCAGTGGCGCGATCTCAGCTCACTGCAAGCTCCGCCTCCCGTGATTTTTACGCCATTCTCCTGCCTCAGCCTCCCGAGTAGCTGGGACTACAGGCGCCCGCCACCTCGCCCGGCTAGTTTTTTGTATTTTTTTTTTTTTTTTAGTAGAGACGGGGTTTCACCATGTTCGCCAGGATGGTCTGGATCTCCTGACCTCGTGATCCGCCCGCCTCGGCCTCCCAAAGTGCTGGGATTATAGGCTTGAGCCTCCGCGCCCGGCCTGAAAGATCTTATTCAAAGATAGTTTATTCGCATGGCTGGCAAGTTAATACCAGCTATTGAGTGGGAACCCAACTGAGGTCATAGTTGCTTTCTAACTGTGCCTCTGCATTTGTTCTGGACTTCTTTGCAGCATTGCAGATGAATCCTAAGAGTTAGTGTTTCAAGACAGTCAGTAAGAAGTTGTATTGCCTTTTATGACCTAATCTCAGATGTTATATTGCATTACCTCTGCCATATTCTTTTAGTCAAAGAAATCACAAAGACCCACCTATGTTTAAGGTGAAAGGATATGATGGGGCAATGGAAGGGATCCTGATGAACAGGAGTGACCAAAAATATTCTGTAGCCCTTTAGTAAAGTATAATTTGCCACAGGTACCTTAGATACCTCAAAATCAACTGATCTCGAACTTTCACTGATTATGTCCACATACATTTCCCCCTCCCCGATATACAGACTTATTCATGCTTTTCAAATTTAGTTACTGAAATCACTATCCACCAATTTACATTTAGTAATAGACAAATAAAAATTTTAAATGTTTAACAACTAGAACTGCACAGGCCCTGATCCATCAGAATGAGAACCAGCCGTAAATAGCCACTAAACCTGCACAGGTAGCTATCAGTTGAATATTAGCTCTGCTTATATAAAATAATTTGCTTGAGAGTTTATATATTTATTTTATAAATATTTAGTATTATTATAAATAAAACAATTGATTTCCATTCTATAATGTCTGCATACTTTGGCCATTAAATTGACAATAAATTTATTAACAACTACATGGCAGTGAGACTGAAATGATCCATTTAATTTAAAACCATGTATGAAACCAAATAATCTGTATCCCAATATGCTAGGGATGATTTGTAAAAACATTGCAATATGCATTCCACATAAATTATTATATAAGTGCATGTAATATATAGACATAGAATTGTTTAATAAAACTTTTAAGTTGGCAATTAAATTTTTTATCATTTATATAGTAATATATTCCTCATCATTTTTTATGCTATAACATATTTCTCTAAAATGATTACTATATTTAATTATAATAATGTAGTATAAATTATTTGACAAATTTCCTACTTGAATATTTGTTATTTCTTATTTTTTAGTATAATCAATAAAAATGTGATAGTTATCCTAGTATATATTTATTCATTTCTTCCTCCATGGAATTCTCTAGAAGTAGAATTATCATTTGGACATAAGGTAAGGTTACTAACTAGTAACGTGGTAGATAAATACGGCCAACTGGCTTTTTATAAAAGTTGTATCAATTTAGACTTCCGTTGTACATGTATGATGACAGTTTCCCTAGAGCTTTTACAACATAGTAGTTATTTTCATTTTCTAATACCTAAAAATACTAGTGACATGCCCAAGATCACAGGGATTATAGCTATATTGCTGATTGTATTATAAATAAAAGTATGAAAATAAATTAAAATAATTAGTACTATTTTTATATTTAAATATCAATTTTAATTTTCTCCAATTAAATTGTCTCGAGTAATATGATGTATAATAATTTTAAAAATTAAAATGATTTATTTTTCCATTAATTTGAAATCTTTTACTTTTATACAAAAGTCTGATTTAAATTATTACTTCCCCAAAGCATAGACTGTATTTTACATATTCTGGCTGTTTTTGTTCTTTTAATGATATATGCTTAAGCTTATTTATGGAAATATGAGAATACAGCATATTTCAGTGGAAACTAAATTTCCCCAAAACTCAGGAGGCCGAGGTCTCATGTTACATCTGTCACTTACTGGTGGTACAGCTTTCTGTAAATTAGGACATTTATAGATCTTAAATATCTAATTTGTGGAGATTGAACTAAGTGATCCCTGATATCATTTATGAGTTTTAGAGATAAAAATCTCAGTAGTCATTTGTTTAGTTTACAGATAAAAAGACTACTTTGTGGAAGAAAGTGTTGGTATTGTTACAACTCAGCCTTGACATAAATCCCTAGATGAAGTATTTGTAACCGCTCTGCATTTTTCTAATACTATTTAATTTAAAATAATTGTTGTCCTGCCATGGATTATAAATGGACTTAAATCACGAGAAGAAATCTTAAAATTTCAGAAACAATATAACTGCTACTGATATTATTTGTTAATGACTTAAAACAGTCCAGGAAACCCATTAGGTGACATATAATCCCCACAGCAGTCTTGTATAGCGGCTGTAGAAGCTAAGAGTTTTGACAGAAGTGCACAGCTGGCTAGTAACTAGCTCAAAATAGTTTTGCCTGATTCCAAGGACTACAATTTGTCATAGTCCCTAGACACATGTTTTACACTAGAATCCAATTAAATAAACATTTGAATAGGACTAAAAACTTCATAAACATTTTATAAATAAAGCATTCGACACAGTCAATGCCTTACACTCATGTAAAAACAACTGAGAATACAGCATATTTCAATGGAAACTAAATTTCCCCGAAATTCAGGAGGCTGAGGTCTTATGTTACATCTGTCAGTTACTGGTGGTACAGCTTTCTGTAAATTAGGACATTTATAGATCTTAAATACCTAATTTGTGGAGATTGAACTAAGTGATCCCTGGTATCATTTTAGTTTTAACATTCCTCTATTTAACAATCTATAAATAAAGTTGAAATTAGAAATAAACTCCTTTTTGAATTACCTATTCACCTAACCTAATAAGCCTTCCAAGTGGCTTTACAATTCATTTACACATAATATATAATCCCTATTTAAGTGAAGCACTTCCCTGACATCAATAAAATCTCACCTGTAGTCTCTATAACTAGAGTAGAAATCATAGTTCATAAGGAAATACTTACTTCTATTTTCTATACTTATTTCCCTTAGTGAAATAATGTGTAGATGGTGGAAACATGGTTTATAAAAGGCAGCAAACTGGAAAATTTCATTTCAAATGCTGGTATAAGACCAACATAAAAGAAGAAATAAATATAGAAATGAATGTTTTTAGTTGGCTACATGAGGTCTCTAAATAATATTTTCAGTTGAAACAGAAGAAAAACAACCAAATAGTACCAAGTATTTTATTACCATTGGCTAAAGCAAAAGCAAACAGAAAAAAATGGAACTTATTGTGTATCCAGTAACAATAATCCAATACCACAGTATGAAAAACGTAAGTTTCTTAATAGATTAGTAATTCTTTGCTCAAAGATTTTTGTCATTTTGTTTTATGGCCGTTGTGGTTTTACTAAATTTTAATTACAAATCAGTAAGCTACTTATAGTTTTTTTTTAATATTTAAAGATAAAAACTTGTTTTATAATTTTAAATCAATTTTAATATTGAAGTTATTATTTCCTTTTGCAAAATTGAGAAATGTCTAAAAATTCCTTTATCAAGATTGTTTTAATATTACATTTTATTTTTCTCTAACATAACAAAAAAAATAATAAGCATATTAAATTTCAGGAAAAAAAGTTGTGTATTGAAAAGTGAGAGGTAAAGAAATTAAAGTAGAATTTGACAATTTTGTTATTTTTAGCTTTTAAAATTATAATTCTTATTTTAGGTTCAGGGATACATTTGCAAGTTTGTTACATAGACAAATGGTGTGTCATGGGGGTTTGGTGTACAGATTAATTCACACTCAGTTAATAGCATAATACTCAGTAGACAATTTTTCGGCTCCTCTCCCTCCTCCCATCCTTCACCCTAAAGTAGACCCAGAGGTCTGTTGCTCTCCTCTTTGCATCCACGTGTTCTAATTGGTTAGCTCTCACTTATAAGTGAGAACATATGGTATTTGGTTTTCTGTTCCTGTATTAGTTTGCTAAGGATAATGACCTCCAGCTCCAACCATGTTTCTACAAAAGACATGATCTTGTTTATTTTTATGGCTACGTAGTATTCCATGATGCATATGTACCACATTCTCTTTATCAACTTTATCGTTAATGGGCATTTAGGTTGATTCCATGTTTTTGCTATTGCGAATAGTGCTGCAATGAACATATGTGAGCATATGTCTTTATGATAGAGGAATTTAAATTCTTTTGGGTATATACCTGTAATAGGGTTCTGTAGAGAGACAGGAATAATAGGATTGATGTATATACAAAAGGGAGTTTATTAAGGAGTATTGACTCACACAATCACAAGGCGAAGTCCCACAATAGACCGTCTGCAAGCTGAGGAGCAAGGAAGTCAGTCCTAGTCCCAAATCCTCAAAAGTAGGGAAGCCGACAGTACAACCTTCAGTTAGTGGCTAAAGGCCTGAGAGCCCTGGCAAACAGGTCCAATAGTCCAAAAACTGAAGGATTGGAGTCAGATGTTTGAAGGCAGGAAGCATTCAACACGGGAGAAAGATGGAGGCAAGAAGACTTAGCCAGTCTAGTCCTTCCATGTTTCTCTGCCAGCCGTCCTGGTAGTAGATTAGATGGTGCCCACCCAGGTTGAGGGTGGGTCTGTCTCTTCCAGTCTACTGACTCAAATGTTAATCTCCTTTGGCAACACTCTCGCAGACAGATTCAGGAACAATACTTTGCATCCTTCAATCCAATCAAATTGACTCTCAATATTAACCATCATAACACCCAGTAATGGGATTGCTGGATCAAGTTTCAGGTTCTTTGAGGAAACATCACGCTGAGTTCCACAATGGCTACCCCAATTTACACTACCACGAGCACTGTGTGTATTCCCTTTACTCTGCAACTCCACCAGCACCCGTTTTTGTTGTTGTTGTTGCTGTTGACTCTTTGATAATAGCTATTCTGACTGTTGTGAAATGGTATGTCAGTGTGGTTTTGATTTCCATTTCTTGAATGATTCATACTGTTGAGCTATTTTTTTTTTTTTTTCATTTGCTTACTGGCTACATGTGTGTCTTCTTTTGAAAAATGTCTGTTTATGTCCTTTGCCTACTTTCTAATGGAGTTGTTTGTTTTCTGCTTATGAACTTGTTTCTTGTACCTTCTGGATATTAGACCTTTGTGGGACTGGTAGTGTGCAAATATTTTCTCCCCTTCCGTAGGTTGTCTGATTACTCTATTGATAGTTTAGGGTGTGCTTGTTCAGAAGCTCTTTAATTTAATTAGGTATCATTTGTCAATTTTTGTTTTTGTTGCAATTACTTTTGGCAACTTTGTCATAAAATCTTTGCCCAGTCCTATATCCAGAATTGTGTTTCCTAGGTTATCTTCCAGGGTTTTTACAGTTTTAAGTTTTACATTTAAGTCTTTTATACATCTTGAGTTGATTTTTTTGTATAGTGTAAGGAAGGGGTTCAACTTCAAACTTCTGCATATGTCTAGCAGGTTATTTCAGCAAAATTTATTGAAATAGAAGTCCTTTCCCCATTGCTAGTTTTTGTTGACTTTGTCAGAGATCAATTGGTTATAGGTGGGCAGCAATATTTCTGGACTTTCTAGTCTGTTCCATTGCTCTGTCTGTTTTTGTACAAGTCCATTCTCTTTTGATTACTGTAGCCTTGTAATATAGTTTGAAGTCAGTTAACATGATGTCTCCAGCTGTGTTATTTTTCACTTGGCATTGTCTTGGCTATTTGGGCTCTTTTTTGGTTCCATATGAATTTTAAAATAGTTTTTTTCTAATTCTGTGAATAACATAATTTTTAGTTTGATAGGAATAGCATTGGATCCATAAACTTCTTTGGGCCATATGGCCATTTTAACAATATTCATTCTTCCTTTGAATGAGCATGGAATGTTTTCCCATTTGCATTATTGTCTCTGATTTCTTTCAGCAGTGGTTTATAATTCTTGTTGTAGAAATCTTTCACCTCTCTGGGCAGCTGTATTCCTACATATTTCACTCTTTTCGTGACAATTGTGAATTAAATTGAGTTCCTGATTTGGTCTCAGTGTGGATGTCATTGGTTTATAGGAATACTACTGATTTCTGTGTGTTGGTTTTGTATTCTGAACCTTTGCTGAAGGTTTTATGTTGTCGTCTTTTTTTTCTTCTTTCAGATCAAAGAGCTTTTGAGTAAAGACTATAAGTTTGTCTAGATATAGAATTGAATTGTGTCATCTGCAAACAGGAAACACAATCTGCAAAATTGTGTCATCTGCAAACAGGAAACAGTTTGACTTCCTCTCTTCCTATTTGGTGACTTTTATTATTTCTCTTGCCTGATTGATCTGGCCAGGACTTCCAATACTATGTTGAACAGGAGTGGTGATAGAGGACATTCTTATTTTGTTCTGGTTTTCAGGGGGAATGCTTTTAGTCTTTGCCTATTCAGTATGATGTTAGCTGTGAGTTTTTCATAGATGGCTCCTATTATTTTGAGGTATCATTCTTCAATGCCTAGTTATTGAGGGTTTTTACTACAGAAAGATGTTGAATGTTAGAGAAAGACATTTCTTTATCTATTGAGCTAATTGTTTGGTTTTTGGTTTTAGTTCTGTTTATATGATGAATCATACTTATTGATTTGCATATGTTGCATCAAACTTGCCTCCAAGGAATAAAGCCTACCTGATTATAATGGATTAGCTTTTTGATGTGCTACTGAGCTTGGTTTATCGATATTTTGTTGAGGATTTTAGTTTGCATCTATATTCCTCAAGGGTATTGGCCTGATGTTTGAATTTGACTATTTTATAAATTAAGATAGTTTTATGACCAACATTTGATCATTAAAACACAACAATTTTAAAAATACTCATTTTAGATTAGTTATCTATGTTAAAAAATGTTTAAAAAACACTATTTCAGATTATTTCACTAATTAAAATCAAATGCAGTATTTGGATCAAGCTTTGCATAATCCTTTTTACCTGGAAATTTTATTCCATTTTACCATTAACATTTCCCCTAAACAGTTCACCTGATCATTTAAGAATATCAACTCATGATTTAGAAGAATTAAGTGTGTGTCATCATGTGTCAATGCAGTTATTAGAAAGTAGCATTATTGCTAAAACAATATTCAGATATACTTATGGTTACTGCTCTTTTAAGTCATAAGATTGATATACATGCACCAGCCAACTGAGTGTCCTTTGTGCCATTGTTGCGACCCTTTGTATCACTCCTCATAATGTAAATCAGATTGTCACCACTCTTTACTTGCTATGTAATAAATATATTAAAATTATGCTCACATCCTTGAATAGATTATAAAAGCTTTGTAAACATTCTTTTTGTCTTTAAAGATTTTTTTGTGTATATGTGATTGTGTATGTATGTGTGTGTGTGCATATGTGTGTGTGTGAGAGAGAGAGAATGAGAGAAAGAGACAGAAAAAGAGCGACAGGAAGAGACAAAGTGAGACATGAAGGAGAGAGAAAAATTCCAAACATCTAGAGTAGTATTTGACATGTGACATATTTGTGGTTAACAGATATATTATGTCTCTTTAGAAAAATTTAATACTATGAATGCTTGTTCGTTTATGATAATACTATCGTAAAATCCCTTTAAAATGTAAATATTTACTTTCAAACAAATAATTACAAAATTATTTTTAACAATTCTGGCATATTCTATCTCTAAATTGATTTTTCAATTTTGCTTTTTTATTATTTTCAGTTTGAAAGCTGTCATTTTTTATACCAGATCTTATTTTTATACCAGATCTTAGTTTCTAATACCATTCTCCATTAGATAGAACCACAGCCCTTTGGATAAATAGTTGTTTTCCGGACTGGACCAGGGAATATGAAGAATGAATGTAGATTTCCCTCCCTTCTTCCTTCCTACCTTGCTTCATTTCTTTTATCCAAGCATACTGCTAAACCCAAATCTAAAAAAGGAGAAAAGAAAGAAAAATTAGTGTACAACACCTTGCAGTGCTGGAAAATAAGAAAATGCTCCATAAAAAACCACAATGATGGAATGTCGAAGGTTACAGAAGCCAAATAAACAAGCTCCCAATGTCCAAAATTGGAATAATTTGAGCAACAAAATAAATGATGGAATTTTTGGATTATAACTCAATATTGAATAAATATCTATAAGTCCATGGTGACAGAAAAATGAATAAATGAATAAATAAATAAATAAGAAAGAATATAAAAAAAACTTTCCTGTACATAAGAATATCAAATAACTTATGCAGATTCTTTACCTTAAAAAAGACTGAGCATAGCCCTTCAACCCTTAACTGTAGCTGTGAATAGTGACTTTCTTCCAAAGGGTACAGTATGGAAGGCAGGGCAAAGACAGTAACTTCACAATGCATAAACCTGACAGACGCTACCTCAGCCAGCATCAAGATTTGCATCAACAGTAATAAGTCATGTTGACAGAGTGTGCCGTTGATATGATGTGATGAAGATACTATTTCACCTCTGTAGTCTCCCTCCACAAAACACTTAACTCCATTCTACTAATAATCAGACGATAACAAATCGAGAGACAGTCTACAAAATACCTGATCAACTCTCTTCCAAAATTTTTAGGTCATCAAAAACAAAGAAAATCTGTACCAGTCAATGTCTCTACAGAGAGAGAGAAAAAAAAAGTCTGAGAAACAGTAACATCCAAGAGTAGCTTAAGACGTGACAAGTATACTGTGGTTTAACAGATGGGACGTTAGAACAAAAAAGAGAGTATTAAGTAAAAATTAAGAAAATATGAATAAAGTAATTGCTGTAAAAATATGTCAATATTGCCTCGATAATTTTGACAAGTGTTCCATATTAATGCTACCTGTTAACAATACAAAAAAACTGCATGTAGGGTATATGGGAATTTTTGTACTCTTTACAACCTTTCTGTAAATCTAAAATGCTTCTGAAATAAAAAGTAAATTAAAAAGGAAAGACAGTAGCCTATATATGGTGAGAATATTCATCAGCATTGCAAAGCTGTAAACAAACACAGTATAATAATAAATTTAATAGTTTTCAGACTTTATCAAAGTCACAAAAAAGGTTCTAAAATAAATATCCCAGTGGAATAAACTATATAATTAGTTAATATTTATAATTAAAGATTATTAATATATTTTTTAAAATTATTATGCACTATACTAAAAGCCTTCAGAATATATCATGTAAAGAGCATGAACTTCAGAATCAGTTCTGAGTTCAACCCCTGCTTCACTGCCTTTGAAATAATTCTTCGCTCTACTAGGTCTCCATATTCCCAAATGTAAAATAGGAAAATGAATTCCTGTCTTTTATGATTATTATAAGAATTAAATAAGATAACGGAGTCAAAAATATTAGATCTTTACAATTTTAGGTAAAATATTAACTGATCTCCAAGTTTTTTTTGTTTACTATTTTCATAATTATAGGTAGCTAGTACCCTTGTTCCTTTCTATTTTAATAAAAAAACTCTTAATAGTGTTAATTAATATTGTTAATGTATATATTGTGACTTTAAATCAATGTTTTATCTCTCAAGGAAATATTCACGTATTTTAGACTTGTCACTGTTTGAAGAATAAAAGTTTTGTCTAATTACATACATTTCAACCTTCCAATAACAGGTAACACGTGGGGATGAGGATGTACTAGAACATTAGCCTGGTTATCTTTTCGCATGCTGATAAACTGAACATCAAAAAGGTGATGCAGTGGCTCACATCTGTAATCTTAGCACTTTGGGAGGCCAAGGCGGGCAGATCTCTTGAGCCCCTGAGTTTGAGATCAGCCTGGGCAACGTGACAAAACTCTGTTTCTACTAAAAATATAAAATAAGTCAGGTGTGAGTGGTGCATGCCTGGAGCCTTAGCTACTCAGGAGGCTGAGGCTGCAGTGAGCCGTGATCCTGCCACTACATTCCCGCCTGGACTACAGAGTAAGAACTTGTCAAAAACAACAACAACAACAACAACAACAACAACAAAAATGTTTTAATTACATTGAGCTCCAAAAACACTTTTAAAGAGCAAAGCAATTTAGCAACTATATTAATATTCCTTAAGTACAAAAAAAACAAATATGAGACACATAACCATATTTCCCTACTAATTAAGGCAATTTATTTTAAAATAATTAGTGTATTTGGTCAACGTGTTGATCAATGTGTTGTTAAATATTAAAACCTATGTATGTCCTGTCATCCTCCCCTAATTCTTCATGTTTAGTACTATGGTATTGACTTTCCAGAGAGCCTAGGAACCCAGTAAGACAGAAGGATAAAGACCGAAAAAAAAAAAAAAAAAAGATAAAATTAGACCAATATATGAAGCCAGTGCAAACCTTCTTCCCTGACAAAAGGAAAAAAATACTATCTTGAAGTAAATATTGAGAAAACAAACTACTGAATACTTACAGCAGGTATATGACAGTACTTACTATAAAGAAATGGGGTGCTTGCCACTCTTCTTATCCATCTACAATACAGGCTACCTAAAACAGAATCTCTTAATTTCAAATAGCCAGAATGTGGTGTTGAAAAATTGTATCTATTGAATCTTTTCGTAGGTTTGTTTTTATTTTTTATTTTTATTTTTTTAAGCTGAGTGCCTTGGAGTCTACTTAAATAGTTTCAAAAAATAATTTAAAATATATTAATATACAGCCAAGCATATTTATGCCTATTCATAACATTTTCTTCTTTTCTTACATAAATCTATCAAATACGCACATTGACATTTGTATTGTTAAACTTTTTTTTTCACTCAAAGTGGGTTATAAGGTCAGGGATAGAATTCAGAAAATAATTTGTCTCTTCAGTAATTATGTACATTTGTTGCCCTATTCAATTATATATGTTGTTGTAAAAAAAAAAAAAAAAAAAAGTCTTTACTCGGGAAACTGTTCCCTAGATAGTAAATGCATTGTGCTCAGTGTCAGTTTCACAATGGTTTAGGTAGTGAACTACAGAGATAAATTTGAATACATTTTGAGGGTTTAATTTCATTCAGAATAGATATAGTTCTGATAATGAAAGAAAACATTATGTCAGATTAACCTTCCATCGATACTAAGATAAGCTATAACTATAATGATGATACCTTCTTAAAGACACTGGAGAACAACAAAAGCAGGCAGAAACTGGAGAAGAGCTCACTCCTGCAAGAGGGGAAGGTCACTGAGCAATATGTACATTTAACCAGGTTTTCTCTTGAGAGTGCTCCTCAGTAATCAGTTTTCAGTAATTTTATGCCTCGGTGTCTGGTCGCTCAGTAAATAGATGGATCCACACATCTAGAACTTTGGAAGATGTCTAGACCAAACAAAATAGTTCCATGGCATAATTCTATAGGTGACCACTGAAGACAGTAGCATAAATGAGCTTTCCAGGTAAAGTTTGCTAAGTGAACACAAAGGACAATAGAGAATAGAGAGTTAGTGTTTATTATAATAATAAAACACAGAGAAGTAATATTCAATTATTGTGAATTAGAGGGAAAACCAGGGAGAAAATTATGTTTATAGTGTGCTACTAAGATCACAGAAAACAATTTCAAGAGAAAGAAGTAATAAATAAATAACTAATAAAAACATAAACAAGGAAAATGTTTAACAAACCAATAATCAATGACTTAATAGAGAAGCATCAGAGAATTGAGGTCACAGTGCAAAACCACCATCCTAAAAGCTAGTGACAGGTGAATAAAGATGAGCATATTTGCCATCAGATTATTTGGGCCAGAAGCTGCTGCAGTCATATGCTCATAAGAACACTTACATGATAATTTTGATGAATTGCTGGAAGTGTAGCTTGAGAGTGAGAAACTCCTAGTCACCCAGTCATAGGGTTGAGGTGGTAGGAGGATACTTTCGTGAGTTTTACCTTCAAGAACAACACCAGGTTCTCATGATGAAGATCAAAGAAAAATACCCTTACATTTTTGGCAGAACAGGGAAAAAATAACCCTTTTGAAATACAGCTAAATAATTTTCTCCATAACAAAGACAGCACTGCAAGGAAAACTATTTTCTCAAAAACGTATCTGACCTGCAGGGAGGGCAATTAACAAACTCCAGTCCCTAAATCCTCCCAGGCTTTCATCATTCTTTCTACTGAGAGATAGAAAAAGGCAAAAAATAAAAATAAAAGGTTGTGAAGGTCACAGTCCAACAACTCAGTCCCACTAAAAGATTGAGATTTAATCACAAGATTATTAAACACTTTTTGTCCCCACACCTTACCATCACATCAACAGGAAACCAATAAAATCACAATGAATTACAGTTGTGAAAGCTGAAACTTCCATCTATTTATTTGTCAGTCTTATGATCTTTAGAATCATAAGGATCTTTAAGAAAGATTACAAGACTGACAAAACAGACTCTGTGTGGCAATAAGACACCAACTTCTAACCTTGGAAACCTTTCCAACTTTCCAAAGTTGGGGGTGAGTGTGCAGGGAGGCAGAGCGGGGATAACAAGAATACTAAAGGAAACTGAAGCCTCTAGCACTAGTACCAACAGAATACAGCAAACATTATTCACACGCTACCTTCTAGCAAGATTATCATAAAAGCCACACTAAAGGACATTTTCTGTAACTGATACATCTTGTATGGCTTTCAAGAAAAAATTACAAGGCATGCTAAGGCAAGAGAAAATTGAAAAATCAAGCATAAACTCAGATTTGACACAGATTTTAGAATTGTCATATAAGGAATCTAAAATTACTATGATTAAGAATGTAAACTAAATATAGAATCCTAAGCCCCTCAACTGACTAAATGGATCCCTTCTTGACCAACAGACCCCACAGAAACCTATAAAACTAAATTCCTGGTCATGATGCGAAGGGAGGTTGGGCACACTTTGACATATCCCCTCCATTTTGGAATTTATGCACAACTTATAAGCATTAACACTAAAATAAAGATCATAAAACTGACAAAACAGACTTTTTGTGGCCATAAGATACCAATTTACAATCTGATTCTGGTATAGCATCACATAAGAGATAGCAGACCCTGAAGAAAATAAAAATATTTTAACCCAAAGCATATTTTTTGACATATTTTGAAATGTTCCTGCAAAGCTGTCTATTGTGAAGGAAATAAGTATCTGTAGAGAATCTTCATTAATGCAGCCAGGCTTTCCTTTTCTAGTTCTTTCCTGGATCAGAGAGAGATAAATCAGACACCTTTAAGATCTGAAAAGAGACGTTTATGTCTATTCTCTCTGAAGACTGCTACCTGGAGCCTTCATCTGCATAACAAGAACCTTGGCCTTCATAGCCCTCTTTAACTCAAGCATTGCTTCTACTGACAAGTCTTTAGAAATCTTAACTCTTTTAATCAATTAGTAATCTGAAAATGTTTGAATCCCACTATGAGTTTTAATTCTGTCCTGCCCACCACCACTCTTGTCAACTTCAAGGTAACCTGCCTCTTTATGCTGAACCAATGTATATCATATATGTATTAATTTAAGTGTTTGCCTATAATTTCTGTCTTCTTAAAATATATGAAACTAAATGGTAACCTCACTGCCTCAGGCACACTGTCTTAGGACCTCTTGAGATGGTCCTCTGCCATGATTACTCATATTTGCTCAGAATATAACTCTCTAAATCTTTTACAGTTTGATCGTTTATGTTTTGGCTTTGTCCCCACCCAAATCTTAAATTGTAGCTCCCATAATTTCTACTTGTCTTCGGAAGGAGCTGGTAAGAGGTAATTGAATCATGAGGGCAGGTCTTTCCCATGCTGTTTTCATGATAGTGAATAAGTCTCATGATATCTGATGGTTATATAAAGGGAAGTTCCCCTACACATGCTCTGTCTCGCCTACAGCCATGGAAGATGTGACCTTACTCCTTATTTGTCTTCCACCATGATTTTGAGGCCTCTCCAGCAATGTGGAACTGTCAGTCAATTAAACCTCTTTCCTTTATAAATTACCCAGTCTTGGGTATGTCTTTATTAGCAGTATGAGAACAAACTAATTCAGTAACTTGGTACCAGATAGTAGGGAGCTGCTGTAAAGATACCTGAAAATGTGGAAACGAATTTGGAACTGGATAACAGTCAGAAGTTAGAGCAGTTTGGAGGGCTCAGAAGAAGATAGAAAAATGTGGGAAAGTTTGGAACTTCCTAAAGACTTGTAGGACTCAGAAGACAAGATGATGTAGGAAAGTTTGGAACTTTCTAGAGACTTGTTGAATGGCTTTAATCAAAATGCTGATAGTGATATGGACAATAAGGTCCAGGCTGAGCTGGTGTCAGATGGAGATGAGAAACTTGTTGGAAACTGAAGTAAAGGTCACCCTTGCTCTACAAAGAGACACAACATTTTGCCCCTGCTCTAGAGATCTGTAGAACTTTGAACTTAAGAAAGATGATTTAGGGTATCTGGCAGAAGAAATGTTTAAGCAGCAAAGCATTCAAGAGGTGACAAACCATAAAAGTTTAAAAAATTTGCAGCCTGATAATGCGGTAGTAAAGAAAACATGATTTTCTGGGGAGAAATTCAAGCTGGCTACAGAAATTTGCATAAGTAACTAGAAGCTAAATGCTAATTGCCAAGACAATGGGAAAAATGTGTCCAGGGCATGGCAGAGAACTTCACAACAGTCCCTCCCTTCATAGGTCCAGAGGCCTAGGAGGGAAAAATGGTTTCCTGGGCTGGACCCAGGGCCCTCCTGCTCTGTGCAGGCTAGGGACTTGGTGCCCTGCTTCCCAGCCCTGACTGAAAGGGACCAATGTACAGCTCAGGTCATTGATTCAGAGGGTGCAAGCCCCAAGCCTTAGCAGCTAGTACATGGTATTGGACCTGCTGGTACACAGAAGTCAAGAATCGAGGTTTGGAAACCTCTGCCTAGATTTCAGAGAATGTGTAGAATTGCCTGGATGTACAGAGAGAGGTGTGCTGTAGGGGCAGAGCCCTCCTGGAAAACCTCTGATAGGGTAGTGCAGAAGGGATGCAAACCCCACACAGAGTCTCCAGTGGGGCACTACTTAGTGGAGCTGTGGGAAGAGGGCCACCATCCTCCAAACTCCAGAATGGTAGATCTACCAACAGCTTGCACCATATTCCTGGAAAAGCTGCAGGCACTCAATGCCAGCCCATGAAATTAGCCAGGAGCAGAGCTGTACCATGCAAAGTCACAGGGGCGGAGCTGCCCCAAGGCCATGGGAGCCCACTCACATCTTGAATCAGTATGACCTGGATGTGGGACCTGGAGTCAAAAGAGATCATTTCAGAGCTTTACTATATGACTGCCCTGTTGGATTTTTGAGCTTGCATAAATAGCCCTTTGTTTAGCCCAATTTATCCCATTTAGAATGAGTGTGTTTACCCAGTGCTTGTACCCCCATTGTATGTAGAAAGTAACTAGTTTTTGACTTTACAGGCTCATAGGCAGAAGGGTCTTGCCTTGTCTCAGATGAGACTTTAGACTGTGGACTTTTCAATTAATGCTAAAATGAGTTAAGACTTCTGGGGACTGTTGGGAAGGCATGATTGGTTTTAAAATGGGAAAAGGATGTTAGATTTGGAAGGGGCCAGGGGCAGAATGATATGGTATGGTTGTGTTCCCACTCAAATTTCTAATTGTACCTTCCGTAATTCCCCTCTATTATAGAAGGGAGCTAGTGGGATTAATTAAATCATGGAGGTAGGTCTTCCCTATGCTGTTCTCATGATAGTGAATAAGTCTTACAAGATCTGACGGTTTTATAAAAAGGAGTTCCCCTGTCCATGCTCTCTCTCTTGCCTGTCACCATGTAAGATGTTACTTTTCTTCTCCTTTGCCTTCCATTATGATTGTGAGGCCTCCCCAGCCAAGTGGAACTGTGAGCCAATTAAACCACTTTCCTTTATAAATTACTCAGTCTCAGGTATGTCTTTATTAGCAGTGTGAGAACAGACTAATACAGTATTCATCGATGATTTATGGGATCTAATGGAAAAAAGTGGACAAGATATAAGAAGGTATGGGTAATGTAAGCAGAGAAATAGAAACATTGGGAAATTATCTAAAGGAAATGCCAAAAATCAAAAGCATAGCGAAAGAAATGTAAAATGACTTTTGTCGACACATCTGAGAAAAAGAGTCAATGAGCTTTAAATTATGTCAATAGAAATTTTTCAAACAGAAATAAACAGGAAAAAAAAGTTAATGACATAATAGAATATCGAAGCACTGTAGGATAATTACAAAGGAGTAATATATGTGTAATTGAAATACTAGGGAAGAAAGAGAAAGGAACACAATAAATGTTTGAAATAGTAATAACTGATTTTTTAAAAATTATTGACAGATACTAAAACACAGACCCAGAAAACACTAAGCAAATAAAGACCAAAAAATATACACCTTGACATTCATATAAAGAAAAAGAAACAAGATAGACACAAGGGAGGAACTATATCAAACTTCTCTTTGGAAACAATAGAAGCAAGAAAAGAGTAAAGTGAAATATTCACATGCTGAAAAAAAACTTCCAACTAAGAATAATTTATTCACCAAAATGATCATTCCAAAGTGAAGCAGAAATAAATACTTTCTCAGAAAAACAAAACCTGAGGAAATATTTTTTACTAGTAGGTTTAGTAAAAACTACCCGAAAGAGACATTACAAGAAGTTCTTCAGAAAGAAGGAAAATTATATACAAAATTGGAGCTCCATTAAGAAAGAGCATCTGAGAAGCAATGAATATCGGTAAAATAAAATGTTGTTTTCCTATGTTTTATGACAAATTGTCAAAAGGAATGAATCTAGCTAGTTATGTAATAGATCTGTAAATAGTTATTATTATAGTTATATAAAATAGATCTATAAATAGTTATTATTATAGATCTAATAGATCTGTAATAGTTATCTGATAGATTACTATTTGTTCAAAGTCATAATGTTATACAAATAAGTAAGTAAGTGGCATCAATATTACAAGAGAGGTGCTGCAGTAGGTAGCTAGTCAGACATGAATAGGACAGGAGAGGGCCTGCCTTACCAGCAGGAACGTCAGGTGACCATCAGATGATGATCAGGCACTTAACTGTCTCTCTTAAATAATAATTGGTAGCAGCCTGTGCCAGAGAAAGGCACCAATAGCTAGAAAAACCTGAAACTGTTGATCAGCTTCCCAATAAGATCTCAGGAGTTGGGCAAGTGGGCTCAAGCATGCATGCTAGGAGGCAAAATGGCAGAGTTTAACTGGTATATGACTTTATAGAAACACTTGACTAGTAAGGGAAGAATGCCTCAAGTGAGCGTGCATACAACTGCAGTAATACACTGCGCATGCGGCCCTGTCCAAGTGCTGGCAGGCCACTGCACATGCAGACAGCCCACCCAAAGAGAAGAATCAGGGGAGAAGAGACCCAAGACCACAGATGCATGCCAGCATATAAAACTCTAAGTTAAAGGTCAAATCACACACTTGATTTCTAAAGTCACCTGTTTGGCTCTCTTCCAAGTGTACTTTACTTCTTTTCATTTCTGCTCTAAAGCTTTTTAATAAAATTTTACTCCTGCTCCAAAACTTGCCTGGGTCTCCCCTTTTGTCTTATTCCCCCCCAGGCCAATTCTTTTGTCTGAGTAACCAGCAAGAATTGAGGCTATTGCAGATGTGTACAGATTCACCACCACTAACAATGGGAGGGAGAAATTAGGACTACTCTGTTAGAAGGTACTTAACACTACTCAAAAAAAGTATAGGGTTACTTGAAAAAGAATTCCAATTAGTTGTAAAATGTACATTTCAAAATCTAGGGCAATCACTAAAACATTTTTTAAGGAAATAAAATTTATTTCATTGAGGGGAGACAAAATTGAATAATGTAAGATTCTCAATAAAACCAGAAAAATAAGAAAAATCTGAAAACTGAAAATGGCAAAGAAAAATGCACAGAATAAATTGTTACAAATCAGTAGATATAATTCCAGCTATATAAAAAAGCACTTTAAAAAGTGGTTGATAAGCACTTTTTGAGTGGCCTAAATGTACAAATTAAATAATAGTGAATATCAGACTATATAAAAAAATACCTATGCATTATCTACAAAATTTCCCTTTAGATATAAAGACACAGGCTAAAAGTAAAGGAATGGAAACATGTATCATGCTAATTCTAAGTGAAAGAAAGCTGGAGTAGCTATATTAATTTCAGACAAAGTAAGCTTTACAGCAAATAAAATAGACAGAAATAGAGGGTCATTACATAATGTTACAGAGGTTAAGTTTCCAAAAGTACAAAATAAAATTTAATGTGTATGCCCCTAACAACACAGTGTCAAAATATATGATGCAAAACTGATAGATGTATAAGAAGAAATAGAGAAATTCACTATTACAGATGAAGAATTGAATCCTCTCTTTCAGTAACAGCCAGATAACGCGGGCAGAAAATTAGTAGGACACAGTTGAATGGAACACAATCATCAATCAAACATATCTAATTGATAGAATGGAATATTTCAACCAATATGATATGATGCCTTCTTAGCTCACATGGACCCTCCACCAAGAGAACCCACATTCTGGGCCCTAAAATACACTCTAAAGAAAAAATGAAGAATAAAACTCATAGAATGTATATTCACAGACTACAAGGAATTAAACTAGAAGTCAGTAACAGAAATAGAGCTGAATATTTTAAAAATAGAGATTAAACATCATACTTCTAGTAACACATGGTTCAAAAAAGAAGTTTCAAGAGAAATCAACAAGTATTTTGTACTAAAAATGAATAAAAATACAAAATTAGTGGGATAAAGTAAAAGCAGTGCTTAGAGATAAATTTATAGAATAGAATGCTATAAATAAAAAATTCCAGTTGAAAAATGGGTAAAAGATCACAGTAAACACCTCACTAAATAAGATAAGGCAAACTGCAACAAGAATATGCAAAGATGCTTGATGATGTCAGTTGCGATTAGGGGATTTTGAGCTAAAACAGCAATGACATACCACAACAGAATTGTTAGAATGGCTAAGATTCAAAACACTAACAATATCAAATGCTGATGAGAATGTGGAAGAATAGTTACTCTTACTAATTGCTGATGGGAATATGAAATTATGTAGCCATTTTGGAAGAGAATTTGACTATTTCTTACAAAGAAAGAAAATAGGTTTACCATATGATGTAGCTCTCCTAGGTATTTATCTAATTGAATTAAAAACTATGATTACATGAAAACATGCACAGGAATGTTTAGCCTTATTCATCTTCACAACCAAATTGGAAACAACTAGGATGTCTTTAACAGGTGAACGGATAAACAAACTGTGTTACATCATCACGTGTATTCAGTGATTTTAAAAATGAGCTATCAAACAATGAAAAGATATGGAGGAACCTCAGATACATAATGCCAAGATAAGGAAGCTGGTCTGAAAAAGGCTACACATTGTGTGATTTCAACTGTATGACATTCCACAAAAAGCAAAATTATAGAGGCTGTAAAATATCAATGATTGCAGGTGTTCATGAACGGAGGAATGAAAATGTGAAGCATGAGGAGATTTAGGATGATCAAACCCTTCTGTATGATACTGTAATGGTGAACACATGACATTACGCATTTTTTAAAGTTTAGAATTTTATAAGATAAATAATAAACTGTAATATTTGTAAATTTTAAAAATCATTCAGGAAGTCAGAGGATCCCACAAAATAAGGCAGGTGGCAACAAAAAAATTCTAACTATATAATAAATGTATAAAATAATCTTCCTGATTGGGGCAAGGGGAAATTTAATATAAATAATATATAATTAGGTGGAGTAGCCTCTCTGTTAAACTCTGAGCAGACTTGTGATATATGTAGTTTAAAGAAGCCCAAATGCAATTTGAGCATGACTTCTGAGGCGGTGTGGGTGAAGTGTCCTTGTCACTATTCCTCAAACTGCAAACCACTGCACTTCATGATCTTGAGTCAGAATATTTTAGCTAAAATATATAATACAGAGTTGAGATAAATTAATCTCTTGTATATTTAAAGAGGTCCTGACAAAGCATCTGCCTCAAAGAGCTCTATGAGGATTAAATGATATTTATAAACAGGTGTTATAAGAAGTCACCAGAATCTTAGTGCTTATTCTGATCATTGTGTGGCAAGACAGCTCTTGGGTTTTCTACCATCTGAAGACTTATTTTATTTTATTTTATTTCATTTTTTAAAAACTCTGTTAGGCATGAATGTAGCTTCAGGGTCAAATTTTTCCAAAGTCCATGCTTCTTTCTTTTCCCTTTCCCATTCCTACTCCCCAGCATTATCCTAATTTTTTAAAAAAAGAACTATATTCATTGGTAAGAGGGTAGAAATTATATACATAGGGATGAAGGCAAAGGGGTGGTTGTAGTTTTTAGGCAGTTGCTAGTGTTGGCTCTCTGGGAGAGTCGTAGTTTACCTGGCAAAGATGGATTCAGTCGAGCAGCATTGTCTTAAAAAGACCATCCACATGTGTGTGTGTGTGTGTGTGTGAATGTCTCACCAAACTGAAGAATTTGTTTAAACCATCAACTAAATATTAAATATTAATAAGAAACAAAAATTCTAGAATTATCAGAGACAAAATAAGAAAACTGTGATGTGGATTAATGGGTGTAATCTACTAATGAATAAAAGGTTAGTCTGAACGGCTATTGTTTGGTATTTTAATCTTTCTTTGATTAAAAATACGTTGTGAAATGTATTGGCTTATGAATTTTTTCTCTGTCAGTAGTTCTTTTGTATAACTTAGTAAAAGCAGTGTTGACTCTTTCACATCATTCACTTATAAATTGAACCACCTTAGAATTACAACTTATTTTTCTTATGAATTAAATTTAGTAATTAGAATTATAGAAAGAAGTCCCATCAAGTCATGGGTTCCTGTGCTTTCCAAATATTAATACATAACTTACTATTTTGTAGATTGAAATATAAATATTGTCTAAAACATATAGAGGGCTTAGATATTTTTAAATGTCTTTTTTACTGATTTAGTAATACTTCGATAATAAATGATGCTATCTCCTCTCTAAATGTGACACCTGTGAAATGATTTGGGTCACTTTTTCCCTTGAGTTTGAAAAATTCTTAGTATCATCACATAGAGATTTTTATTGCTTATGAATAAAATTCTTTTTTAGCTTGTTGCTCATAGTTATTTTTTACTTTATTACGGCTGCTTTCTAAAAAATACTTAAGGATATTCTCAAGGCATAAATATAATTTTTAAAACTTGATTTTCTGAATTAAAAACTATTGAAATAAAAAATAAAACAAGATGAAAATTTGTTTTCCTCCTCAGGCAAAAGCAGTGTGAATGATACTCATTGCATTTGGGGATTTTTAAACTAAAAGAACACGCATATTCTTATTTATAAAATGAAATTATATAAAACATCTCACTTCCTGAAACCATTTTTACACTGGATTTAGCCAAACTACAGAAATGTCAAGAATTCATTATATGTTTTTTAAAGAGTCATCTCTTTTGTCCTATTTTGCAACTGTCTAAAATATTATCTCTAAAGGTATGCATTACAAGTAAGACTATTATCTTAGGCCTTTCAGTCCTAAGGTTCAAGTCAAAATGATATTTTTAGTACAATGGTGAAGTGTATTTTAACTCAAATTCTTCTATTCCAGGCCAGCTGGCATATGTGAGGGAAAAGCTAAAAACATAAATCTATCATTTGCAATTGGTATAATCACCATCCTTGGCATAGGAAAGTCTTCATTAAACATGTTTCTGGACTTATCCTTTCATACACCTTAAATTAATTGCCTTCCATTGAGATTTAAAACTAAATATGGAGAGATTGCCCTGGTCTTTGCATACCAAGTCATATTTTAAGAAAATATCTTGTTTCTTTGTGTCTGGGTGAATTTTAGGTCTGTTTTCTGCTCAAAAGAAGTTTCATGATCACTTTTATACATGAAACCATTTTACACCAGGCCACATTAGAATGGAGGGTATAAACATATTTCCATTAAAAGTAATAAATATACTTTCTTATTTTCATATATATTCAGTATTAAATGAATTATACTTTAATTCCAACCCCAATTATACTTTAATTCCAACTTCAATTATACTTTAATTCCAACCCTAATTATATTTTAATTACAGCCTCCAACAAAGTTTCACATAGGATTTTTTTTTCTGTTAATACAAAGATATGCTACACCTAATACCAAATGGAGACCTTTTCTTCTTCAACTCCAGTTACCCTTGGGAATATCTAGGGAACCCTTTGCTCCCTGGGAATCTATTTTGTTCATCCATTTAATTTAGTCAACAAATATTTATTGAGTACTCACTCTGTGTCAGAACTTTTTATTTTATCTGTATGTAACACTGAATAAAACAGACAGAAATCCCTGATTTCTTATATTGTAGTGCATCCTACATTCTAGTAGAAAATAAACATTTGCAAATAAATAAGTTTTACTTATAAGATAAACACCCACACACAGGCTATTAGCAACTATGAAGAAAAATAAAGCATAAAATAGGAAAGGGAATCAGTTCGTAGGACAAAATAACTACACTTTTCATCTTTTTGAGTGTCAAAGGTGGTAATATCGACTTTCTCGATTATTAATTGCATGGTAATGGGGCCATAACATTAATTGGTAGTTACCAGGAAGTTGCTCACTGTGTTTCTCTTAAATAGTCATGATTTACCGGGAAAAGATGCAGTGTGCCACTAGGTTCTAAATTCCAAAAGATGGAAACGTTTTTTCCGTTTTATTCACCACAATATTTCTAGCATACATACAATTATGCTGGCCATATCTTAAATATAGAATAGGCATATAGGTTGAGTGAATGAACTAATGCAAAGGATGAAAACTACAAAAACTGAAATTTTGTCTGGTTCTATAGATTCTTCCTCTATGTATTCTGGTATATCTGTCACCAGAAATACTCTGGTGTAGTTATCGCCACAGACTTCATCTGGCAGCACCATCACCAATATTTTATAAATGAAATCGACTCCTTACAGTACCAAAAGCATGATTATATTTTCTGGAATCAGTTATTCAGAATAGTATAAAATAATATTGTGGATACACAGAAATAGCCATGTGAGTTGAGCCCCCAAAACCAGGATAAATCAATTTCTTCACTTTCGATATTACCAGCTAGAACTGTTGAATTTTAATTAAAGCATAACTTGGAATCTAATCAAAGAATGTGTCAGTTAATCAACTGTTAGGAGACAATTCTACATGAATCTTTTGCATTTCTATACATCTTGCAAAAAGTACTGATAGCCTGTATCCTGGACAATCTTGTCAAGGATATTTATACTGTGAAGAACCTTGGAAGGGAGAAAAAGTGTCTCTGTCTTGAGCAGAGAGTGTTTCCCCCATTTTATTGTATTGTCAAGCATAATAAATATAACATCCCCTTCAAAGGCCAAGATCAGGCAGGTTTGCAATTCATTGTAAAAGACTCAGATTCTCTAAGCTTGACATTTCTCAACTGTGACACCAACCTACTACCTATGAGACATCCACCTACACCTATTTGTGTCACCCCTGTAGGACATGCAGAGTGGTGAGAGCCAACACAAACATAAAGTTCATACTATTTGCTGTGCCAGGAGTAATATGTGACCACAAGTCTTCTATCTTTGTCAGCAATGACTTAGGGTAAATGCTCAGACGCTTCACAGTTTTTGATACCAATATTTCTACTTAATAAGAATTTAAGCAAATTACTTCTTCTATATCTAATAGTGATAGAATTAAGTTCCAAAAGCACCAACTTGTGTGGTCAGTCAATGATATTTCATTTTGTTCCAAGGTCTTCAGACAAATTGACTTTTAAAAACAATTTAAGAATTTTCTGTCTACTAATTGTTAGCAACAAAGATCATTCCATGTAGTAGGTATTCTATAGACAGTCATGTAGTTCATGCAAGATACAGTCAATGTATTTAATTTATCTTATAGTTCACATTAATTTTAGTTCAGTTACATTACATTTTACTTCAGGTTAAAAAATTTACTATTGGTTAAAACAATTACCCAAAACAGAATTGTGTCTGCAATATACATACTGTAGTGGGTTTTTAAAAAATATCTTTAAGATTTGTTAAAGACATAATTGGGTAGAAAATAGGAAGTAATCAACTGGGATATAAATAAAATATAAAGAAGCTACAGATGCAGCGCAAGGGAGGCAACATTAGTTGGTGATAGCTTTGCAGCACGTATGTTGTTAACTTAGGTCAGAGAGACTAGACGTGAATATTACACACTCAGAGAATGATGGGACTTGTATTAGTCTGTTTTCATGCTGCTGATAAAGACATATGAAAGACTGGGCAATTTACAAAAGAAAGAGATTTAATTGGACTTACAGTTCCATGTGGCTGGGGAAGCCTCACAATCATGGTGAAACGCAAGGGGGGCGAGTCCCATCTTACATGGATGGCAGCAAGCAAAGAGGCAATAAGGGAGATGCAAAAAGCAGAAAGCCCTGATAAAACCGTTAGCTTTCATGAGACATATTCACTACCAGGAGAACAGTTTGGGGGAAACCGCCCCCATGATTCAATTATCTTCCAACAGTTCCCTCCCACAATACTTGGGCATTATGGGAGTACAATTCAAGATGAGATTTGGGTGGGGACACAACGAAACCATATCAGGACTCCTGTCTGTCTTAAACTCAGCCACAAGGACAGGTGGAGTTGCCACTTAAATATCAGGGACAATGCCAAGGGCTTTATCTCTATTTCTTAAAATAGTAGTATAAACTAAGTCATAATAGCCATAATGTATTGGATTCAGAATAAAGTCTGAGATCTTATCAAGTCACTTAAATGGAAATCATAACAATCCCTAGATTATTATCATTTCAATAAAGAGCTTGTTACAGTGCTTATTCATAAAATAAGTATTGAATCAACTTTACATACTTATCTATATAATTTTTATATATCTATGACAATCCTTTCTCTATATTAATTAGATATAAAATCATAGATGCTTAACTCTGTCCCCATATTGAAGGAGAAGAAAATAAAGCTTAATTCTATTAACAAATTCAGCTAGGTCACTATCAGGACTAAACATTGAACCAAGATTCGTGATTTCATACACCACAGTCAGTCCAGCTGGACAAACAGGATCTGAATTTGGATAGAATAGTAACTGGTAATAAATAGGACAAGTTCACTCAAAGACAATTAGTGAACATTTTAACGGATAAGTAGGAAAGTTTGACATAGGACCAATAAGCTTCAAAGATCTAGACAAGTGAATAGTATCAGTGGGCCCAACAGCAGGCTTCAAGATTCCAGTTTTGGGACAGGATTTTGAGGGCACATTTTTAAGGTTTTAAGAAATAATGGTAAGGACAGGGTGAGATTCAAATCTTAGAGGAAGGTATAAGTGTCCCAGGTAAAGTAGATTATCAAGACAAGAGCTGACAAAAATTAACTAGTTTATACTAGTTAGCTATATACTAGTTTATACTGGCCAACAAAAGAAGTGTTGAGGCAAATATTTTGTTTTAAGAATGATGGACTTGTGTATTCAGGTAGTCAGACAAAGTAGACTTTTTTGCAAAGTCACTGGACATTGAAATCGCTTAGCTACTGAAATTGAAATGTTTTCACCTCACAAAATGTAGGGGCAAAGTTAAGACAGATAAATTGTAAATTTATGTTTGCCCATGGTATAATTTAAGGAATGTGAGAACTTAAAGTCCAATAAAACCCTATGACTGTTTTATTTACTTGCCAATTTTTAAAACCATTTCAGTCTTAATGGTTTAATGTAGATTGACGGAATTTTGTTGAGGGAGGAAAATGTATTCGTGGAATGTGATTCTAAGATTTGTAATCCAGTATCTTATAGGACTCATTGTCTTAGACTTATTCCACTGTCGAAAAGTATGAAAATCCAAATTGTTTTTGCCTCCATTGAAGACAATACTCAAGGCAAATATTTGTTTCTACCCAGCACTTGATTCTAAATCGTACTTGGTTTCTACCTTTGTAAGCTGGGCCAAGTCACATACTATTCTCTAGGGCCTTTCTTTAAGTTTTACTTTAGGATGCTAACTAGAAACAGATACAGTGGTAGTTTTTTGTGTATTTTCCCTGGGATTGTACCATAATCTTTTTCTTCTAGATCATATAAATTCTACTGATAAATGATTAATAACAGCATATAAGATAGAAAGAAGTAGAGAATCTCTAAGCCAGCTTAGGATTTTTGCTATTGTTGTTGGCCTCCACTCACGTTTTTGCTGATCATTCAGGGGAGAGGTGAATGCTTACGTTATTAAGAAAATAATAAAATAATAATAATACTAAAACCTCAGACCTTATTTTTCCATAGAAACCACATAGGAGAAAGGGATACCAAATATGTATCACACAAGAGAGAGCCAAGGAAAGAAAATGAATTCATACTCAATATTTTCTTATAATTCTATTATTAGTATCACTAGAAGCTCAATTGTGTGGACCAGTGACTTCATAAAGTGTCCCAAGGACTCTGCATAAGAGCCTTTGAATATCAGGACTCTTTCAGAGCATTTTTTCTCCTTACTGGTAGAATGTTGGAAAACTTGATGTCCCTGGAGGCTAAAAACTGTTAACAGCAGTGTAAAAGCCAAATTTAAAAAAAAGGGGCCAGAGGCAAATAAGACACAAGTAATTATAGGCCAACTTTCCACCAAAGATTATTCCCAGTTGGTCATAAAGTTGAGTTTTTCTTAGTTATGTCAGTTAATCAAAGCATTTAAATGCACTTTCTTTCATGACATCAAAACCAACTTATACATGTGGAACCTATGCATTATTTTGTGTCTGATTAATATCTACCATTTAGCATTTTGATTTTACTTTTTAATAAATATAGCAAAAAGTCTACCTGTAAACATTATAAAGTGCTATTTGTTTGCCATATATATATATATAATCTCCTTGAACAGCAGCTGTTAAAAAATGGAAAATTACATTGAGTTCATTCATGGACATTACCTTAAAAGGTCTATGTTTCCATTTACTAAGATGTAAGGCTTCTCAAAAAATCCTTCCAAGAAATACGCTATAAAAGCATTCTAATGCATAATGATGCCATACCTAATCTTAAGAGTCTTGGCTAGCAAACAAATGAGAAGCTTCAATTCTGCCAAAAAGTGATTAAGAAGCACATGCTAGGGTCTTATGTCTAGATATTTTTCATTCAGATATTATTCATCATGTCATAGCCAAATAATTCACAGTTTGCCAATCCCCCACACCTATTCCAGGTGACATAGAGAAAAATCATCTAAAATACTCTCCTTGATTAATTTTGAAAGTCTGATCCAAAGTTATTAGACTTTGCAGTTTTCTAGTTTTTTATATTTTATTAAATCTTATTGTATAACATCTCATTTTGTAGAACAGAAACATAAAATACAGGGCAGTGTTTCTCATAAATATTTTTGTGTCTCCCTTTCATGGAGATTTGGGTTGTCTTTGAGATGGATAGAAACCACACAAATTTATATTCTTGTTTTTGCACTTGCAGGTAATCTTTTGTAAGAAATATAACTCTCCTGAGTCTGTTTCATGGTCTTTGAAATAAAAATAATGCTATTTCTTAATTCATCAAATTGTTATGAATATATTAGTTAAACATGTAAAGTGCTAAGCACATAAACAGATTCAATACAATTAGCTATAGAAATTAATATCAGTTAGCTCAATGTTTTCAATGTGACATTAGTCTCTCTCCCAGTTTTGCTGTTAAAATGTGACCCCAAATTTATCATTCTCTGTACATTAATTGTATACTGTTTTTCACCTCAGATACATTGTCTTTTCAAACAATTTAAAATAGGGGTCAAAAGAAACTATGCTGGGCTTCCTGAAAGATATGTATTCATCCATCTTCTTTAAAAGAATGTTTTATAATATTTGTTCATTTCAGTTTCTCAATATGATTTTATAAATGATTTTAAAAAGGACTCTCAACAAATATTTTTAGAAAACATTGGTTTGATTAAACTTTATAACTTCATAAATAATTTTTTCAATACTCATAGCAAATTAAACTTATGCAATAGTCTCCAAAAGTTTACTTCGGTTGAAAAATCTGAGCACAGATATTGTGTTCAAAATCCATGATCAAGCTTTAATTTATAAGCATAACCCTAACCAACTTTGCCTCTCCCAGAAAATGTTGAGTCTATCCAATTGCTCGGTTTAGGATAATTCTTACTTCTTCCTCTATCATATCCAAATTATTAGCATTTTCACTGCGATTCCTGCTCTGAACAAGTATACGTTGTTCCACTTCCACTGTTTTCATTTTATTTCAAGCAAACTTTATCTTTTCTTTAGATCACTTTATTAGTCTAAATATGGGTTTTCCTATATTGACTCTGGCTTTCCTCCTATTTATTTGCCACACTACAGAAATAGAATTATTTTCAAAACGTACATTTAATCATGTCTTTTTATTTATTTACGTTTTTCATCTGCAACAGATTTATTTTTTAAAGGAATGGATTTTGAGAGAAAAAAACGTGGGGCAGAAGTATGGAATAGAAAATAATTACAAACATAGGCTCTTCTGCTAATTGTTTCATAACCACAGCAAACTAATACAGAGAATGCCCTGAACAAAACACAGCAAAGATTCAAACAACGAGGTATTCCCTTAGCAAGCCTGAAAATTTCAGTCTCTGGTATTTGGAATTTAGGCTGCAGTCCTTGTTTTTCAATGGATCACTAGGCGTGTGGCTCCAGGGCTTCGGTAGCCATGGCAGCTCCAGCGGGGCCTGAGCGGTGCTAGCACCTTCCCCGAAAGACCGTTGCAGTTCTCCATGGTGACCATGTGCGACCGAAAGGCCGTGATCAAAAATGCGGACATGTTGGAAGAGATGCAACAGGACTCAGTGGAGTGCACTACTCAGGCGCTGGATAAAAACAACATAGAGGACATTGCGGCTCATAACAACAAGGAATTTGACAAGAAGTACAATCCCACTTGGCATTGCATGGTGGGGAGGAACTAGGATATACCTGACGCATGAAACTAAACACTTCATCTACTTCTACCTGGGCCAAGTGGCCATTCTTCTGTTCAAATCTGGTTAAAATCATGTAATTAAAAAAATAAAATAAAATAAAAAAATAAAAATTCCATTGCTCCCTTTTCTCATTAAAATGATCTGCAACATTTTTTATGTTACCTACATTATTTGGACTCTACCTACCTCCCTATTCTCTCTCGGTTGCTGTTGTGATCTGAATATGTCCCCCAAAATTCATATGTTGAAACCTAAACAACAATGTAATAGTATTAAGAAGTGAGGCATTTAGGAGGAGATTAAGTCATGAAGGCAGGACTCTCATAAGATTAGTGATCTTATAAAAGGGCTGAGGGAACAAGGGTTGGTCCCTTCTTCTATGTGAGGACACAGTGTTCCTCCCATCCAGAGGATGCAAGAAAAGCCCTCACTAGACACTGAATGCCAACAGTTTGGTCTTGGACTTTATTTCCGGAACTATGAGAATTAAATCTTTATTATTTATCAATTACTCAGTATCAGGTATTTTATTATAGGAGGGTAAATTCAGCATGGACAGGCTGAGACAGTGTCCCAGTCATACTGACCATGTTTCACTCCCTAGTATATGCCATGATCCTGGCTCCTTCCTGCTGCAATGCATTAACACATGCTGCCTCCTACACTTGAAATCCTTTTCCCTCTTTTCCATCTAATTCCTACATACATTTTAGCTTTAAGTTCAAGGGCTAAAGATTTACTGATCACATCCACCTGCCATTTAGATCAGACATCTTTTCTTTATTTTCATGTGTGTGGGGGTGTTGTGGGGGAGACCTGAGATGTGGAGTGATTAATATAATATATTGCTCAGCTCATGAGACATTATCACTTTCTTTTTGTGCACAAATGTGACAGGTTACATTTTCTAAAGATGACCTTGACAATATCTCCAGTCCTTCATTATGCTTCTTTTACCACCTCTCCTACCAAGAGGTGGAGACTGCATCTCCACTTCTTATATCAAGGTGAGGTTTTGACTTCTTCATCCAATAGAGTGTGGTAGCGTTGACACTGTGACTTCTGAGAGTAGGTTACCAAAAACCGTGGAACCTCTACTTGGTTTACTTGGAACACCTATTCAAGGGAGGATCCTCTTAGGATGTCCCCTCAGAACCAAGCCATTGGGCTGTGACAAGCCTCAGCCACACAGATAAGTCATGTATAAGTGTTCTGTTGACCAGTCCCAGTCAGGTCAGTCTTTAAATGATCTCAACTTAGGTTTGAAACATGTGAGTGCAGACATCATCTTGGAAGTGGATCATATAGCCCCAGGTGTTTATGTCCCCAGCCATCTGAATCTTCTGAGCAGAGGCCTCAGACATAGCCATTCTGAGGCCCTAACTCATAGATCTATGAGTATGATAAATACTACTTTTTTATTGTTGTACTGTAAGTTCTAGGGTACATGTGCACAACATGCAGTTTTGTTACATATGTATACATGTGCCATGTTGGTTACATTAGGTATTTCTCCTAATGCTATGCCTCCCCCATCTCCCCCACCCTAGGACAGGCCCTGGTGTGTGATGATCCCTGCCCTGTGTCCAAGTGTTCTCATTGTTCAATTCCCACCTATGAGTGAGAACACGTGGTGTTTGGTTTTCTGTCCTTGCAATAGTTTGCTCCAAATGATGGTTTCCAGCTTCATCCATGTCCCTACAAAGGACATGAACTCATCTTTTTTTATGGCTACATAGTATTCCATGGTATATATGTGCCACATTTTCTTAATCCAGTCTATCATTGATGGATATTTGGGTTGGTTACAAGCCTTTGCTATTGTTTTATGTTATTAAACTTTGGAAGGATTTGTTTCACAGCAATAATAATAACCAAAACAAAGGTATATTTGGTTTTATCTCATTATTTATTATTTTTACTCTTTGAGCCATAATTGCCACTCTATTTGTCTTTCTCTTTCCAGCTACACAATTCTGTTTAACATGTGTCTTTGGATAAATATATATCCATAAGGAACATTAACAGTTGTTTTATATATGTATCTATTTTTATTAAAATAAATGATCTTATGCTAAGAATTTCTGCTCAACTTTTTCCACTCCACTCTGTTTCACAGTCATTCTAGGGTGGTGTATGAATCTCATGTTCACTGCTTTTGAAAGCTTCCTGCTACTCCATGGTGTGAACTCATCCTGGTTTCATTATCCAATTGTCTTGGGCTGAATACCTGGGTAAATGTAGCTCTTCTTTTCCTAAAACAATACCCAATATGAACTAGCAAATATATAATAAGGAGTACACAATAAGGAGTGAAATTACTACTTCAAAGATATATTCACAAAAAAACAAACATGCTTAATTTCCCTAAATACTGTTGGATATCTGCAGTTTTCTAAACTTCTAACAACAGTGCACAAAGCACAATAGGTTTCATTTCATATGTATTTGCAAATACTTGGCATTTTTTCTGAGTTCTAATTCCATTCTTATAGAATCTTGGTATTGTTTCTGTTTAAATTAATATATTAGTGATGTAATAGAACAACTTTTCAACCTTGCTGTGAACTGCCTGTTTATGCTTTTTGCCCATTTTTACTTGTGTTTTATTTAGGTTTCCTTTTGATTTGCAGTTTCTTGTAAATTTCTTGTTTTAAGCATTGCAAATATTTTCTCTAAGTTTCTGAAACATTTTCTTTAAGAAAAAACTTGAGTATTTATGCATTTAAATTCATATTGTATTATTAATGTTTTTCTTAGTTTTTATATTTTGCCTTTTATATTCAAATCTTTATTTTGTATCAAATTTACCTTTCATATAAAATGAGGCACAATTTTTTTTCTCCACAAAAGTGAGCCATTTTTTGCAATGCCTTCTACTAAATAATCCATCTTTTCTCCCCTAAAAGTTTGGGACTTCTTTATATCTATGCTCAGTGTCTTTGTATACAAGACTGTTAGTGTATCTTTCTGTTCCTGTATAAGGAATGCACTGTTTCCATGATAATGTTCTCTAACATGGATTACATGGATTAATATCTAGTAGCATGAGGCCTCTTCTCTGTTTTATCTTTTAAAGATACTATTAGTAAGCAACAGAATTTTATTCTTTCATATACATTTTTATTCTTTTTTATGTATTTGTTTTAGAGAAAGGACCTGTGTTGCTCAGGCTGGAATGCAGTGGTGTGATCATAGCTCAATGCAACCTCAAACTCCTGGGATCAAGCGATCTTCCTGCTTCAACCTTTCTAGTAGCTAGGACTACAGGTGTATTCCACCACACCCAGCTGATTTTTTACATTTTTGTAGATACAAATTCCTGTTCTGTTGTTCAGGCTGGTCTCAAACTCCTGGGCTTAAGCAGTTCTTCTGCCTCACCCTCCCAAAGTGCTGGGGTTATAGGCATGAGCCATTATGCCTACCCTTTTTTATGTAGATTTTTAAAATAGCCTCCTCATGTTTTTCCAAAACTCTGAGTTTTATTGGAATTATTTTGCAATCATAGATTTATGAAGAATTAAAATCTTTACAATATTAAATCATATCATTCAGTTTAGTTTTCATTTATTTAAATCTTGTGCTAAACCTACCTTACGACAGCCTTCTAAATTACTTACAGGTAATTTCTAGATAGTCTGTAGGTTGTTTTTATTTACTTGCTTGCTTTCTTTTGTCTGATTGTTTTGGAGGAGTGTTTTGTTTTGCTACTTTGAAAATTAATCTATCTTAGTTTCCTTTCCTTTTAGTTACTGATGGTGTATAGGAACACCATTTACTGTTAAGTTGGGAGTATGTGAGATTGTTCTTGTTTCTTTTATTGGAACCAGTAGATGATTTATTAATAATAGTTATGTTAAGGCAGGGCCTAACTTGTTGCATGTTTTATCATTTTCTCCCATTTACAGTACTGGGATTTTAAAAAGCCCACCACTGAAGCCAATAATAAAGAATTTGAAAGTGTATTATTCACTCTGGCATAAGCACATTGCTGGAAGAGTGACCATTGCTGGGGGAACTCTGACGTTGGGGCAAGCAGAGAAAACCTAGCCCTGAGTGTCAGTGTAATTCATGAATAATGCTATGGTTGGACTCAAATCCCGCCCTTGGTGAGGAGACTGGGGGCACAGGGAGCAGGGCTGCCCCGCATGAGCACTTATCCAGGTGACTTAGCAGAAGCAGCATAGCTGATGCCCTGGCAGGTGTAATCATTTGGCCAATGTCATCCTGCTGGGGATGACTTATCAATTACATCCAACTCTATTTTTTCAGATTATATCACCTGAAAATAAGGATAGTTTGGTCTCTTCACAATTTGTTTTTATATGGTTTTATAAAACTGTAATACATGTTACAGGAACAAAATGGCTGACTCTGGAGTTAGACTTGCCTATGTTCACCTCCAGGAAGTATCATTAGTAACTATGTGCTTTTGCTTTGTGTGTCTTAGCTAGCTGATATGTAATTTGGGGATAGTCATAATGCCTAATTCATAGGGTTAACTAAAGTATTACATTGATTCATATGCATGAATATTTAGAAGAGTCCTCGCAGACACCAGGGCCAAGTTATTTTCTTCAGAGCACTTACATGAGTTTGTAATTATATCTTTTTAAGTGTGATTGTTGATGTCAGTTTATTCCACTAGACTCTCAGCTTTATGAGAGCATCCACTGTATTTAGACTTGCTCACCATCACATTCGTAACATTTAGGACATATTGAACACAGTGGGTACTATTTGCTGAATACATGAAAAGTAATAAATATAAATGTTTATATACTGTAAATTCTCTCAAAAAATTTAATACATCAATGTGATAATATTTAGTGCTTTCTGAGTTTATATGACTTTCATTTTGTCTTGTTTCATCAAAGGGCTGCTAGGGATTAATGCCTACTGTACCAGACCTAAGAAAAATCTGGTCTCCATATTTGGCATTTTGTTCCTAAATTAAGTCAAACTCTTAGAGAACCACATACTCAGATTACAGTAGATTGACATTTGTATTAGTCTGTTATCTCATTGCTATAAGGAAATATCAGAGACTTGGTAATTTATAAAGACATTGGCTCATAATTCTGCAGGTTGTACAGGGAGCATAATGCTGTCATCTGCTCAGCTTCTGGGGAGGCCTCAGGAAAGCTATAATCATGGCAGAAGGCAAAGGGGGAGTGAGCACTTATATTGCCAGAGCAGGAGAAAGAGGGGGTGCCACACACTTTTAAACAACCAGATCCCATGAGAACACACTCACTATCATGAGAGATGGAGTACCAGAGGAAATGGTGCCAAACCATTCATGAAAAATCACCCCCATTTTCCAATCTCCTCCTACCAGGCCCCACCTCCAGGATTTGGGATTCCATTTCAACATGAGATTTGGGTGGGGACACAGATCCAACATCCATATAACTGTTTCATTTAAATTACAGTTTAGTATAATGTCCTAAGCTTATACCGAGGGGCTTTAGAAGGAGAGTTCTATGAATTAACTTCAATATATTTACTACAAATAAGTGGCTGAAGATATATCTTGTTAATGGTACAGGATTTTCTTGGTGAGGCTTACTGCAGGAACTTCTGGTCTTGATAAAAGGAGTATCTTACCTTTTCTGAATAATTATATTGTTTTGGCATGGAGAAACCACATACTTTTCTCACTAATTGCATTTCATAGATCACAGTAAGCACTAGAAAGCTTACAGTCAAGTGTGTGGATATCCTCTAATATCAGCTGAGGGTATCTACGGTATCTATTCTAACTCCTGGTTTCATATTTTTTCTCATTCTTTTATTTTTTATTTATTTTAATTTATTTAACATATTTTACTTTATTATTTTTCTTAAAAAAGGTCTTTCTCCTTTGCAAGATAAGGTAAACCGTAATAAACATGGAAGCCAACTTATTGTATAGTAATAATCATTTGTAAAAGTATATATTGATAAAATAGCAGAGAAGAGCAAGAAGAGGAACAGGATAAAGAGAAGTAATGAATATTAAATATCTGTTGTTATTTGGGAATAGTAAACTTATTTTTCTTTGAGGAACTATACCTCCCTCTCCTCTTTCAATTATTCCAGAGGTCAAAGCCTTCCATACCCTGGCCAGTGACTAATTGAGCCTGGGATGTGATGTAAGCCAGACCAACTGGACACAATATTGCAATTTTGGATGAAAAGATGCAGGCATTTTATTTCTAATTAAACTCCCTTAGAAAAGAAGATAAGAACTAAGAGCTGCTTGTGGTAACTGTGCCACTGTGTGAAATTGTCTGCCTGAATGAAATTATATGAGTGGAAGCAGATGCATGGAATTAGAATATTCAAACTTTTTTTTTTTTTTAATCTTCTTTGAGATGGAGTTTCTCTCTTGTTTCCTAGGCTGGAGTGCAATGGCGCAATCTCGGCTCACTGAAACCTCTGTCTCCCAGCCTAAAGCAATTCTCTTGCTTCAGCTTCCCGAGTAGCTGGGATTACAGGCACGTGCCATCACACCCGGCTAACTTTTTGTATTTTTAGTAAAGATGGGATTTATCCACGTTGGTCAGGCTGGTTACGAACTCACGACCTCGGATGATCCACCCGCCTTGGCTTCCCAAGATGCTGGGATTACAGACGTGAGCCACTGCTCATGGTCTTTATTTGAACTTTTGAATTCAGCTAGGCTGAAGCATTGTGGACTTGCTGACTACTAACAATAATCCAAATCAAATAATAATTATATACAGAAGTGGAGTTGCCTCAGCCTGAGTTCTCCAGAAAGAATTGCCTGGGACAAGTATATAAACACAGGTGGAATATTTTGTGAATTTATCCCCAGAATTAGGATTGGAGATTGGGAAAAAAAGAACCAAGAAAGAGGGAATAATACAAGGATACTTTCTCAAGCTGTTCAGTTAAAAAAAAAAAAAAAAAGTTCGAATAATCTATAAGGATTCTAGCTCCATACATGAAAAAACCAAGAAAGAGGGAAAATCAACACAAAGATACATTCCCGAGTTGTTTAAAGCAGGGCAATTTTACAAGGACCTCCTAAAGAACACTGAAGTATATATATGCTCAGAATTGTTGATCCAAAGGACCAAAAAGGGGAATATTCATCCACCACCTCTTATCTCCATCAATCCAGACATTTCTCCAGAATGTGTTAATTCCCTTATATTTCTAGATTTCACAAGCTTAATTGCAAGATGGATTTTATCAAAGTGACTCATGCCAAAAAGAGGAGACATGAGTTGTGTTACATGTGAGGTTCCATTATCTTATACCTTCACAAATTATTCGCTAAAACAATAGTTGGACTAAAAGTGGAGAGTATATGAAACATGGCGAAAGAAGAGGAATAGTGTAAAGTTAAAACTTTACAATGTAGAATCAACTGGAGAAAAATGTGTGTCCTTCTTCTTTGGCTAGGGGAAAATGACTGTCTTTGTATGGATGTAAAACAGCTGTTTGAACTGCATCCTATTTACCTTAGGATTTAAACTATAAATTATGAAGTCAAGAAACAGAAAAGTATATGTGTTGTGTAAATTTATTTCTGTGACCCTCACTAAAGTTGTATTTCTATTGTATTTAAAATAGGACTACATAGAAGCACAAAAGAAGGCAAAACACCACTTAGTCAAGAACAGCTCCTTTTTCCTGAGAACAGAAGTCTAAATTGAGTAAGAGTTAAATAATTTTGAGCTTCACATGTTTGAACTAGTTGTGTTTTCTGCTTTAAGCTAAAGTTTGTTCAGCAGAAGAATAAAGGATAGAAACAAAGCTGAAAGTAATATGACAACTTGAGAGATAATCCCTGCCTTCAAATCCCTTCTCCAGACACCTGTCTACCATACCCTTTCATCTAGGCAGAGGTAGTAATTGCTCCCACTGTATGCAGTATCCACTAGAACCACAGTCTTTGTATAAGGGCTGATTATTTCTACATCTTTATCTCTGGTTAGTAATTCAGAATCTGTTTAGAAAGGTGCCTAAGCTGTGATCTGAGGTTAAGAGAGATACAAAGATTTTTCAAGTGCCAGAACCTTGAATGATGTATGGCTCTTCATTGATTTTGAACTCTGCCTACTAGTGTTTGGGATTTGATACCCAGCTAATATTTTAAGGGATGCATTTTTGTTTTTTCCTCAGAAATCCTAAAGGAGGCTATGAGACCTGGAACAGCTTCACCAATTCCCCAGTCTCTGGCTCACAAACTCACACTCTTGAATGAAATAATGAGCATTTTACATATATAGATGCCATTTTTGCAAAAAAAAATTAAAAAATCATCCAGTTGTGGTGGCACACACCTATAATCCTATCTACCGGGGAGGATGAGCAGGAGGATCACTTGAGTACAGGAATTCGTGGCTGTAGTGAGCTGGGAGCACACCGTTGCACTCCAGCCTGAGCAATAGAGGAAACCTCTGTCAAAAAAAAAAAAAGTGAGCATTTTTCAGAGACAGAGTTCCTCCTCAGTAAACCTTTTCAGATGTGACCCTATCGTGTAAATAACAGGAGATCTTCATAGAAAGCAGAATAAGAGCAGGTGAGCATAGAACTCACACCACTACCAGAAAAGGAAATCTGGATGTTATTACTCTGTAGAATATTTTATGATGCTTGGACTGGTGCTCATTAAGTGATGTTTCTCTTCTTTCTTTTACCAAAATGGGAGATTTGATTGCAAGCTAGTCCATTTTATCAAAGGCAACAGCAGTGTTCAATAGACTTGTCCACCAGATATTCTTCGTAATTCTACTCCGTTATCTCGATATATTTGGCTTTCCAGAATTACCCTACAAGACTTATCTTATATAGCAGTGTTTAAATTTCTGAAAACCAAATCAAAATTCTAATTCTGTGGGTAGCTATATTACAATGTAAATTGAATTTGCAATGTTGCACTTTCACCTTAAAGTTATATCATTTATTGGGAGAAGAGATACTTTAAAATTTAGTATGACGACATACGTACAGATTTCAATGATGCTGTCTATCTTAGACTCCTAAATTCTGTTAACTTCAACAGTGAAAGCAAATCTCCCTCTTCTTGCCCTAAAAACCTATAATGACATCTATTAAAGTGGTTACTTTTCAAGGGCAGGGTGACCCTCCTGAGGGCCTATCACTATCCCATTACATTTCTTCCAAACATAGAACAATATTCAAGTCCCAGAAAGCCCTAGGATTTAAGGTACCAAGTGAGATCTGTGAGAAACCGGAAAAAAAGGCAAGATTTTTCCAAATTTTCCTGAAGTAGAATCTTCTTTGGAAGACTTGGAAATGGAGGCCACCAGGTAACAATTCATTGCTATTGTGAGACACAGTAAAGTTCTTTAGAACATGGTGTATCTTCTAGATCAGTAATCAATATATGGGACTGTTTCTGCCATATCCAGGAGTCACTGAATCAAGGGTTGATCATGACAGTAGTCTCTATCACATCACTTTTACCCTTTATTATGTACTACAAATGTTTGTTTCTTTTTCCTGCAACACTGTGCTTTTCTGGTATAGAGGTTTTTGTTCCAGAGGGTGGAAAGCTAGAATCAGGAAACACAGCAGTGGTTATAATATGCTATAAATTGAGTCTGCCACCTGGCCACTTGGGCTTCTTATGCTAGTGTACTAACAGGGAAAGAAGGTTACTGTACAGATTGGAGAATTGATTCTATCATGAAAAAAGTCATGTTGATAGAACTGGGTAAGGAGGGGTAAAACTAGAATGCAGAAGATCCTCTGAGATATCTTTTAGTTATATCATGTTCTGAAGTAAATTTAATTTAAAAGGTACAATAGCCAATACAGCCAAAATTGTTATTGGGACAGATTCTTTAGAAATGAAGTCTTGAGTCACCACCAAGAAATCACAGTTAGTTGAATTTCTTGCTAAGAGCAAAGGGAATATGGATTGCAGGTAAAGGAAAAAGGAAAATACAAATTGCAGCTATGACCAAGTGACCACATATAGAAATGAAGACTGAAGTAGTTATGAGCATTTATTATTTACATTGGCATGTATATGTTTGTGTTCTGGCAATTTTGTTGTATTTCTATTTCTTATGTTCTTAATATTTAAAGTAAGATGTTATAATTTTATCATGTTAATATAATGATGAAAGTCATAGCTCAGTGCATGAGTTACAGGATATCAGGGAGGAGTAGTGCTTGGCTAGAAAAGTACTGAACATTACCCAAATACATATAGAGACATTGTGGTATATGAACTTTATATCTTCTTTTGAAAAACATATTGTTTTCATTTGTATGAGAGACAGTTGTATCAGGTTAGGCTGAAACAAGATTTTGCTATTGTCATTATGTGAAAATAAAGTATGTTTTAAACCTACGTATATAGCTCTCAGGTTGAAAACTGATGGACTGTGATAATTTTGTTTTATGTCAACATGGCTAAGCTGTAACTACAATTCCTAGAATCTATTTCCCTTTATACTTCTGTTGGGTTAGAGTTGCCCAAAAGGGAAATATTCACAAGTTTAAGAAGGTAGAATTGAAGTAGACACAAGATGCCAGTGGATTTCAGCTTGTCCTTCCTCTTCCTTTCCCTGCTCGAAGCTTTGCTTTGCAAATACCAGCTCTTTAAGCCAAGTGCACCACCATATGCAGAGAGAATATCCTTCCATAGATTTCTGCTTTAGCTGTTCTTTGCAGTCTTACGATATTAGCTGGAATGACCAGGCTTCCTTGCAATTTCTCTGCAAACTAAGTTATCCATTCATACCAATGCTTCCAGCAGGCTGGTTAGCAGGTTTTCCCTGAACTCTTAACTTCCCTCTTTGGATCTTGCTTTCAGCTCCTCTTGCCATTATATAAGCAATACATTTTTTATTGTACAATATTCAAAGTGGTTTGACTTTCCTGATTGAGCCATGGTAGATTAATAGTTGATTTTAAAACACTTGATTATTATTCCTGTTTTTATATAATTTTCCTGCCCTGGTTTCCAAGTTACCACTTCCTTTTTATTTTCTTCTTGCTTATCTGTGTCTCCTCTGCTCTTTCTCTTTTTTTCCTTGACCCTTTAATTTTAGAATATTCTAGTGCTCAATCTTGGTCCTTGATATGGTTTGGATTTTTCTTCTCTCCAAATCTCATGTTGAAATGTAATCCTCAGTGTTGAGGTGTTTGGGACATGGTGGTAAATTCTTCATGAATAGCTTGCTGCTATCTCTATAATAATGAATGAGTTCATTGAGATCTGGTTATTTAAAAGAGATCTGAGTTTATGTGAGATCTGGTTATTTAAAAGAACCTGGTACTTCCACCTCCCTGTCTTGCTCCTGCTCTCACCATGTGATATGCCAACATCCCCTTTGCCTTCTGCCATGACTCTAAGCTTCCTAAGTCCTCACTAGAAATTCAGAAGATGCCTGCATCTTTTACAGCCTGCAGAACCATGAGCCAAATATATATATATATATTTTGTTTATAAATTACCCGGTCTTAGACATTCCTTTATAGCAATGCAAAATAGACTAACAAAGTCCTCTTCTCAATCTGCGATTAATCCTTTGGTGATCTTATGTAGGCTTGCAGTTTACAATATTCGAGTAGTCTGAATATCTTTTATACCAATATCCAATCCATCTGAAAACATTCTGGACTTCACCTTTAAAGTATATTCAAAAAAGCAGAGAAGGAAGATGTCCAACTAGATGCAGCGAGGGGGAGCATCTGCCACTGAGGGCCTGGGACACCAGAAGACTGGCAACCTCTGAGCACATCTTTGGAAGGAAGGCATTGAGAGTGGATGGAAGGAGGAAACAGATGCTGGTCTGAAAGAGGAAGAGGCTGGGATCCCTGCATGGGGCTGTGTCACACTGGAATACATTCTTGGCCTCTGGTAACTCCTGGGGAAGGATGAATTGAGCACGTGAGGATTGGCCTGCTCTCACCATGGATCCCTGGAATCCTGTAGCAGGAGACCTCACGACCACCATGGACATAATTATTTTAAAGCTCAGGACATTTCAATAAAACAGAGGGAAACAATTCAATGAAATCAAGAAAGCACTAAAATATAAAAATTGGAAATTTAACAGACAAATTAAAATAAAACTCCAAAAACAATTCTAGAGCTGAAAAAAAAACTCCAAAATTAATGAAATAAAAAATGCAGGAGAATATCAACATCAGAATTGATCAAGCAGAAGGAAAGACCTGTGAACCTGAAAACAGGTTATTTAAAAATACAGTCAGAAGACAGAAGATAAAAAAGAATAAAAGGGACTAAAGAAAGCTTACTGGATTTATGAGACAGCATTAAAAGAGCAAATATTCGAGTTATCATTGTTTATATGAAGAAACAAATGTTTGAGTTATAGGGCTGTATGAAGAAGATAAACAAATGATTAGAAAGATTATTTAAAGAAATAATAGCAGAAAACTTTCTAAATTTGGAGAAAGATATATATATCTAAATACAAGAAGATTCAATGTCTAAAATCAGATTCAATTGGAACAAGATTAAACCAAGATATAATAAAACTGTCAAAAATTAAAGACAGACAAAGGATCCTGAAAACATTAGGAGAAAAGAAGCAAATTAAATATAAGGGAGTTCTAATAAGATTAGCAGCAGATTTCTTAGAAGCAATTTTTACAGGCAAAAAGAAAATGGGATAATATATTGAAAGTGCTGAAGAGAAAAAATAACTGTTAACTATGAATACTGTATCTACAAACTATTCTTCAGAAAGAATAAAACATTTCCCAGACAAAAACTGAGGGATTTCGTTATTACCATCTTACAAAAAAATGTAAAGGAAATTCTTCAAATTGAAAGAGAAGATGCTAAATAGTTACACACAAATGTGAAAGTATGAAACTCACTGGAAAAAGTAATCACACACAGTAATAGTGTAATGATATTATGTAAATCACATATATTTAGTATGATGGTTAAAAGATAAAATTATTAAAAATAATAGGTACAAAAATCTGGTAAGTGATATACAATATAGAAACATTTAATTTGTGAAATCAAAAAGTTAAAATATCAGAACTGATGGAGTAAAAATGTAGTTTTTAAATGAAATCAATATAAATTCAGCTTAACATTGTTTTTTATAACTATTAGCTGTTTTTTGTAAGCCTCACCATAACCACAAAGCATAAAACTATAGTAAATACACAAAATATAAAAATAAAGGAATCAAAATATTTCACTAGAGAAAATTACTTAGCCACAAAGTAAGATAACAAAAGAGGAAGACTGAAACAAAGGAGGTACAAAAAAATCAGGAAGCGATTTTTTAACATGGCAGTAGTAATTACTTACCTATCAGTAATTACCTTATTTGTAAATGGATTAAATTATTCAATCTAAAGGCATAGAGTGCTGACTAGATGGAAAAACAAGACCCAACTTTATGCTGTCCACAAGAGACTTGTTTTACCTGTAAGGACAGACATAGACTAAAAATCAAGGGATGAAAAAAGATATTCTAAGCCAATGAAAACTAAAAGAGAACAATAACTATACTTCTATGAGATAAAATAAGCTTTAGGTCCAGCTAAATATACTGAAAAAGGGATCAATTCTGGAAGAAGATGCAACAAGTATAAATATATATATATATACACCCAACATCGGAGCACCTAAATATATAAAGCAAATACTAACAAAAGGAGAATTGGACTGTAATGCCATAATAGTAAGTGACTTCAAGGCTTTACTCTTAACAATGAAGAGATTCTCCAGGGAGAAAATCATTATAAAAACATCAAATGTGAGCTACACTTTAGACTAAATGAATCTAACAGACATATACAGAACTGTCCATCCAGATACAGAACACATATTCCTCTTAACTGTAGGTGAACCATTCTCCAGGATAGATGATATGCTAGTCCAAAAAATGAATCTGAAAAAAATTTAAGAAGATTGAAATTATATCAAGTATCTTTTCTGACTATAAAGGTATAAAACTAGAATTCAATAATGGAAGCATATTCAGAAAATTAAAAACTACTTGGAAGTTAAACAACATGCTTCTGGAAAAAAACAATAAGTCAAAGAAGCAATTAAAAAGAAAATTAATATATATGTTGAGACAAATGACAATGGAAACTCAATATACCACAACTTACGAGATGCAGCAAGGGCAGTTCTAACAGGAAAGTTTATAGTAATAAATACTTATATCCCAAAAGAAGAAAGATTCCAAATAAACAATCTTTAGTACACTTAAAGTAGGAAAACAAAAATATACTAAGCTCAATACTAGCAGAGTGAAGAAAATAAAGATTATGACAGAAATAAATAAAAGAGACAGAAAAAAATAACAATAAAAGATCAACAAAACTCAAAGAGTTTTTTTTTTAATTTTTGAAGAGAACAAAATCAGCCAACCTGTGGCTAGACTAAGTACTAAAAAAGAGGACTCAAATAAAATTATGAATAAAAGAAAAGACATTACAACACAATTAGAGCTATATATGACAAACCCACAGCTACATCATACTTAATAGTGAAAATTCTAAAGCTTTTCCTCCATTATTAGAAAGAAGACAAGGATGCAATTCTCACCACTTCTATTTGATGTAGCATGGGAAGTTGTAGCCAGAACATTTAGGAAAAATAAAGAAAAAAAAGGCATGCAAGTTAGAAAGGAAGAAGTTAAATTGTCCTTATTTGCACATAATATGATCTTATATATAGAAAACCTTAAAAACTGACAAAAGAGATAAAACAAAAAAACAAATGTAGTAAAGTTACAATATATAAAAATCAACATACAAAAATCAGTAGCGTTTCTATATATTGACAACAAACTATCTGAACCAGAAGTAAAGAAAACAGTTCCATTTATAATAGTTATCAAAGGAAATTCTTAGAAAAAAATTAATCAAGGAGGTGAAAATCTTCTACATTGGAAACTATAAAACACTGATGAAAGAAGCTGAAGAAGGCACAAATGAATGAAAAGATATTCTATGTTCACAAATTTTGAGAAATAATGTTATTACAATATCCCTGTTACGCAAAGTGATCTACAGGTTCAATGCAATACTTATCAAAATACTAATAACATTTTCCATAGAAATAAAAAAAATAAAATTTGTAAAGAGTCACAAATGATCCTGAATATCTAAAGTAATCGGGAACAAAAAAGACAAAACTGGAAGCAAAACATTCCCTAACTTCAATATAGACTACAAAGATATGATAATCAAAACAGCATAGTAGTGGTATAAAAACACAGAATGATGAAATGGAATAGAGAGCCCAGAAATAAGTCCAAGCTTTTATGGTAAATTGATTTTCAGGAAAGATGCCAAGATCGTACAATGGGGAAAAAGTAGTCTGTTCAATAAGGGGTGCTGGAACAACTGGATATCTACATACAGAAAAATGAAACTAGACCCTCATCATATACCATATATGCATGTCAATCATATTAAAATAGATTAAATACTTAAATGTAAATCCTGAAATTCTAAAACAACTGGAAGAGAATATAGGGACAAAACTCAATGACATTTGATTGGGTGATAATTTTTTGGATATGAACTCAAAAGCATAGGAAACAAAATAAAAAAGAGATACATGGGATTTTGTTAAATTAAAAAGTTTCTGCACAGCCAAGGAAACCATCAACATAAAGAGACAACATACAGAATGGGAAAAAAATCTGTAAACCATATATATGCTAAAGGGTATTAATATACAAAATATATAAGAAACTCAAATAATTCAACAGTAATACAACAACCCAATTAAAATTTGGTCAAAAAATCTGAATATATATTTATTAAAAGAAAATCTACAAATGACCAACAGAGATCTGAAAAAAATGCTCGATATTACTAATAATCAGAGAAAAGCAAATCAAATCCACAATGATTTAGCACTGTACTCTCATTAGAGTGGTTATTATCAAAGAGAGAAAAGATAACAAGGATTAGTGGGATGTGGAGTAAAAGTAACACTGAACCCTGTTGGTGAGAATGTAAATTAGTATAACCATTATGAAAAACAGAAATGAGGTTCCTCCAAAAATCAAAAACAGAACTAACATATGATCCAACAATCCCACTACTAGGCATATTTCCAAAAGAAATGAAATCAGCATATCAAAGAGATATCTGCACTTCCACGTTCATTGCAGCATTATTCACAATAGCAAAGATTGGAACCAACCGAAGTGTTCATCAAAGAATAAATGAATAAAGAATATGTAATATACACACAATGGAATACTATTCAGCCTTTAAAAAGGAAATCATGTCATTTATGACATGGATAAACTTTGAGGACATTATGTTTAGTGACCTACACTAGGCATGGCAAGATAAATTCTACAGGATGTCACTTAAATGTGAAATTGAAAATTGTTGCCCTCATAAAAGTAGAGGATGGAATGATGGCTATCAGAGGATGGGGGTGGGGGGAAAAGGGTTAAGAGATGTTGGTCAAGGAAACAAAATTTCAGCTAGGTAGGAGAAATAAGTTCAAGCTATCTATTGTACAACATGATGACTGTAGGTAACAATGAAATATTATATACTTGAAAATTGCTGGAAGAGTAGATTTTATGTGTACCCAGCACAAAAGTATTTTAAGTACATGAACAAATACATATGCTAATTAGCTGAATGTAGCCATTCCACTATGTATACATCTTTTGAAACAACATGTTATACACATTTAATATGTACTATTGTATTTGTAAAATAAATAAACACACAAAAGAAATTTTGGCAAAACACGACCACATTGTGCAAAATGCTTAGGCAAATACTGTAAGAATATTTTAAGTGTCATTTTTACATTAATCACAGTATGTTTTCTTTATAAAAAATTGCATGCTTAGAGAAGAGCAATGACAAGCAAAATTTGAAACTTACATGCTTGTTAAAGAAAAGAAAATCTACAACAGCTTGAATGATGAGAAAGTATTAACTTGCTTTCATCCATATTACAGTTAAGTCAAAATAAGAGATAATTTTAGGAATTATTTTGGAAACATAAAAGTTTGTTCAGTACTTTCTATTTAATAACTGCCAGCTATATTTAAATTTAAGCAAATCAGGACCAAAGGAGAGAGCCGAATGCAAGAAATCTATTTCAGAAGCAACAACAACAACAACAATGACAACAACAAAAGAGGTAAGATTAGCCAGAATTGAATTGACTGCCAGAGAGAAAAGAAAAGAAAAAAAAAAAACTGCAAAAGCCACATCTCAGAAAACATTCCCAAATGTGATTGAGAGTGCAGGCTAGTGGTTTATGTAGCAATGTGGAGAGAAAGTCCATCAGGAAATCAGAAAAACAGACGTGACCATGAGCCAGTAACCAGGAAGACAAGAAGATAGCTCAAGAGCAACCAGCCTCACCATAATGTTTTCAAGACATTTGAAAAGATCTGCCTTTTCCACAGGACAAGGCTATAATGATATGTGAAGTTTACTCTGTGGTTCCAGATGTTTTTCTTCCTTATAAAGATACCATTCATCTCCTTACTCTTTCATATAAACAACAAACAGCTATTTAATCTAAAAGTAGATACTAGAGAATAAGTACTAACAATTTATAACTGATTTAAAAAGTGAAATTTTGCTCACAGAGAAGTAAGTTTAATTCAGGGATGTATTTTATGAAAACACTTCTATTACAGATTCTAAAAGAATGTAAAGTTTGACAATTCAGATCTTACTCTGATTAATGTTTTTGCTTTATTTTTTAATTCAAATCAACTATATTCACTAATCTTCAGATAATATTTATAGCATTATTAACTTCATTATTCATCTGGGTAGTTTAAACTATGTCCATTTGTATGGTTCATAGAGGCTCCCAGAATTAGTTTTATTTAGAAGTCTTCCATTAACAGGAATTTGAGATGAACACATATATAACCCAGACAAGGATGAATGGCCTGAAATCTTGTCAAGAGAAGCGTGCACAAAGTTATAATATGACCAAAGTTGTGTACATAACCATTGATTTGATTTTGTGATATATTCCAAGTCTAGTCACAAAACAATGTAGATGGAAATAACAAGATAAGAAATATTTATCTCTAATACACATGCAAGTACTGATCTAATAATATATAAATGTTCTCTCTTCAAAATTATAATCATTTTTACATCATGGACTACATAGTATTCTATAATGCCAAGTAAGGATCACATGTAGTGATGAATAATTAAAATTTAATCTGCAAAAGTTATCATTGTATGTTAGGTAATAAATTAGTTTGTTCTCATGCTACTATGAAGAAATACCTGAGATGGGATAATTTATGAAAGAAAAAGGGTTAATTGACTCACAGTTCCACAAGGCTGGGGAGACCTCAGGAAACTTACAATAATGGTGGAAGGCATCTCTTCCCAGGCTGGCAGGAGAGAGAATGAGAGCAAAGAGGCAAGTCCCTTATAAAACCATCAGATCTTGTGAGAACACACTCACTAGAGAAGAACAGCATGGGAGTAACTGTCGCCATGATTCAATTACCTCCCACCAGGTCTTTCCCATAACACATGAGGATTATGGAAATTAGATTTCAAGATGAAATTTGGGTGAGGATACAGCCAAACAAGATCATTCAACCCCTGACCCCTCCAAACATCATGCCCTCACATTTCATAACACAATCCCACCCTTCCAAAGTCCACTGGAGTCTTAACTCATGCCAGCATTAACTCAAAAGTCCAAGTCCAAAGTCTTATCAAGGCACGTTCCTTTCACCTATGATCCTGTAAAACCAAAAGTGAATTGGTTACTTCCTAGATACAATTGGGGGTACAGGCACTGGGTAAATATACCCATTCTAAATGGGAAAAAATTGGCCAAAATTAAGAGGCTACAGGCCCCATGCAAGTCTGAAGTTCAGTGAGGCACTCAAATCTCAAAGTTCCAAGATGATCTCCTTTGACTCCATATCTCACTTCCAGGTCACACTGACACAAGAGGTGGATTCCCATAGTCTTGGGCATCTCTGCCTCTGTAGCTTTGCAGGGTATATCCCCTTTCCTGGCTGCTTTCACAAGCTGGTGTTGAGTGGCTTTGGCTTTTCCAAGTGCACAATATGAGCTTTCGGTGGATCTAGAATTCTGGGGTATAAAGGATGGTGGCCCTGTTCTCACAGCTCCAATAGACAGTGCTTTAGTGAGGACTCTGTGTGGGGGCTCCAACCCCACATTTCCCTTCTGCACTGTCCTAGTAGAGGATCTCCATGAGGGCTGCATATATGCAGCATACTTCTGTCTGCATATTCAGGCATTTCTTTTTATCCTCTGAATCTAGGAGGAGGCTCCCAAACCTCAATTCTTGACTTCTGTACACCCACAGGCCCAACACCATGAGTAAGCTGACAAGGCTTGGGGCTTGCGCTCTCTGAAGGAATGGCCTGAGCTGTACATTGTTCCCTTTTAGCCACAGCTAGGAAGCGGGGTTCCAAGTCCCAAGACTGCACAAAGCAGCAAGGTCCTGGTCCTGGCTCACAAAATCATTTTTTTTACCTAGGCCTCCAGGCTTGTGATGGGAGAGGCTGCTGTGAAGACCTCTATCATACCCTGGAGACATTTTCCCATTGTTTTGGCAATTAACATTTGGCTCCTCATTATTTATGCAAATTTTTGCTGCTGATTTGTCTTTCTCCTCAGAAAATGGGTTTTTCTTTGCTATTGTATCATCAGAGTGCAAATTTTCTGAAATTTTATGCTCTGCTTCCCTTTTAAATTTAAGTTTCGGTTCCAAAGCATGTATTTGTGAATGAATAAAACTGAATGTTTTTACGAGTACCCAAGTCAAACTTCGCTTCTTAGAAATTTCTTCTGCCAGATACCCTAAATCATGTTTCTCAAGTTCAAAATTTCACAGATCTCTAGGGAAGGGGTGAAATGCCACCAGTTGCTTTGCTAAAGCATAGAAGGAATCACCTTTGCTCCAGTTCCAAAAAAGTTTCTCATCTCCATCTGAGTCATCTCAGCCTGGACTTCATTGTCCGTATCACTATCAGCATTTCGGTCAAAACCATTCAACACATCTCTAGGAAGTTTTCGTATATTTTCGTATATTTTCCTGTCTTCTTCTGAGCCCTCTGAACTGTTCCAACCACTGCTTGTTACCCAGTTCCAAAGTCACTTCCACATTTTAGGGTATCCTCATAGCAGTACCTCACTCTGCTAGTACCAGTTTATTGTATTAGTCCATTCTCACACTAGTATAAAGAAATACCTGAGACTTGGTAATTGATAAAGGAAAGAGGATTAAGTGACTCACAGTTCTGCATGGCTTAGGAGGCCTCAGGAAACTTACTGAAAAAGGCACCACTTCATAGGGGGGCAGGAGAGAGAATGAGAGTGAAGTAAAGGGGGAAGCCCCTTATAAAACCATCAGACCTCTTGAGATTTCACACACTAACATGAGAGCAGCAGCATGAGGGTAACCGACCCCATGATTTCAATTATCTCCCTTTGAGACCCTCCCATGACACAAGGGGATTATGGGAACTACAATTCAAGAATTGATTTGGGTAGGGACACAGCCAAATCATATCAGGTAAGTAATATATATATAGTAATATATAGAAAAATACATATATATATTACTTACCTGATATGATTTGATATGATATATATATATATAATCTATCTACAAATTAATTTTGTTATGAAATCATATACACATATGCAAACTACATCCAAATATTTTCAAGAATATTTCCCCATATATAAGAAATTATCCTTCAAGAAACTGGAGGAGGGATAGATACAAAGATAGATGATAGCTAGCTAGATAGATAGATGATAGCCAGATATATAGCTAGATAGATGATAGATAGATAGATAGATAGATAGATAGATATTCCTTCAATGAACCCTATCGCCTATCTACTAACAAAGAAATGACAACAAACAGAGATATTTCAATAACATTTGACCAGATGCATAAATATACATTGTGAAAGACACTCAGGTACTTATGTGAAACCAAACAGGACATTTGACAATATGAAAATTCTTAACTGTACTAGAATTAACTCTCGTTTTGACCAAATAATGTACTTTTAGCAAAGCATATTATATTTAAGAAATTATCATCAGTTGATAAAAACATTTGTCTTCTTTCTTTTTATAAATTTTGTTTTGCAGTTTACAGAAGAAACCATGTTTTAGTATCAAAGAGGAAAACCAGCTAATCTGAATGTATCCCATGCAAGTGGTTTATCAATCCCATTTATCAAATGTAAGTGATTTGTCTGAGTAAATCTATGGCAGAACTATAATTGTAATCCTCTTCTTGAAGCAATGTTCTTCCTTGACCCATTGCACATTTCCCTGAGCCTTGCATATTTTGAAATGGAGAAGACATTTATTTACCTATTTAGAGGGCTGAATATGATTTCGAAAAAAGCAATAGATTCAGAATTTCAGTATTTTTTCTGTCTCTGTCTTCAATCCTTTATAAGTCCTCAGTTGTTAGTTTATTGTTAAATAAGACATAATTATCTGATAAATCTTGGTAATGTGGTCTGATTTTTCTTGTAGCAAATCTAGCAACCTGACCCAAACTGGCACATTTTCTGGCTTCCTCTCATTAAAAGAAATTACAATAAATTGAGCCAGACTTTATGTCCTTGGGCAGACTTTTGTAAGCACTAAAATTTTGGTTTGCTACATAAGGAAAAGAATAAAACTCCCTTGGCATTTTTACAGGTTTAAAGCCGTAAGGCAGGATGTTCATTTTGTTAAAGAAGAAAGACAGAACTTTTATCTGTCTTCATGTCTATTTTTGCCTTAAAATCATCAATCTGATAATAGGTCAACTATAGGTGTCTAATTTCTAAGGTAATGATGTGCAGACATTGCAGATAGCTGGTACCTAGCCGGTAGGAGGGGCAATGCCTACCATCACCTAAATCTGTAACTTAATTCTATTAAGTGATATTTTGCTTCTATGCTATGATGCTGTAGAAAGGCTAGAAAAGGGCAATGTACATCAATTGAAAAATCAAAATTCACCATATCAATCTTAAAAACTCAAATGGAACTAGACTGTCAAGTGGGAATGCTAGAACTGGGGAAACACTACCAGCTTTCTTAGAGTGTGGAAGATCAAATACAGAGACTCACTTCAAAAATATTAATGCTATTACGAAGAAGGATAATGATGAGTCTTCTCTAAATCTAAACACTTCAGAATAATTTAGGTTACTTTATTATAACTCCTTGTACACAAGACAACTTTGAATTTCCAACTGAGAGATGAGGGATCCCCTTCTTTGGCAGTCACTTGAAGTACAGTCATCTATTGGATAGGAGTATTTAAGTGTCACTTAGGGAGTCAGGGAATAGAGTAAGTGATATCCATGGTCACTTTCAGTCATTAACTTGTAGCTGTAAAAGCACCTGCAAGTCAACTAAAATGAAATTTATTTATAGATAAATAATTGTGTCTAGAAATGGAAAACTGCCTCCTTCATGAAGACATGTTGATTTTATTTATTATTTTCTTTTGTTTCCTGATAATTTAAACTGTGTGATGGCATTTGTCTTCCAAAACTGACCCTTAGGTGTTTCTCTTAATGTTTACAAATATTCAGCAACTGGGTGGCCTATTATTGCGGGTTATGAAGTAAAAATCAAGAATTTGTAGATTATTTGTCCTTCTGTAGATTTGCCACCATGGTCTTAGGCAAGTTGGTCCATAATGCTGAGAGATAAAATTCATAATTAAAGGTGCTAAAAACCGAGGGAGTGGTGAAAATTTCTCATTCTTAGTATTTTATATTCTTTAAAGTGGATATGTTGACCGGCTTTCTCTTCTTTTTGAGTTCAAAGAAGAATCGTTCAATACATAATATAATGAGATATTATTATTTGATTGTTAGTGACAAGGAAACACAGAATTCAATGCTTATCATTATAATGGTTTAGGTTAAAGCTAAAATTTTCACTGGAAAATATAATAACTAAAGCCCCTTTTCCCGCAGTTTTTACCAAAACTCATAGTACCTTCTGGTTTTGTAATGGAACACTAATCTCAGTTTATGGAGGCTGTTGTGTTCTCATATTTCTACATTTATTTTTTTTAAACACAAACCATGGTTAACCGTTTTATTGAAATAATTCCTGGATATATTTTGCTGAACATATTTTTGTTGCTTAGTTTTTTACATTATGAGTCAAATGGCAATAATACCAACGTTTCAGTGGGGATTAACAAAATTACAGGATTTATCTCCTGTTGTCAAGAACTGCAGAGTATAAACCTCAGAAGACTGAATTGCCTTGCAGTGGAGCACAGAAAAGGGGGATGTGGACAGGTGTGGATGGAATGGGGATGTGGTCTCTGCAATACCAATTTAATAACTTTGTCAGAAACAATTTGTGAGTAAACTTTTCACTGTTTTTATTTCATACTTTCCATTTGTACATTTTACATAGTAATATATTTGTGACATTATATTTATTCTCTTTAAGTATAATCAGTATTATTTTCATTTGCTCATTCTCAGAAATTAGAATAAAAGAAAAATTCGACTTGTAAACATCAGAAATTTAAAACTACGTAACTATAGATAGAGTTATTTTGTAAAAAACAATAAGCAAACAAGCAAACCCCATAATTCTGTATCTGAATGATTTTGACTACTCACCATTTTAAAATTTGTAATAAAAAAGATTATAACTTGTTTGGTGAGTTTCCAAAGTATAAATTGCTATTATTGCTTATTGCTTCTTTATTTTGCTTATTTCATGATTAAATTCTAAGGAGGAACTTGGATTAATGAAAAATTCTTTCACTGGAAACACTTTTTGGTTAAAAATATTTATAATTAACAGAGTTTGAAAGTGGACCTTTGTGAAGTTATCTGCCATCCCAAACTGGCAGTCTAGGTGATGCTCTGCTGTGCCAACTAGCCTTACCCTCTCTAAAGCAGACACCTAAGTAGCCCTGCAAAAATATCCAAAAAAAGGGTGCTAGTTTTTCCTGGGTCCCATGTCAAGTGTGAAGTTCTTCCATTCATCTTCCACTCACCTGTTTGCAGAACTGCACTTGCATTATCAGTGTGACATCATAGCTTTAACCATGAACTCTTTTGTAATTAAGGAGCTCTATTATTCACAATTATTCCCTTGTTTATGACAGAAAATGTTTTGTTAGTCTCTGCCGAACTGCACTTGAGATTCTGCTTTAGCTCTTCAGAAAACAGCGACAATGTCTGCTTTTCTAGAATATGAATATTATAGATGGCATTAAATCTATTTGCTTTATGTGACCATGTGTTTGTAATAAGATTCAATCCTACACTGCCACGTCATTTGCCTACTATGTTTTAGAATCTTTTATAATTACCATTTGGTAACTAAGCTACTAAAGTGATACAATATAAAGAACAGAGCCAAGGATTTGAATGCCTTGACCAAATTACTTAAATCTCTGCTTCTGTATCCTAATTTTTAAGATGAAAAGTTCGCATTGGACAATATCCAAGGTCCCTTATAATGCACCATATGTTTCATAGCTTTTGGTGGTATTTTGTATCAGAGTTGTTTGTGGGAGCATTTTTCTGCTTCTCTTACTTCTCCTCCTTCCTTTCCATTTTCTTCTCATTCCTTTTCATCGTGCTTAGCCCTATTTATATTACATGAGGTCATAAACATTAATATGGGTTATTATCTTTGTATTTTGCAGATGCTCATTTATAACAAGACCTCCAAAAAGTCATGTTGCTAATGTTACTTAAAAAAATCCTTACTATGGTACAGTTGATCATGATCTATACTATACACTATTTACACTTTTCTTTAATAAAGACTCAGACTTTTCAGAGAGGCCCTGCTTCATAGACCTCCAACAACAGGAGGTTTAATTGATTAAGACTGATGCTACAGTGCTCTCTATTCTATCTCAGCATTTGCTTTGAAGCCATGCTTCCCACATGGTGCCCCCAGCCTATGACTGAGCGTGGAAGGCATACAAAGACAGCGCTGCCGCCAGGAGACACAGACTGAGAAGGACTCTCTGATGGTTTTACTAACACTTCCTTAGCCTGCTCAACTGTCTAGAGGACTTCTATACAACTTTTTCTCCCTCTCCTTCACTTAGGTTCCAAAGCTTTTTCAAAAATTTTCTGTTCCCTCTTAATTTTCTTCCACACAGTTGATTCTCTAATAATAACCTTGCACATTTAATCCCATCTTGGCATCTGCTTCTCAGAAGTCCTGGACAAACACAGGTCCAGAATAATAGAGGTGTACAGCTAACCCAATATTTAAAAACTAAGATATGGAATCTAAAAACCCATAAACTTCAGATGTATTGAGATCAAATAAAATATAAAGACAAGACGATCAACAAATAACAAAAGGGTTTATAATATTTACAGTTCAAAATGTTCTTGTGTCCTTTCTGTATAGAGGAGGAATTCAATATTTAATTCATTTCTATGGCAAGTCTCAGACCTGCATTGGTGCAATACACATACCATCTCAATGCTCACACCAACATCGTTTTGGCAAATAAGGAAAAGTTAAACTCAGAGTGGATAATGCTAAACATACACAGCTATGGAGTGTTGGAATGGAAATCTGAATCTAAGTTGCAAACTCATTCTTAATTCTTCACTTCACACCCTAAGTCTTATGATGATCGATTGCAAGATTAAGAAAATAGGATAGCTGCACATTTTTCATATTGTATCATTTTACGTCGGTTGCTCTAACTTACAGTTGTATTGTATCATTTTACGTAGGTTGCTCTAACTTACAGTTGCTAAACAAAAAAAACAATCAAACTAATTGTGATGAGTGTGCATATGTCAAACATAGTTGATTGTACCAGCCACAGGGACTTGTTCTTTTGTAAATGATTGATTTTGTTTACTGTTAAAAAGATATGTTTGTCAAGTCTTCAGAAGGCAATATGGGGTTGCTGATATGTAGGGTGATATATTTAGAAGGCAAAATGAGCTTGTTAGAGTGAAATAAACTTAGAGCAGCAAGATGAAGTTTAAAGGAGAAAACATGTGGCCCTGATTTTAAGTTCAAAAGATAATTTTCTAAGTACAGGATGTGACTGCTCAAAGATGAGACCATTTTTCTTCTGAACGTAATATATGGGTTGGTCTTCTGGAATGACAAGAGTTCATGGAAAGGTCCAAGATTTTATATGACCACAATCTCAAAATGAGCCAAGAGTGTTACCCTGATACTTAAAAGAAAAATCTACTTTTGGACTGTGCTAATTTGCATATAGCAGTATAAAAGAAAATTAAACACACGGATCTGGAAGATGGCTCCTGGTTTTGGGCACCAACTTTAAGAGGAACCTCCATAAACTTCAGTGTTATGGAAAGCTTGCTGAACCAATACCCTGGATTAGGGCTATGATTATCCATGCATTCTACAAACATTTAAGTGCATGCTATAAAACAAAACTGAGCTTGATAATGGGATGAAAAAAATGATCCTTGCACTCAAGGAGTTCAAGGCTTGCAGCAGACTGTGCACTTAAGTAAAGAGAAAAGCTTACAGGAAAATGCAAGTTGCCATCAAATATTTGAAAATATTTTGATAGGTAAGTTTTAACTTTTCCAAGCCTGGTTCCGTTAAGGCTGGTCTCAGAGAAAAGAAACTGGTCTCCTATAAAACTTGTGAGAAATTGTTATGTTCCCAGTAAGATACTTAAAATAATCATTTACCGTAGTCAAGAACTTCAGCCCCCAATCATAAACACAAACAGGCAAATCTTACTGTAACCTTTGGCTTGGAGCTTGACTACTCTCTCTTCAGAGGAAGAGTGGTACCTCTTGTACCGTCACTTTCTCTGAACACTGAGTTGGTAAGAGAGGACTTAGTATTATATTCCATCCCCTAATCACTCCAGAAAAGGAGTGAAGAGTTGTAAAGATCACCTTCCTGGAATCTGACATCCATCTCTGATGCATTGCTTTGCACTGCTTCAGATAACGGTAGGCAACACATAACCCTAACACCTCTTTTCCTGTCTTTATTATTTCTTTCCTATGAATGGTGCCTCAATGAGTCTTCCAAGCTATTTGCTTTCTTTTCATCAGATGTATATAAAAAGAAATACGTTGCCTAATAAACTTAGTCATTCAAAATTTGTTGAATAAGATATGTAGAAATTAAAATAATAATCAGTGGGTAGAAGTTGCATCCAACAAATTTTCACAGGAATGAGAGAGAATATTATAAAATTAGAGATAATAAATGAATATTTTCTGAGGAAAATCTTTCAGTCACTGGAAAATTCAAGAAGAATTAGGGACGGCATTATTAAGTATATTATTCAATTTATTTTTACATTGAATGATTTCTATGTTGGGTGGAGAATGTTCTACTGGTAAATCTCTGAGTCCACTTCCAATTCTAAAATTTGTAGTTCCTACGTTTTCAATGGGCACCCCAAAACTGCATTTACAAAGTTGGTCTCATGTAATTGATTAAACGCCTGTAGCTAATGTGTAAATTTTCTCAATGGCAATGTTTTCTGACTGTATTATTTTTATGTTTATGTGACCCTTTTTGTCTCTTAGTTTTTAAAGTAATGAATGGCATTTAACACTACAATTACACATTCTTTATTACTGCTATATTAGTTATTTTTTAAAGAAATGTTTTAAATGTATGTTGTTTTCATTTATCTGGATTCTGTCTTTTTAACTTTTAGAGTACAAATCAAGTTTAGTCAAAGGTTAAATTTTACCTGAACATACAAAATTTTTCCTGGAAGCATTACTAAAACATATTACTTTTTCCCCTGAGAAAAGTTATTAGCACTATAAAGTGGAAAGACTATCCTCATGTGGAAATGGTATAAAAGGTGTAAAATTCAGGCCCTTGGAAAATTCCTAACAAGAGGGTCTTATTTTTATACTATCCTGAAAGACAATGTATGCTGGCAGTGTTGAACATTATAACTAAACTTAGCATTTATAAAATATACCTTACTTAGTTTGGTGCCAGAATCTCTTTTTAAATAAATGCTCACTTATAATAAAATAGCAAAATTAATCAACTTCATCCATTGTTTCCTATTTTATAATATCCCAAACAATATAGTTAAAACAGTATAGCCAAAACTCAAATCTTAAAACAGTCATGACTAAGGATTGTAAAAACACTCTGCCCATATGGTGAAAAGCTATAAATAGCTAATTTCAAAAGAGAAAAGCTTATTGTACCTGTGAGACAAATAAGTAATCAAATTTTTGTGAAAATTTAATGGAAAAAATTTAAACATACCATCATCTCTGATCCCATAGATTTCTCCTTTATTTGACATTTCCTTTTCTGAGGTACCTAATTTGTATCTCATAAATATTCTAGCAAGGAATCAGGAATCTAACATGTAAGATAAGGTCATCTTTTCCTGTATTTTTTTGTTTGTTTGTTTTTTGCTTTTTGTTTTTTGTTTTTCCACAGTAATTTTTCAAATAACTCAATGTCTTAAAGTTCCAGAATGGAAATCTTTTTTTTTTTTTTTTTTTTTTTCAAGTAAGTACAAACATTACCAGATATTTACTCCCCTGTTGTAGTAAGTCTCTGGAAGAGGTAGTCATGTGTACCTAGAGTTGTTCTTAAATATGAGAGAAACTGGGAAAGTCAAATTTTAACAATAAGTTTCCTTTATGTGACATCTGAACATGTGATGCTTATACAAATACTCCAAACAAAGTCTCACTCTGTCATCCAGGCTGGAGTGCAGTGGCACCATCTCAGCTCACTTCAACCTCCACTCCAGGTTCAAGGGATTCTCTTGCCTCAGCCTCCCGAGTACCTCGGATTACAGTCACTCATCACCATGACCGCTTATTTGCTTGTATTTTTATTAGAGAGGGGGTTTCACCATGTTGGCCAGGCTGGTCTCGAACTCCTGACTTGGGTGATCTTTCCATTGTGGCCTCCCTCCTAACGCGCTGGGATTACAGACATGAACCACCATGCCAATCCCACAATCGCTTCTTGATACAACCTAATTGTTGAGGGAACAAGTAAGTGATGCACTCTGGAATATAGTTAGGGAACCCTGAGCCTATGTGCATAAATGACACCAGTCATTGTTAAACAATGTTGGTTCATCTTGAAACTCAGTTAAGTGGAGGGAGATTAAGGGAACTCTTCTGTAATTGTGAAATGATAAAGTGTAAGGACATAAAATGTTGGCAAATTAGCCATTTGATTTAAGACAATTTTTATATTGTTCTTCTTATATAGATGCAAGCTTAGATATAACCATTAATTATCAGTATTTCACAAAGGAAATATTAATTATATTTTTTCATGTAACAATTTGCCTTGAATCAATAATATGTCAAATAAATGGTAAGATAGCAATTTTCAGTGAAAATTAATAATCTGCTATTATTTCTGAGCCTACTGAAAATTGCAAATGCTTTTCTTTGCTCTCGTTTCAAGCCTTTCAGGAAAGTGTCTATAGATAAGTGTGTACCTCAACAACAGCAATGATAATGGATCTTTCAAAACTACTTGGGCTCAAAAGTTCTCATAAGAACTGAAGTTAGTAATTGACATCCAATTGATGACACACATATATATATATATACTGTGAAAAACCTAGGCGCTTTCTAAATGCTAAATTTCTGTATTCTTTAATGAGATCACTTGATTGGAAAGTATTCAGGCAAAAAGATCGTACAAAATGCCATTAGGAATCTTTATGAAAATGGACAGGTTCTGAATAGTCTGCAAGTTATGTATCTAGTTTCAGGAGATTTTTTTTTTTCATGAATATATTATGTCAGAAACAGGTTAGAGATTATATTCATGCTTGGTTGTTAGTAGAACTGTTTTTTTCTTGAATGATATTTACCTATAATATTAAATGCTGTCTACTTAGTAAAAAAAAAAAAAAAAAAAACTAGTGTTTGAATTATTTTAAGTCTTTTGATGAATATATTGAATACTGTGTAACCTGCAAGCTTGAAAACTATCACTTAAATTTCATTTTCAAAAATGTTTCCTAAACATGTCGCTAGAATGTGCTTGATGTATGAGTCTTTATCCACAGGATAAATGCCTTCTGGCCTTCTTTTGACAATAAAGCAAGCAAACAAACAAAACCTGGAGCAGAGTTTTAGGAGAAAGTAAAATATCAAATACACACATTGTTTTAATCTCTGGCATCCATAGCTAGGATGTCAATTCTAGTATTAAATCTTGAAAATAAATTGGAAGCTTATTGGATAGAAATCAGTATTTTATTTCATTTGGGTCATAATATGACTTTAGTTTATTTTAGGACATATCTACTTACTGATTGTCTGCCTTTTGGATAAAAATGGAATCTCACCTTGAAGTATTTATTAATTTAAGTCCAACTACATATATATATATGTCCAAGTACACACACACACACACACACACACACATATATATAGCAGCCATCCCAACTCAAAGAGGCTCTTAAATGTTTCAAATACAGAAATTACAGGTACAAAATATTACAACCACTGATGCAGAACTTTCAAAAATGACCTGGAAATACTTATATTGAATTTTATTCAGTGATGGATTTACTTTGAAGAAAAATATTGTTTGTGGCCTAAAACATTTGAGCTAGACTATTTCTAAAGCTTACAAAATAGTGTTATGAATGCATCTCAAATTCACTTTGAGTCCTGAAGGAGTTACCAAAATGATGATTTCATACAGAAATAAATATGCATGGCAAGTGACACATGCATATATGGCAGAAACATACATTTCCACATTGTGAAGCAATGAAAAACCTTACAAAGGTTATATAAATTTAAACCAATAAAATCATTTGCAGCACTTTTTTCTTTGTCTTCTAAACTCATTCCAGCTTTGGCTCCTTCTTTGTCTTTGTTCAGCCTCTCTCTTCCCTACAAATACGCATATAAAAACATTTTGGAAAGCAGATGCTAATAAACACACAAGTCTTTCAGTTTGAATTTACATAATATTCTCATGATCACATGTAAAATTTTCACATGCCCATAGCAACATATGTCCTTAGGGATAAGGGTGGATAAACCCTGCAACTACTATTTGTCAAAATTCTCCTGTACGCTCCATGTTACAGCTTTATGAATTAGCTGCCTGTCTCTGTCTGTCTCTTTCTCTCTCCCTAGCTTTTTGCTTCTCCCTCTGATTTTCACAGATGCCCATAAAAACACACTTACATACCAAATTTTCCTCCAAGAACCAGCACACCATGCCAAAGGGACAATTGAGAAGGAATTCACTTGTTTGACAATAGCCCATCCTCAAAACAGTTCTGGTCTTGGCACTGGTCCTGGCTCACTAGTTGAAACATCTTGCTTCTAAATATCTGGGCATTTTTTCTGCCATTTGATCTAATTTGGGGCCACCAAAATTTATCTGAATTGTCTAATGTTAAGTATCAAAAAGAACATAACCTAGTTCTTGATCCAGTTTCCCAAGAAAAAGATTATTGCCTAAAATGACAATTTGCTATTATTCAACCAACAACGTTGAAACTGTAAATTTAAAGAGGACTGCATTTATCCATCTGTAAAAAAAAAAAAAATCACGTTAGAGACTCACCCCCCATCCGCCATCGATTAATAGAGACCTTCTTACTTTATATTTCACCTGTTTCAGTACAGGTGACAGAAAGCAGGCCTGGCTAATTTACTCGCAAAAAAAAAAAAAGAACTTATTAATAGCTAGATTTAAGCTTAAGAGGCAATGGGTATTATCTACATTAAGATAATTTTCAAATACTAATGAGAGCTAAAAAGGAAAACTTTCCTTTGTTTGGATCTGAAGACTCAGACCCAGTATTATATCAACTCTCTTGAATTTAATCTAAAAATTCAATACAATTTTTATAATTTATCAGTGAGAATTCTCCTTAACTAAATTAGCAGATTATAAAGTTCACATGAAATATAAATGAACAGGCAAAAATATTTCTGTAGAAATTCTACTTCCCGGCCGGGTGCAGTGGCTTACGGCTATAATCTCAGCACTTTGGGAGGCCGAGGCGGGTGGATCATGAGATCAGGAGATCGAGACCATCCTGGCTAACACGGTGAAACCCCATCTCTACTAAAAATACAGAAATTCTACTTCTCAAAATGGAAAAATGCATTGACATGGGACTAACACTACCAGATATGAAAAGATATTACGAAGCTATAGTCTTTAAAATACTGTCCCTTCATTAGATGCCATTTCATTTTCTATTTTTGAGACTTTGTATCTTTGAGACTCTTCAATCAAGTAACGTTCTTCCAGGTGAATTTCAAAAGCTAACCCACTGACATGTCTTAAAACTTAAATTACATGCAAAGTCCTCAAAGCAGAATCAAGTATTGGTGTCAGTTCCACTGCTAAAATTTACTGAAAATAAATAATATACATTGTATATAGAAGCTTTATTCATAAAAGCCTAAAACTTAACCCAGATGTTCATCAATAGAAGAACTCATAATAGAAGAACTCATAAACAAATCATAGTTTATTTACACAGTGAACTAATACTCAGAGAACCAAACCAAAATACAAATTTACTAGTAAATGAATGGATCTTAAAAACCTAATTTTTAGCAAAAGCAACAAAACACAAATCATATATGCTGCATGATTTCATTTAGACAAAATCCAAGAATATAGAAGACTCATTTATACTGATAGAAATTACATAGTGATTTCTTAGTATTAATGGGAGGTGGGGGGATTTACTAAAAAGGGGTACGAGGGAACCTTCTGGAATGATGGAAAAGCTTTATATCTTGGGTGGTGGTTACATGGATATATACAATTGTCAAAACTTATCAAGCTGTACAATCTTGATCTGTGTACTTTATTTTATGTGAATTATACCTCAACACAAACCATATAAAGTACATCACTTTAGACAAAAGAAAAGAAGTCTAGGATAAAGCAAAATTGATGTGAATTGTAATGCATGCCCTTGGATAGCCAAAAAAAAACACATCTCTCTTTCCACTGAAACAATTCCAGTCTTACCTTTCCCTGTCCCCATTTTGTGACAGTGCACATCATCCAACTCATCGCCTCCACTAGTGCTGAAACCTCTCCCATTTATTTTACCACTTTCCTGGTAGCATAAGAAGCTCCTAATCATCAAAAGACAGTCTCAGATTTCAATTCAATCAACCTATATTATGTATAATAAACATTGAAATTAGCAGAAAGCAAAGAATGAAGATGAGAAGCCAACATTTTTAGTTATAACCAATAGAGCTGTGATGTCTATTCCACCCCACTCCACCAAACACACACACACAAAACACACACAAACATACATACACGCATAGTCTCTACTTTTGGCTTCTTGACAAACCAATGAATTTGGGTTATAAGATTTAAATGAAGCAGGACTATATATATATATATATATATATATATATATATATATGTATTATTATTTGTTATTTCATAGCGTACATTGGCTCCTATAAAATCCTTACCTAAAAAGTTAATTTCTCCTAGTTAAAACATTAGCCTCAAATAGATATTTCACTGTTTTGTGCAGTAAACTGTTTCTGAGTTTAAGATAAGGGCAGTAAATCTTATGGGAATTTTCTCATTTTTATGTGAAGTGATTCTCTTAGTAACAACGGTGTGAAAAATACAAAACTCTATAAAAGAGAGCTCTGCTAAGCCTATGGTACTAGCAGGGACATAAGACAAGGAAACAAAATCTGATTTCAGAATAGATACCTTCTGTGGTTTAAATGTGTTTCTTAAAATTCATGTATTGAAAAATTAATTCCCAATGCAAGATAATTGGGAAAAGAAATTTTTTGAAAGGTGTTTGGGCTATATAGTATCCACCCTCATGAAGGGATTAATGCTGCTCTCAAAAGGGCTATTTGGTGTGGGTTCTCTGTCTTCTGTCCCTTTGTAATGAACAGCCCTCCTCCGCAACAAAGGAAGCAGTCAATGTTCAAGGCATCATCTTGAAAGCAGAGACTGGGCCCATACCAGACACCAGATGCTGGTACCTTGATCTTGGACTTCTCAGTCTCCAGAACTATGAGAAAATAAATTTCTGTTCTTCATAAATTATGCAGTCTTAAATATTTTGTTATAGCTGCACAAAATGGACTGAGATAGTTTTCATTCAGTACATTTCTTTTAATAATGTAAGGAATTCAGTGCAATCAATTTGTTAGCACATAATTGTCTAGTCTGTGAATTGTGGAAATACTCTGGAGAGCAATGATTCGTTTTAGTCAATTGAAAACTAGTCTCTTGGCCATGGTAAAAGCCACGTCTTTTTGATAAAGAGGAATCCCACCTGTTGAAAACATGTGTATAACCTACATGCCTAATGCTGGAACCACTTTCCTTAGGAAGCTATTTAAAAACAATGAGTTACTTAGAGACAGAAGCTGATCAATATTTATAGAATAGGACATCATATTCACAATGTGAAGTGCTCTCCTACATCAAAGTGCTTTCCTACATTCTATTACAAATAATATGCATTACATATTATTACATACACACTTATTACAAATAAATATTCAAATAAAACACAACTATTCTCTTGATCTGAGCCCATTTTAATAATTTTATCAATATAAATTTCCCTAAACTGAATTATCTTCAATATTTCTTTCTTATCCCTTCAAAGTCACTACACATCCCATTGGATCATTAGCCTTTTGCCCAGGAATTGGTATAGATCCTGATCTCAGTTTTCTCTTTTCCAGGTAGCTCTTCATGTGAAGAGAAAGATAAATAATATTAAAATATGTTGTAATATACAGTATGATAGAGATCTCAACAGTATGCTATGGTTTCAGGAGGAGAGAATATTTTAAGTAGGTGATTCTGATCATGCTGACTGGGGATAGCACTGTCAAGGGAATAGATAAGATTTCATAAGAAAACAATGCAGGAACAATGAAGGAAGAGTATAATCTAAGAACATGTCACTCTGTGTGATAGATTATAAAATCTAAGTGGAGAATCTTTTATGCAATAGTCATATTTCTATATTGAGGAACTTGTGATTATTTTCTCTCCAGCAGGTAGTCATCAGATGAATTTGACTAGGGAAGATGCCATTAGATTGACATTTCAGAAAGATGATTCTGATAGCACCATGCAGAATACATTAAAAAGGATGGTATAGGCCGGCCAGGGTGGCTCACGCCTGTAATCTCAGCACTTTGGGAGGCCGAGGCGAGCAGATCACGAGGTCAGGAGCTACAGACCATCCTGGCTAACCCGGGGAAACCCCATCTCTACTAAAAATACAAAAAAATTAGCCAGGCTTGGCGGCGTGCGCCTGTAGCTGCTGGGGAGGCTGAGACAGCACAATGTTGTGAACGGGGGAGGCGGAACTTGCAGTGAGCCCAGATTGAGATCGTGCCACTGCACTCCAGCCTGGGTGACAGAGTGAGACTCCATCTCAAAAAAAAAAAAAAAAAAAAGATGATACAAAGGAGTGGAGATCAGTATAGAAGAAAAAAGACACCAGAAGTAGAAATGGAATTGAGATTTAGATGGGAAAAAATATTGTAGATGTAGAATCAATAGAATTTGACAAACAATTAAACTAACATCTGAGAAAAAAGTGGGGATAATTCTAAAAAGCTTTCCCTTATTCACCATCTCTTCTGGGAAACCCAGTGAACCAGAAGTGTAGCAGAGGAGTAGCTATCATTCTGAAGACCAGTAAGTTTACAAAAATGTATTTAGGACCCCTATGCCCCAGAAGAAAATAACCTAATCTAATGGAGGGACAGTCCTAATGAGTAATTCTGGGAGAAGGCAGGGCCTTCTATTAGGTTAATCTTTTGTCTGTGGCTTTTGTACTAATGTAATATCTGTTTCCTTTCCCCAGAATAGCTAACTACCACTGCCGCCACCACCACCACCACCACAGTCTGGTTTCCTGTCTGCTTCGTGTTGTCACTGTTTTCTCAATGGTTGTTTCCTGCATTATTTCCTTTCAGCATTTTTGTTTTTGTTTGTTTATTTGTTGTTTTTATCTTTTTATCTAATAATTCTGTTCCACTTTTAGCATCCTAAAATCTTTGAAGACATCTCTAAATATTGTCAAGTAAGGATGGCTGAGTTCTCCATATTAACTATTAATACTAAGATACCTAGGACTGAACTGAATTCTACATGGCCTTCTGTGGATTTGATCTCTACCATGACTCTTACTCTGAGTGGGTACTTTTGCCTCGATGGTGTTCCGCAATCCTATGGGTTTTCTGCCATTTCCATTTCTCTAACTTAACTTTGTGCTGCCCCTTTAACATCTAACCTGTTTTCTCTGTAGTCAGAACACAGTGTCCTAGAGTATTACTGCCATTCCATAATGCTAATGCTGATGCCAACAGCTATCCTAATGAAACAGGAGGAAGGTTATGGGAAGATTTAAAGGTGTTTCTGAGTTAATTAAATTACTGGTCACCTGATCTTAAGATTTCAGAAATTGGCAGTATGGTTATATGCACTTTGTTCTTATATATTTGCTTTCTCTTACTGTGTAAAAAAATTTGCTCTGGGGAAACATTACCTTAAGCACCAATGTGGATGGATTATTGTAAAGCCAAACCATATATTTTATTACACAAGATTCAAGGTGGTTTTTATGACATCATTTTTGAAATATTGATTAGCTTCTATTTAATTAGTTTATGCATTTTTCTGAAAGTTAAAATTGACTTGTATTAATGTGGGTTTTCAATTTCAAAAATATATTACCTAATGTTAAAAACACAGATAATAATTTTCACTATCTAGCTCTCAGTTTCTAGAATGGGAAATTGGATGCTGTAAATTTTAAAGATTTTGATTATTTTAGAACACTATAAATATGTGAAGATAATTTATTAATGTATACATATTTAAAGACACTCTGTGTTACTTCCTTGGCCCTGCCCCACCTCCATGTCTCCCTTTTCAAATAAAAAAAAAGATTCAATTAAAAAAATAATGAAAATTATGCTTTGGTTTAGGAGTACCTGTATGTGATATGTTTTTAAATTTAAAATGTTTTTCTTATTTGTGCATGCATTATAACATTTACTGATTAAGTTAATATTCATGAATAATTCAAAGGAGTAAGTTCTACCTTTATCAAGTTAAAAATCCATTGTAATTTCCTCTGCCTCTACTTCAATAGTATTTTATTATGATAATTAATATTCTTTATAAAGAGGTGGCTCTGTTCCATGCCGCAAATCAGATCATTGTCCTTTTTCAGTCTACAGAACCAATTTAGAGGAAATGAGATATGTCTTGTGTAAGACTTTCAAAAAACAGTAAGAATAATATCCTATCATGTTCAATTATTTCAAGAATGTTTACCTCCTGCTGTGTAAAACCTAATAACAATTTAATTTTGCTTGGGGCAATATGTGGAGTCCTTATTTGTTTAAGCTTCATTTGAAATCTAGCCTAGAGTACAAATGCATATCATGGATACTGTGGTTCATTAACTCAAGGCCATATCATGCTCAAAAAGAAACACTGTTTTTCAATTAACCTATAGATTTTAGATAGCTATCCAAACTCATTTTCCACTCAGGGTAATTACATACTTTTAGCATCGTTATTCTTATTTTTGGTTTAGTGGAAGTTTATTTCTTAATAACCTTTACCCTTTTCTCAAACTGCTGCAGATATAAGGCATTTTGCTTTAGCAATTCTTCCCAAATTCATTCTCCCACATATGTTTGTTGAACGCTTTAGTGGTATCTAAATTAGGCTTGGCAGAAATAGAGACTTGCCATTTTTGCATAGCACATCCTATGGGGCACCGGTTTGAAGAAGGCAAATTGAAAATGAAAAGAGATTTGGTGTTACAGGAAGGAGACAAAAAAATGTTTGAAAACAGCATGATTGAAAAATATAATAACCTATGTTTATTTGTAATGTCTGAAGAATGCCATGGTTTGCTTAATTGAAAATTATAGGCAATTCAAGGATACATATAGGATACATATGCCATACATGGATTACTGAATTTCAAAATGCAATGTGATAAAGTACATTCAGCCCTACAAGTTGAGTTTACCAAAATTTAAACTTTGATGATTCAGTCTTTCATTGATTGTGTTTTCTTGGCGTGCCAAAAACATGCTCTCTCCCTCTCTAGAAAAAAAGAATGAAGTTTTGTTTTTATGCATCCCCAAGGGATTAAATGCATCTTGCAACATAAAGAAAGAGTTGGTTGGTGGGAAACAATTGCATGTCTTAAAGAATATCTGTTCTTTATTCCTGCTGCCCATCTGAAGATTCTGCGTGTGGCAGCTCAAGAGCAATCCAAGACACAGGCCGGAGACATCAGAGAGAGCCCATGTAAAAATCTATCAGTCCACAAATCATTCTTCTCCACTCATTCTACCCAGTGGAGATCCACTAAAGGCTAGTTTTCAGTATCCGCAAGCTCAGTGTTCATTCACTTTAAGTTCATGGTTTAATGCAGTAGAAAGAAGTGAGGAATCAGAGTCATGGAGATGGAACAGGAAGAGAAAAGGGGAGCAAAACATTGAACTTACATCTTGATTTATCCATTCAAACATAATAAAGCACTACTGTATTATAGGAATTACACAAAATTCTTATGAAACAGAACACCAAGGAACTCAAATTTAAAGGAAAAGAAAGGCATTTAAGTAAATAATCATAATAATATATTTCATTAGTGCTCAGGGATAAACATGCAGAAAACACACAAGGACGAAATAGTGAAGGAGGATAGATTAGACTTTACAGGAAGAAGGAAGTTGTCAAGAATGTCCATGTCTAAGAGGTGAAATTTGATGTATCTTTAAAAAATGATTGAAGTGTGAAGAGTAACCAAAGGGGATTATGTATGCAAGAGGCAGAAGTGAATATATATAGCCAGTATTACAAGTGAGAGAGTCCACAGAGATGTAGTTATCTGCTCGATCCCAGGCACACTTGTTTTTATGTCTTCTATACCTCCTTTAGGACACATAATGAATTCTACTATCAAGATTAAAATGTCCAATTTACAATTTTTAATCTCTTCAAGGTTATCACTATTTGTGAAATAGGGAACCTCTGTAAATCCACTTAAATAACTTTGTAATTTTGTAACTTCTCCATGGAAATAGGTATAAGATTTTGAAAATATTTAACTGTGGAGTTTCCGTTGTTCAGTAAGTCATACCTTCCTGTAAGTTCTAGCACTAAGACTAGGAAAGGAAGTTTATTGTCCCAAGAGCTAAGTGGTATCAACTACCTAGAATAAAAAAGTAAATGAATAGTTGTCATTTGCAGACTACTGTTCTGGAAAACAGGGATGGTTAAGTTGTTTATATTGTTAATATATATTTTTATATATTTAATATTATATACCATTTTCTATATTTATATATTTTATATATTATATATAAATATATTTGTATATATATTTATATACATATTATATATTTTTATATATTCTGAAACCTCTCTCTCTCTCTCTCTCTCTCTCTATATATATATATATATGAATATATATATGCATATGGTTAAAAGGAAGCCAGGCTAACATAAGCTAAAATGTTGATGTAAACCGTGGGTAGAGAGAATTTAGATGACTGTGTATGACAGGAAATGTAAGAGGGAAGCTCTTCCTAAATCCAGAGGACTGAGGAAAACAGAACATAGGCTAGAATTAGATACAGTTGTCTGGTTTATTCTTTTCATTTATGAATTTATTCAGTTAACAATATTTAGTTAGTGCTTACTAGCCATCAGTTATCATGCAGACTTCTATTGGTACAACATTGAATGGAAAGCCCTTTAGTCTTACGAAAAGTTCCTGGGGGAAGCGGGTGCTAAGGACAGTTCAAATATGCTTAAGAGAATCTTGGAGGAATGGGTTCTTATGCACTTCCCAGGTTATAAACTGAAAAATTGCAAGTACATTTAGTGAAGAACTGCATGTAACTTCACAAGGCAGAATATTAGAAATGGTTGCGGTAAGATCTGAGGCAAAGAGAAGATCAAGATGTCATCTGAGTTAGAAAAAAATTGCAAAAGATGTATATTTGTCAAAAACAAAGAGGAAATATAGGAAGCTCTTCTCTCAATTCACACTGAATAGAAAGTTAAACAAACATTGTTTAGTTTTATTTTGAAAATTTTTAACTTAGTTAAATTTTAAAGCAAGAAAGTTTTTATTCTGTTTGGTGTTTTAATATGACAGTAGAAAAACGAGGAAGAAGTAGCCATAAGGATATATGAGAAGTAAAGCAAATAGCACATAGAGCATCATAATGAAATGTGCCTAAGGGGCTGCAGTATTAAAACCCATGTAGGGACTGAAATTGAGGCCACAGGCCTAAGTAATATGTGAATCTGTAACTAATATCTCAACCTAAATCTAAAAACCACCTGTAAAATGAAGAATAAAAAAAAAATCCTCCCACTAGCCCAATGAGAACAGAAGTAAGCACTGAACATAGGTAAAGATAATCACCTGTGAAATTTTGAACCTCATGCCTATAAATATAGGGCTCAGAAATAAGGCAAGAAATTGCCGTGAAAATTTACCCAAAACTAGTTAAGTCAAATGCAAAGCAGTCACATAAGGAATCTCTATAACTCAGGGTACATCAAATTCATTTGGATAACAACCCATTCCAATAAGGTTACTGTTCAAAATTATAAAGCATGAAAGGAAAACAAATGTTAGATCAGTGTGCCAGTGAAAACAATAAGAGATTTGTAATCATACAACTTATGAAATTTATCTGAAAGAAAGGCAAATATGTTAAAAAGTTCCAATAAATGAAGTAAGCAATATAAGCAATAAAAAAACAAGATTTAGAAACATCTACATGGGCAAACTATCAACAACTTGCAGAAGTGAAAAATGTGTTATTGAAATAAATATATCAATAGAAAACTGAACAATTTCTAAGATAAAACTAAAGACAGAATTATTGTATTAGAATATAATAATATATTTAATTTGTATGTTATTTGTATGTGATTAAATTGTATGTGATTTAATAAAGAAATCTCATACAATTTAGCACAAAGAATAAATGGTTAACAGATAAAGAAGCAAGACTAAGCCTCTCCAAATTATATCTAATATGATTTCCAGAAGAAAAGGATATAGAGAATTGGAAATAGGTGATTCCTAAGAGTTTACAAAACATAAGCAAAACTTGAATCATCATATTTAACTAACAAATCAAATACTAAGAAAAATAAAGGCTCAACTACCTCCCAGAAAGTTAGACTTTTTATTAGCAAAAATACATATCAGAAAACAATTAATATAACTTCCATTAATCATAGACAAAGTGGGTATTTTGTTTTTTACTCACTAACAGTAATTCCAATTTTGCAGATAAAATTAGTAATAAAATGCAAAAGTAAACTTATTTTTAAATACTCGAATGTAGTGTGCAAATTTTGTCCCTGTTTTTTGTCTCTGTCTACTGATCTACCCTTAAAATGAAAATGTTCTATGTAGTTGTTCAGGTGATAAATAGACAACATTCACCTCACAACCGGCCTATCCAGGTGAATTCCAAGTAAAGAAAGGAAGAAAGGAAGGAAAGGAAAATATTCTGTGCTTTATATTGTTCAAACAAAATCATATTAAAAGATAATTGAGAAACTCTAAGCTTTCCTTAATCATAAGACATGACAGGACTTTTTCATGAGTAGGGTATGACTTGTATAAAGACATCATGATGTCAAAAGTGCACTGAATTGGGAAACGAGGAATGGTTGCACATGGCTCTAACAACAGGTGGCAGGGAGGTGAGCTATATCAGCTGAAGCATAAAACTAAATAGGCTCTCATCCCAAGAGGCATTTAAGTGGCATAAGGGAGTAATGAAAATGTGCTGAGAGAAAAATAACTTGGCTAGATTCTTATTTTTGAAAAATCCTAATAAGCCATGAGGAGAATATTGTAAAGAGACAACACTGAAATCACAGGAGTCTGTTAGGATCTTTTCATGCTCAGAGAAAAAAAAAAAAAAATGTATGAGTATTTTAAATAAGGAGTAAGTATGTGACTGGTCATAAAAGCTGTTTTTTTAGTGGTGGTAATCTTGATAAGACCTTATGATTCCTTAAAAGGGGTGAGATAAGGGAAAAAAACTGATTACTATTTTCAGTGTTTTAGACTCCATGGAGGATTTAACTAAATGCAGCATATATGGGATGATCATACATTCTGATTTCCCCAGGACTCTTCCTCTATACGCATGCTGACTTGGTAATTATTAATAGAAGGACTTTGAATTCACAAAAGTGCCCCAGATTGAAAAATGAATTAAATGGTCATCTACGTATGCAGGAAGAAGTGGCTATTAGTAGGTAACTTGAAAAGCTACTTCAGTTTTGAGATGATGAGTTGGTGATATCTATTCACTTTTAGATGCCTGGGTTTTGGAGACATGTCTAGGCAGAAGATTTTGAAATTTTGGAGTTTAGAGTTAGGAAATATAGTCAACATGCAGAGACAAGGTAAATCCATTGGTAGAGATGACATTATTCAAGAAAAAATGTTACTAAAACAAAAGAAGACACAGAAGGCTTTATTTCCATTATCATTAATTTGGACTCATGCAATATTCCTAACAAATGGTTGCCATTTGTCTTGTTTTGCTTCTGTTTTCTTTCTCAGAAGACATTGGAAAATATTCACTGATATTATGTGACCCTTCCCCTACCCTCATCCACTCTTGCCAAGGGATTCTGTGACCCTCAACTATTGAATTGGAAAGAGTTTCACAACATGGTCCTGGTCCAGTAAGGCTTACCTTGGACTGATGCATTCCTCAAAATAATATTTGGTCTGGAGGAAACTTGTGAAACAGTAGCTACATACTGTTACTGGGAAGGAGATGAGATACACTTCAATTAACTCTTCTAGAATCACTTTCTTTATCAATTGTAACAGAAATGTTGGCTTAGATGTGGTAAATTGTTCTTCATATTTTGAATAGCTTACAATACTTAATACTGCAATGAACAACAAAATTAAACATTTATCAATATCACTTTGTTCTATATTTTGCTTTCAAGTCTACAAGTCATTTCAGTATTCCTTTTAGTTTGTTGTTCACATATGATTGTATTCTTATCACAGCTGGAAAGCAATTTTTTTAAAAAAAGGAACATCTCTGAGTGCGTTGCTTCACCATTAAATTGATGAACTGTGGATGGTGTGGAATGGCAAAGAAAAACAGCTGTACAACTTCTTTGAGTTTCTGATGTATAATTTGTCATGTTCTAGGCCAAGAATTCAGAGAATCATAATACCATGCACAAGGTCACTAAAAGTTTTTAACATGATTTTTCTAAACAAAAGGAGCATGCCAGGAATTAAGATAAATGATCCAGGCTTCATACCTGAACTCAAAAAGTTGTCTTCACACATTTGAGATGAATTATTCTGAGCCATCAAAAAAGTAAGATGGCAGGTGACATCTAAGGCTAATTATAATTACTTATCATGAGATAAGTAGAGATGTGTGAGAGGTTGGGGCTGGAGTACTTATGTTGAAGACTATGAAGAATAAAGAAATACACAAACTAAACATTTTAAATGAAAGATTTTGTGTGCGGTCCTCATTCTAAAGGCTCACGTGCCACATAAAATTATGATCAAATACATTTGTATGCCTATTCTTCTATAAAGAACATATATTTTTACATGTGCAGTTAAGTCAGCTCTCAGAGGGAAGGTCTGTCAAGAAAGAGATTACCATGCACTCGATTTTTGGATAGCTATCACCCTCTTTACAGTGGTTCCTTATTTTATAAATATGGAGTTAGTGTTTTAACTTTTAATGAAGATTGTATAATTATCATTTATAGAAATCTAGAAAAGCCATTAACCTTAGGACTCAATGTCCACATCTGTAAAATAAATATGCTGGACATGTTTCATGATGGTGGTGGGATGAAGTCCCCAGCATCTATGAGAAGTTGGATGAGAGCTAGCATGACAAATTAATTTTATTATGGCTAACATCTCTTGAATTTTTTATAGAGACAATATTCATTGAGACGTAAGCACAGGTTTAAAATGAGAAGAATGCAAAATCAACTACACAATTATTATAAAATTCCAAAACTGATTACTATGATTGCCCTATATCCTCTGTCACAGTACATATCTCTTTGACCTACTTCCAGCATTCCTGAGATGATCATTTATGAAACATATGTATGAAATAGAAACATTTGAATCAACCACATAAAGTCATTCTAGGCAAACAAAATCATTTTGTATAAAAATAATTTATGTGTGTTTAACCACTGTAGGTGAAATCACGGATGCTGTGCCCATGATCCTTGTAAACAAATAAAAAATACTTGTTTCCACATAGTCCTATCTAAACTCAGACTTCCCCCGTGGAACCAGTGATGCAGACTGGCTGTGTTTATCCTATCATTGTATATAATTTTTTTGTGTAATTGTCACTTTACATGTTGTCATTTGTTGCTTACTTTTTAGTCTGACCCACTAAGTGGTAAGCTTCTCAGAACCATATTATTATTTTCCATTATTTAAGGTAGCCATTAAATTACTCTATCCAAGCATACATTAAAAGAATTTTTTAAAAGTGTTTTTTGTTTGTTTTGCAAATTTTGCTTGTAAGTTAGAAAGTGTTTTAAGTAATTACTCTAACAATATATTTTAAAAGTATTCTACTCGTGAAAATTATTCTGTTAAAAAAAAGCCACAAATAAAACAGTTGAAATTGGTTCCTTTAGTCTTCTTCAACATAAAAAGGAGGTAAGTTCAATCAGATATAAAATGACACAATTTTCTTTTGTGAAAGCTCTATAGAGATGTAGTACTTGATCCAAGTGCCATATGTCATATTGGGAAAAAAATTTGTTAACAAATATGCTGCTTCTTAAGGAAAACACCTGAAATAACATTGCTTTAGACTGGAATAAAGGTAACCCCTCTGATTTTCTTTAAGAACTGATTTCCTATAAATTTAGTAGAAGAAGAAAAAGTTAGGATGGTGCTATTCACACCATCCTACATGTCTTCATGTAAAGTAAATGGAGATAAATGAGGTTCAGGTCAGAAGAGTGGTGAATATTAGCAAGTAAAAAAAGCAAAAACTTTACTTTTTTTCTCCTTGTAATAAGCAAAGCATTTTATCAACTTTTTATAATTTTTAGTAATATGATTTTGATAAAAACTATGGAAAATATTAGCCATTAAAATATTATGCTGATTTCTTCTGCATTAATCTTTGTCAATCAAACACTCTTTAATTATGATAAGATTAAGAAGGCTAGAAGTCATGATAAATTAAAAGTCTGTAGTGAATTTTAGTTCAATTATCCTTCATTATGAGAGTAACTTCTGAAATACCTTTCAACTTCTGAATTTCCTCTGTTTTGCCAAATGAAAAGGTTAAATGAAATGAGAATTGCTAAAAGAGAATATATTGCTGCCTTGCAAAGAATATGAACAGAACAAAACTTGCAAATAACCATGTTTGATTAATAGATGAATTGGTCAATATATTATTAAGTTAAGACACTGTTGATGTCTTAACTCAATAAAATGTTGAGATTATTTAGAGTCTGTCATTGAGTCTCATTTTTTTCACTTTATAAATCCTCCCTAAGTTGTTTGTACATTCCAATGATTTAAGCTGTTAAATACAAATATGAATGACTATACAGATCACTGATCCTATTACTCCATAATGTTCAACATTATGAATTACAATACTTGTTGCAATGTGTCCTAGGCACTCAAATCTCAACATATCTTATGCTGAACTCAAAAATTCTTTCTCTTTTGACATCTATTTGCTTTCTTGTATTCACTCATTGTCTGTTTTTATGTTTTTACCAAATTATAAGCTTGTTGAGTGCAAAATCTATCATTGTATTTACTTTACCTCTATGTATAGCCAACACCAGAACATTGATAAAATGGATGAAAATTGGAATGATAATCTAGAAACAATCCAATCCTGTAGTCTCAAACTCATCATGGTATTTCCTCAGTACATTGCTTCTGATTCATCAGTTACTTTGAGTGTTTCATTTGTTTTTCTTAATTGTTGTTTTACTGAGCCCAGGTCAAGGCATATTAAGGTGAGTTAAAAAGTGACAGTGGTGCTACGCATATTGCTGGGTGAAATGGACTAATTTTGGCATGATCTTTGTCAAACCTGAGGAGATCTGTGGCCTGGAAATCTAATATTTAAGTCATAACTGTCATGTGTGGATCAAGACAATGACAGGATTGGGGCTCTTTGGGAGCAAATAGCCCAAATGGTAAAAACAATAGCCAAATTCAAACATAATGAGATATGAATTCAGCATTTACAAATTAATTGCTCTGTAAGAGAGGGTGAGTAATAAAATTCTCCCAGAGATAAATATTTTCTCTATGAGAAGATGCCTTCATGGCATCATGGAATTGTAGGAACTCCATGTCTGGATGGAAGACATGTGTGTTTATATGCTAACTATGACTAGTTTTATCAAGAGAAATTACTTAAATAGCTTTTCTCTACTGATACATGTTGTGCTTTATATAAAATATGCTTTCCTTAATATGTACATTATTACAGAGAGATACCCGGGACATAAGCTTCTATCATAGGAAATGCACATCATTAGAGTGTACAATCTGTGCCAGAGGAGTCGACCATTGAAAACCTTAAAATACATTTCTTGAGATATGACCTTATAAAATCATATTTGCATGAATACATAAACTTTTTCTCCCTAGGGAAAAATTATACAACATTTTTTAATTACTGTGAACATGAGTGATACTCATTTTAATAAAATCTTGTAATTCATCATTTTTAACATCTTTAATATTCACAAACTACAGTTGTTATCCTTTTCTAAGATGATATATCTCCATGACTGATGTAAGGACCTTGAATGAAATTAAGACTTTTCAAAAGATATACAGCCAATTCCCTATTTTCTGTGTGCAAATATTATACAAATATTCCCTGAAGATTTGAAATATTTTCTCTTGTATTTGTAGTTTTCCTTTCCAAGACTTGTATTTAATTTTGGAGTTTAAAATGTTCTCAGTTAATTTTGTTCAGGGTACATTTTGAATTAAATAGATACTTGTTTATATATCTTTTAAAATGAATGTACTTTATGTACTGGTACTTTGATCACACACAAATAATTGCAGCAAATAAAATAAGGTGATGGGGACAGAAAAACAATCTCACATTTGAATCTTGTTTATGGTACAAATAGTCCTAGAAAGTATTTTATGCATTTGCCATGGGAAAAGATATCATAATTTGAAATGTTATCTCATAAGCCTAACTTTCATATTTCATGTGCTCTACATTTTGATTTTTTAACTGCAGAAATAAAACAACAATTTTTTTTTTCTTTTAAAGAGCACTTAATTGAAATACACATTTTAGCAGAACAACAACTTAATTTATAGGCACCATGCAAGGAAGCCACTGGGGCTATATAGACAACATGCTAAAAACCCAGTTAACTAAGCTAGAGCTGGACTTGTGGATGAGTTCCTTTAATTGTCTCAAGTAAGAGATATAAGTAATACACTGTGCATCATCAAAGGAAAAAGATAACTTAGTTTGAGAGTTAGGAAAACAGTTTTTATGGAGTATTAGTCTTTACATTTGTATATGAAAAATACCAACAAACACCTGAGAGTTACTTTTCCTTTTCATAAGAAATGGTATTTTCTAAAAATTAACGTTTATTCTACAAGTTTTTTAAAAATAATTTATGTATTTCATTCATTTATACATAAAATAAATGAACTCTTATTCTTTAATAAAATCCTAAATAATAATAAATGCGAATTATAAAAATTACTTCTACACTAAATCATAAGATTATTTGTCTGGAACGCTGTCATTTGATTATACTAGAAATATATTATAAAATCAATTTATTAGACCTTAAGAAAATTAGAAGTCCAAGTAAAAGACTTCCTTGTCAACTTGTCTTTAGCAATCCCAGGTATCAAGTGACATCAATGGAGCCTCCAAATTTAAAAGGACAAAGGAGCAAAAAAGTAATCTCAAAGATCACTCATAGTAGCACCAAAATTCAGACCATACTAATATGTGTGTGAATAATAGTAACTAACTAATATCAACTGATTCAGCCCCAAAACAAACTCCCCAGTAAACTATTGTCATTACTGAAAATCTCCCTCATATAATTTTATTTACCCAGATACTATATTAAACCAGTACAGTTGTAGCTCAATCTTAGAGTAAGAGGGATCTAAGGATTCTCATAAAATGAAAAGAGAAATCAGGTTCTGGTGTAAGATTGTGTACCATGAAAGAGACCAGTTGGCTCCCCTGGCTAAAGAAGCATTCCCTGGAGTGGCGGTTAGGGGGCCATGCGGACATTCAGTTAAATAGATGAGGTACAAAAGATGAGAACTGCTGCGACAGTTGATACTCAGGCTGGTAAATGTAATTGTCATCTATCCATAGGCAATATGTTCTCAGCCACCAGCCTGGGTTACAAGTTAAGACTTGAATAGTAGGATAAAGTTTTATGGTTGACTGATAAGATCAGCTAGGAAATAGAGATGCCCAACTACTAAATTTGAGCTTCAGCTCTAACACTAGACTACAGAAAACAGAGTATCTAGCTAAAATTAAAGAGTTTAGCATAAATTAGAAGTTCAATTTTATGACTTGCACAAACATGATAGTCAAGGGTATTAAGAGACAGAGATATAATTTGTGACAATATGAATGTTTGTGCCTCAGTTCTAGTGAGTCATAGCATAACTCATCTGCTACAAGTAGGGCACCAGATCTCATGTGTTGTGGTGTATTATTTCTAAACCAACAGGTATAAATATGCCAGCTATTAGTGTTTCATAGCAAGTTAAATGATCTCTGTAAGCCCTACCTTTCCTTCAACAAATATAAAAGAGTTAAAAAAAAATGTATTTTAAGTCTCAGTGAGGACTATTCAATGGCATTCAACAAATGTTAACTCTCAATTGACTCGACACAGAAAATATAAATCAATTCCTGACTTAAAGCAGGACTGTCTAGGGACTGGAGCGTGATTAAACTCCCCCTGATTGGTACGGGACACATGAATGGATTAATCTAGTTTAAAGAAGCCAAGGAAAGAAAAAACAAGAGACTGCAGGGCAAGTTGATTATTATTTGTCACTAGTCCATTTCCATGAAGAAATGTACTACTTCCCCTTCCACTGAGAGATAAGATCTATTGGTATAGTACAGGCAGTGTGGTATTGAAGAACATGAAATTCATGAATCTGAAAAAGAGCAGAGGTTCAAATCAAGAAGTTTTGAAATTATTGACAGGTGGACTTTGAGGACTAGGTCACATACTAAAAAGAAAGAGAAAGATTTTCACTTACATTGAGGTCTTAGGAAGAGATTGAGAGCTAAAAAAAGTCAATTCCATTAATAGCCAACATAATTTATTAAAAATACACCATGTGCAAACCATGGTAGTATAAGTGTGTGAAGAGTGTGAAAAGGACACATTTTACATTTGTCAAAATTGTCAAGGGCCTATGAAAAAATGTCTCTTTAGTTACAATGAGTGTGTGAAATGGAACTAAACAGATGTGAAAGTACTCTGCCATACTAGGTGATACGAGAAATACAGGCCAAGCTGCTTGGGTCCCAAAAGATGCATGGCTGAAGGCAAAGAGAATAAAAATAAATTCTTTGGAAAACAGATGGTAATAGTGGGATAGTATGATGAAAGAACCTATGCATGTGAGAAAGGAGAAACCATAAAGAAGGGAAAGTGGGCCGGGCGTGGTGGCTCAGGCCTGCAATCTCAGCACTTTGGGAGGCCAAGGCGGGCGGATCACAAGATCAGGAGATTGAGACTACCCTGTCTAACAGGGTGAGACTCCGTCTCCACTAAAAATACAAAAATGAGCCGGGAGCGGTGGCAGGTGCCTGTAGCCCCAGCTACTCGGGAGGCTGAGGCAGGAGAATGGCGTGAACTCGGAAGTCAGAGCTTGCAGTGAGCCGAGATCAAGCCACTGCACTCCAGGCTGAGCAACAGAATGAGACTCCATAAATAAATAAATAAATAAATAAATAAATAAATAAATAAATAAATAAAGAAGGGAAAGTGAAATGGAGGATTAAAATTTTAAATTAAAGTTAAATATGTTTAACTATTACTCCAAACCATCTGCTTTTTAAAATATTGCTTGAATGTATGAAATATAATTGAAATTATAAAAATTTATACCATAAGAAATTGTCTATAGTTATTTTATTAAAATTTTCTGCTTCTGAGACGACTAAATTTATTTTTAAATGGAGAATTAGGGAGTCATGGTTAGTTGTTTGCAAAAAAACCCACCTTTATATAATCCAAAAGAATGAAAATCTGGCATATAGCTCTTTTGATTATGTATACATATTTTGATTAATGAGCAATCACAGTTGTCTCATAAACTTGGAAATGTATATATCATAGAGTCCCAAGACACTCTCCATATTTTAAAGGTAAAAATCAGAATTCCGTATTTTCTCAGCCAACACATTTGACACCCACAGGCTTTACTATCCGACAAAATGAACATTTTACAAGCTCCATCATTCTCTTAGATGCATTACTCATTACCTCTGTCTTGCTTTCTCCTGATAGATGACCCTAGGTCACAATCGGACACCAAATCACTTGGGAGGTGAGTCAACATCACAATCAACACAATTTTACATCTTCTTCAGTGACTGCCTGGGCATGCTGAGAGTCCTAAAAAGTTGCTTTTTCTCCTACATACTTTAAAGTGACTTAAAGTGTTATCACAACACTATCAGTATCATGAAGTCAAGGTTTGTTTGTTTAAGTGAAGTACATACTTTGTAATGCTCTGAAGTAGCTTAAGAACATTATTGAAGACTTTGGTTCCTTCAGGCTCTCAGAATGACATGTACCTTGGCTGAACTTCGAAATAAATTCTACATTTATCACTGTTTTACTGCATCCTCTTATTGTTGTTGGTTTCTCTCACAAGCATGATTCTGCTTTGATCTTCCCACACTTTGTGTCCACATTGAAATTTATAGAGTATAAGCCTCAATTTTTTCTTCCTGTAAGATAACCTTGACAAATGAGTGCCAGCGTATTTCTCTTTTACATGAACAAAAGGTAACTTATGCCAGCTATCTGATCCTGGTGTTTACTTTCTTTCCAAATTTTTAAGAAAGTTTCTTTAATACTTCCCACTTACAGCCATCTACTAAGAATACTAAGAAAAACTACAATTTAAATTTTCATTATTTATCCCAGAAATTCTGGACTTTTGACACCATGAGATTTACTAGTGAGTAATATTATTTTTTCCTCACATTGAGATACTTATTTAAAATTCAACAATTACTATTTTTCCTCCATCTCAACCCATCATCTTCAGCAATCTATATATACTCCAGCCCACTCTCCATACACAAGGGTAATTCATAGTGAGAGGGAAAGGATTATTTGACATTCAATTTCACCCCAACTGACAATTTTCTAATCTCATTGATGGTTCTCACCTACTGATTTATCTCTTTCTTTTTAATTCATTTTTTTTATCCCTCCCTCTCTCCTTGTCTTCTTTTCTTCTTGTCTTTCTTCCTTCCTTCTCTCCTCATTAAATGTTTATTTATCTTCTACTATGTTTTAGCCTCTAGGCTAAGCACTGGTGACATAGAAATGAAGACCTTGAAGTTCCATGTCTGAGAAATTCAGAAGAGATTACAGGCTATGAGGTAAGATTGGACAGAGACTGTCATACAAGAGCACATGAGAGGGGAATTTTTAGCAGTACTTCTTGCCGGTTCCACTTAGCATTTGCAGCTATCTGGTAGGATCCAGATAGCAGTCAGTGGTGGTAGCTCTGGTAGTGGGGATGGTTACTAGTGAGCTATTAGCGGTCAGTCTTTCCATCAGCAGTGGCTTACAGCAATCACTTTGATACAGAAGTGTTTCCCATGACTTGCTAACCTTCATCACTGGATTAATCCAAAATTATCTTCTATAGAATAGCCTATGACAGAATTCAATTCCTGCTGACCCTTTCAATGGCAACTATGGTCTTAATCGGCTCTCCTGAAGAAGGGTTTCTTAAGCACTGACTTAAAGCACAGTATTGGGAAAGTACAGCACTGTGGAATCACACAGTTCACATTTGAAGCATTCACCCTAAATATCACTCATTGTGCCCTTGACCTAAGGTGAATTCTCATAGTCTCAAGGGATTTCTGATAATTGTGTTGCAACACACTCAATTGAAAAAATAAATCACAGAGAGTGCCACTTATCTTCATGCTCTGGAAAATCCAATCCCCACGACTGAATCTTTCAAAAACTGAGCCCCAAGAATTCAATTGTGTGTGGTAGATGGAAATTTGGATTGCATAGAGAATTTGGGATTCTCTACAGAAGCAAACACTGACTAAACATTTGTTAAAATGCTGCTTTTCAGATAAATACGTATCAATGTTAATGCTTCTCAGAAAATACTAAGAACGACATTGAAGATGAGATAGAAAGCAATAGAGCACTAATCAAATATTCAACAATATTTGATTGTCGGTGCAGTGGCTCACGCCTGTGGTTCCAGCACTTTGGGAGGTGGAAGCTGGTGGATCACTTAAGATCAGGCATTCTGAGACCATTCTGGCCAACACAGGTTGATAGGTGATGGGTTGATAGGTGCAGCAAACCACCGTGGCACATGTTTATGTATGTAACAAACTTGTGCCTCCTGTACATGTATCCCAGAACTCTACTACAACCCAGTCTCTACTAAAAATGTAAAAGACCTAGCCAGGTGTGGTGGCGGGCACCTATAATCCCAGCTACTCAGGAGGTTGAGGCAGGAGAATTGCCTGAACCCAGGAGGTGGAGATTGCAGTGAGCCAAGTTCACACTACTGCACTCCAGTCTGGGCAACAGAGCAAGACTCTGTCCCAAAACAATCAAACAAACAAACAAAAACCAAATATTCAACAATAAAAATAATAGCAACTAAGCCTACCCATAGCACTCAACTGTATATAGATTACCTCATTCAAACCTCAAAACATCCTTATGGGTCTAGAAAAATTATTATGACTATTTTGCTATGACAAGTCGAGGCTTAGAATGGAAAAATAGTACTAATTATTTGATGAATTTCTATGAAAGTACACTAGCAATGGTATTATGCCTGCACATTAGGGTATTTGTCAAAAGTCCCCAATATTTTCATGTGTCATGAGCTTCAGGAACAGATTTTTAAAATTATTTTCCATAACATCCCTCAAAATTTTATTTTCTTAAGTCATTGGTTTACAAATTATGGTATGTAGCCCACAAACTTCTATTGATCTATCACAAGATAATCCAGAATGATAGCAAGATCTGTAAATGTTTATAGCAATGAGACATTGTCCCCAAATCTGCTTGATTATTTATCTAGTAATTAATTTTTATCATGTTTTCAAAAGTTAAAACAGCAACAACAACCAAGAACCTGCTCCACAGATCATTTGAGAGTCACAGTCTTACTTAAGTTACACATGAAAAATAAACTTCAATTGAGGCTGTGATAACTCAAGTGTCAACTTTACATACATAGAACTCACATAAATGAGATATTTCCTTTGATATTTTTAGGGGGAAATTTAAATGTACTTTCAACATATAAGCTGTATTACATCTGAAGTTTCTAAATATGCAACATGAAGAAATTAGATCACATATTTTTAGGGTTTTTTTTTTTTTTTTTTTTTTTGGTCGCTCTCTGGTATAATGATTCTAAGACTTATAGAAAGAATAAGGCAGAAGAAAATGGTTCTTGAAATCTGGTTTACAGGAACCCCTGAAAGCTCATAGAAAAATTTCAGAGTCTCACATATCTGTCACATTTATAATAATTAGCTTTTACTTCCTTTATATATTGTTTGGATTATTTTTCATATAAAGCATCTCCATGATATCATTAGAAGAACTGTCACACTTAGCATTCACTATGGTATTTTGTTGATTTGGGGGGAAATGCAAATTAGTAGGCTATACATGGTACAGATGCATATTCATAAATCAGTTTCTTTTAAGACTCCTGACCTTTCTCACAATGCCTTCTGTTCTTTTAAGCTTGAAGTTATCTAATATACCATTAAACACATGATGCCTACCACAAAAAGTAGATAATATGATATATATCCATATTTCATTTACTCTTGGAATATAAACTGCTGGAGGAAAAGTGAAAGACTGATTAAACAAATATCTCCCAATTGCAAGGAGTTCCTACAAAACTCAAGGTAAGAAAATTCACTTTTGAAAAGATTGAGACTAGAATTGCTAAATCTTACAACTTTATCAACTTTATAAATATGTGGCAACATGATTTATCCAAACATTACTGCCCACTAAAAATTCTAGAAATTTAAGACAAAACAAGAACACTAGCATAGAAAATTAAAGCAGGAATAAGTGAGAACATACAGTGTCTGTTTTCTGTTCCTGTGTCAGTTTGCTGAGGATAATGGCTTCCGGCTTCATCCACGTCCCTGCAAATGACAAGATCTCAAATCCTTTTAAGGCTACATAGTGTTCCATCGTGAATATGCATCACATGTTATTTATCCTGGACACAGGGAGGGGAAAAATATACACTGGGGCCTGTCAGTGGGTAGGGGTGAGGAAGGGGGGAGGGAGAGCATTAGAAAAAATAGCTAATGTATGCTGGGCTTAATGCCTAGGTGATGGGTTGATAGGTGCAGCAAACCACCGTGGCACATGTTTACTTATGTAACAAACTTGTGCATCCTGCATATGTACCCCAGAACTAAAAATAATAATTAAAATAAAAAAGAGTCAGGATAAATTACATTTTACTCAACTTATATTAAAATGTTCAATTCTACTTTATTTTATTTTTCACATTTATTCAAAATAAAATTTTAAAATTTCCCTCTCCTACAATTTTAACCAGCTACATATAGTCTTATAGTTTTGTCAAAGAAAACACATATTTTGAAGTCAGGTAGCGCGACGCCTCCAGCTTTGTCCTTTTGACTTAGGATTGTCTTGGCAATGCGGGCTCTTTTTTGGTTCCATATGAACTTTAAAGCAGTTTTTTCCAATTCTGTGAAGAAACTCATTGGTAGCTTGATGGGGATGGCATTGAATCTATAAATAACCTTGGGCAGTATGGCCATTTTCACGATATTGATTCTTCCTATCCATGAGCATGGTATGTTCTTCCATTTGTTTGTGTCCTCTTTGATTTCACTGAGCAGTGGTTTGTAGTTCTCCTTGAAGAGGTCCTTTACATCCCTTGTAAGTTGGATTCCTAGGTATTTTATTCTCTTTGAAGCAATTGTGAATGGGAGTTTAGTCATGATTTGGCTCTCTGTCTGTTACTGGTGTATAAGAATGCTTGTGATTTTTGCACATTAATTTTGTATCCTGAGACTTTGCTGAAGTTGCTTATCAGCCTAAGGAGATTTTGGGCTGAGACAATGGGGTTTTCTAAATATACAATCATGTCATCTGCAAACAGGGACAATTTGACTTTTTCTTTTCCTAACTGAATACCCTTGATTTATTTCTCTTGCCTGATTGCCCTAGCCAGAACTTCCAACACTATGTTGAATAGGAGTGGTGAGAGAGGGCATCCCTGTCTTGTGCCAGTTTTCAAAGGTAATTTTTCCAGTTTTTGCCCACTCAGTATGATATTAGCTGTGGGTTTGTCATAAATAGCTCTTATTATTTTGAGGTACAAGGCTACAGTAACCAAAACAGCATGGTACTGGTACCAAAACAGAGATATAGACCAATGGAACAGAACAGAGTCCTCAGAAATAATACCACACATCTACAGCCATCTGATCTTTGGCAAACCTGAGAGAAACAAGAAATGGGGAAAGGATTCCCTATTTAATAAATGGTGCTGGGAAAATTGGCTAGCCATAAGTAGAAAGCTGAAACTGGATCCTTTCCTTACTCCTTATACGAAGATTAATTCAAGATGGATCAGAGACTTAAATGTTAGACCTAATACCATAAAAACCCTAGAAGAAAACCTAGGTAGTACCATTCAGGACATAGGCATGGGCAAGGACTTCATGTCTAAAACACCAAAAGCAACGGCAGCAAAAGCCAAAATTGACAAATGGGATCTAATTAAACTAAAGAGCTTCTGCACAGCAAAAGAAACTACCATCACAGTGAACAGGCAACCTACAGAATGGGAGAAAATTTTTGCAATCTACTCATCTGACAAAGGGCTAATATCCAGAATCTACAAAGAACTCAAATAAATTTACAAGAAAAAAACAAACAACCCCATCAAAAAGTGGGCAAAGGATATGAACAGACATTTCTCAAAAGAAGACATTCATACAGCCAACAGACACAAGAAAAAATGCTCATCATCACTCACCATCAGAGAAATGCAAATCAAAACCACAATGAGATACCATCTCACACCAGTTAGAATGGCAATCATTAAAAAAATCAGGAAACAACAGGTGTTGGAGAGGATGTGGAGAAATAGGAACACTTTTACACTGTTGGTGGGACTGTAAACTAGTTCAACCATTATGGAAAACAGTATGGCAATTCCTCAAAGATCTAGAACTAGATGTACCATATGACCCAGCCATCCCACTACTGGGTATATACCCAAAGGATTATAAATCATGCTGCTCTAAAGACACATGCACACATATGTTTATTGCGACACTATTCACGATAGCAAAGACTTGGAATCAACCCAAATGTCCATCAGTGACAGACTGGATTAAGAAAATGTGGCACATATACACCATGGAATACTATGCAGCCATAAAAAAGGATGAGTTTGTGTCCTTTGTAGGGACATGGATGCAGCTGGAAACCATCATTCTTAGCAAACTATCACAAGAACAGAAAACCAAACACCGCATGTTCTCACTCATAGGTGGGAACTGAACAATGAGCTCACTTGGACTCGGGAAGGGGAACATCACACACTGGGGCCTATCATGGGGAGGGGGGAGGAGGGAGGGATTGCATTGGGAGTTATACATGATATAAATGATGAATTGATGGGTGCTGACGAGTTGATGGGTGCAGCACACCAACATGGCACAAGTATACATATGCAACAAACCTGCACATTATGCACATGTACCCTAGAACTTAAAGTATAATAAAAAATAAAAAAATAAAAGGAAAAAAAAGGGTAGGGGTAATATATTCGTGTGTGATAGAGTGAAAAGTAAGCCTTCTACAACTCCTTAAGTTAGTTCCCCAGTTAGGCTGATGCCCTCATTTACCAGTACAGTATGAGTTCATACCTGTTGTTTTGGAACAATGATTAGCAGTGTTACTTTTTAATCTCAAGCTGATCTTCCTTAAATAATAAACTACATCATGATCTTCAAAAAAAAAAAACACATATTTTATTCCATGGCTGAATGGCTATCAATAAATTCAATGGCTTTTGATTGTATGAATCAGATGCTTAAGTTTCTGCTTCCCTACTTTGCACCTTCCACCATATCCATCTACATATCTCTCGCTCACAAATGTCACAAATTTGCAAACATAAGTCAGAGTTACTTTTTGTCGTCTTCCTTCAGTCTTTGAAAAACGGCATCGTATACACTTCTACTTTTTTTGTGCTGTCAATATTTCAGATCTTAACTTTTTGTGATCCCTATTGTCTTCTTGTTTTAATGATCTCCAAGTACAGTGAGTCACAATTTATACAATATGCAAATACAAGGACCAGACTTATTCTATCTATCAAATAGGCACAAAGAAGAGAACCCTCTGCTATGAACTGATTGTGTCATCTCAAAATTCATATGTTGAAGCCTGTTTCCCAGTGTGATGGTATCTGGAGATGGAATCTTTTGGGAGGTAATTAGGTCATGAGTGTGAAACCCTTAGGAATGGTATTATTGCCCGTAGAAGGACACATGCAAGACAGCTTGCTCTTCCTCTTTCTGCTATCCAATATGTGAGGGCACAACAAGAGAACAGCCATCTACAGAACAGAAAGAGTGCCTTCCGCAAGAGCCCAATCATGCTGGAACCCTGACTTCATGCTTCCAAAGTCCAGAACTGTGAGAAATGTTTGACGTTTAAGGCACCCAATTTACTCTATTCTGTTACAGCAACCCAAACTGACTAAGACACTCTCATCACAATAATTCACATAAGAGGAATCGTAGTTGAAGAGAAATTTACCTTACTTTTTGAGTAGTAATAACACTTAGAATACTACATACATTTTGATTTTATTTATTTTCTTCATAGCCTTCCACACAAAATTTATAAATGTCAGATATTATTAGGAGCTCAACTATCCATAGTACTGTATTTAAAATAAAGAAATACAACAGATCATGGAAAAAAAAATTAGGGATTTATATTTCTGTTTCTCAGGATCTTTTGATGACTGAAATAATTGACAAATTCTATTCTGATCATGAAAATTGGCTATGAGTGTCCAACATACTAATATATACATGATCTGATCTATATTGCTATTTATAAAAGCATAGCTAAACCCTCAAACTAAATCTGTGACTGACATTAAATTATTTTGTAATTTATATATGTGTACTCCTATGCTAAGAGCGACTAAGTGATTGAGAGGTGGCTTATCAACAGATAAAAATCATATGGCTCATCATATTTTTATTCCTTCATATATATATATACAATTCAGAAATGTTTTAAACTTTAATTTCAAAAACTGTCACTTTATCATTATTTAATAGCCATTGGGAAATTTAATTATAACCTAAGCATTTTATGATGGAAAGTATCTGGTATCAATAAGTGCTTATGAAAACAAATGGAGTCATGTTGGTGGAATTTACCTATGCAGAAGGATTCAAATCTTCAACTACAGAAGCATAATTAAATTAAATTTACTGAGTAGTTTTATGTACTAGACAATAATTTCTAGCACTGGAGCATATTAAGAGGATGACTGGAATAGCTCACTGTCTATTTTTTCAAAGAACATTAAAAGTGACAGAAATCCTGAAACATAACTTGGCTCCTTTTTAGATTGTAATAAAATAGAACTAGCAGTTGCTCAGATATTTATTCAAGAGTAATTGTAGCTTCTGTTTCAAATTGTAATTCTTTTCCTATCCTTGAACAGCCTGAAAAAAAAAAAAAAAAAACCTCCTTTATAAAAAACAGAAGATTGCATTAAAATAAACATCTCAATTTACACTTATTATCAATATCATTTTTATTTCTGATATTAAAATCAATTTATGAATAAGTCAATAATAGAGGATTTTTAGTCTTAGAGACACTAAAAATATATGGAGACTTCTAAGTTTCAAAACATTTGTCAACTGAGGCCATTTAATACAGATTTAAGCAGGCTGGCTTTCTAAGCTTCCTAAGGAGAAATAATGTTTCAATGGATGTAAAACATGTGTTTTGGTGGGGAAAAAAAAAAAAAAAATCACTCCAGTAATGAAGGTGATAAGTTTAGATCATGGAGCCTAGAAGTCAAAGCTTAAATTTGCCTGAGGTTTATTCAGTGTGCCAGTCATTGCTGCACTTGTTTTTGTGGAATTCTAATTTGAGTTGCAAAGTGAATTATGCTTCCACTGGTAAAGTGACAGAGGACATGAGAGAATGTGTTTGGTCATGGATGGCATGAAACCTAAGGATGTCCCTTCTCCAAAAATAAAATATGATCCTATCATAGGTAAAAGAGTTCCTGAAATGAGGGGATAAATAGAGGAAGGAAGAAAAGAGAAGTAAGGGAAACTCTCTGGCCTTTCAAAGTAGAGAGAGGTCAAATTTAAACTTCTTCAACATTCTTTAAAACTCCAAGGTCTTTATTCTCCAAGGCAGTGGTCAAAATGAGAAAAAAAAATTGGAAAAAGAATCCAGCTGCGGTATTCATTTTTAGCCCAAAGTAAATAATCATTGAGCAGAAGTTTCTTTTCCACATATAACTGGCTTTCAACATATATACACATATAATGAAGAGCACGTGAAAGAAAGCATGGTGTAGCCCTCAGCAGTCAAGCCAACACCTCTGTGGTTCTGGATTCCAATCAAGTGGCCACTGCTTACTGCTCACACGATAATATTAAAAATGACTAATAATCACTTCTATATTTTACAGAATCTCATTTTCATAAAAGCCATGGAATCTCATAAGCAATAATTACTTAAAATATCTTATGGTTTTACATAGTTAACCTTACCCAAACCATCACAAACTACCTCAGCCCTTGGCAACTGTTGACATTTAAGTCTGTGGCATTTACCAGTGGGCATAAAGTTTGTTATAGCTTGGCTCTTGCTCCACTCCTTCCATAATGGCTGCTTGATTTTTCTAGTCAGACTTAAATAGTTTAAGTGACATTAGATAACATCAAACAACTCTCTTAAAGACAATATGGAATTGTCTGTTTTTTATTCCTTCACATAAGTTCATTTAACAGATATTTATTTGGCAACTTTTGTGTGTCAAGTCCCAAGTTAGACGTTGGTGACAAAGTAGTAAAGAAATATTTCCTTTGCCCTCAATACCCATAATAAGTCATGCATTTGTGTGTATGGGTATGCAGGGTGTGTGTGTATGTGTGTGTGTGTGAGAGAGAGAGAGAGAGCGAGAAACTTAGGAGTGGTAAGAGTTAAATCATCACTTTTATAATATATCATTATAAGCCCTGGCAAGTGCTGTGGAAGAAAAGTAAAATGTACAATGAAAGATTATAAGGTCTCATTTAAATCTGTGTACATCTGAAGTTACATCACCACATACCCCCTATTGATGTTGTTTTGAATTGACTCAGTGCAATTTTATCTTAGGCAACTTTTTTCTTTTGCATTCCTCTATTCCCCTTTCAGGCGACTTCCTGAACTTTCTTCTAGAAACCACTGTATCTGCTACTCATAGCTTCCCATCCTGATGCTACACAGGATCTGAATATGAGTTCACACTTCTGACTTCATCAACAAACTGAGGTTTTATTCCCTCCTTTGCTTCTGGTCGTGGTGATAAGAATTTTAGTTAATGATGTGATTTGCTAACTCCTTGTTAGCAATAGCTTAATTCTATAAAAGTGATGACAAAATTAGCTTCAGGAAATACAAAGGCTTATGGCGAATATTTCAGGCAAAATAGAATCTTGATGTTCCCCTCAAAATAATAGCGCAGAGGAAATTGCCAATTCTGGTCCCGGTTTGGCTAAACTTAAACTAATGATTCGCTCTTTTCTATGTAATCCTAGAATTACACCACTGAATAACTCAATTTTCTTTGGTCTATTATCACTTTTGTCAGGGATGTTTTCCATTTAAACCAAAAAAGATCCCATTTCACAAGAACATTCACGTGTAGTTCTTTCTTCTTGGAGAAAAAAATTTTGTCTGCCTTCATTGTAATTTGCAAATTTAGCATTTAAAAGTGAGTACTAGAACTTGATAGATTAGCTGACTGAAAGAACATTTATTGAGCACTGATTATCTATTCTAATTTTCATGCAAAACAATTATGTCTGCAATCCAGACTTAGTTTGTTATTAGTGGCTGTGACACCTTATAAAGATATACTATGATGGATTTTCATTTTCCTATTTGAAATATGAGATATTTAAGTAATGATCCCTATGATCACTTTCAAATCGAATAGTCTTATGTTCTATCACATTACAAGTTTTTTTTTTTGTTTGTTTGTTTTTAAATCTGAACTCCTATTACCAGGCTTACTGTATAAACTGCTATACACATAAGCTTAAAAATTGAATGTAGTTTTTGTGGCAATTATAACTAAGATTATTACATTATTTAGGAAATCTAGAACATTTATACATGTAAACAAAGTTCAGTTGCTTAGAAGAAAAAAAAAAAACCTTCTCCTTTATATATGGTTCTGATGTTAGATGGACTCTCTTCAGCCAATGTTTCTTATGATTAAAACTTGAGAATATGTGACTATAGAATTATTTTCCTAACATCAGTTATTTATTGTGTAAGTAGACATATGTATGATTATACAAACATGACCTTTGTGTTTTCTTGCTTGGGAGGACAGAATGGAGAGGTGGGGTGGTGAGAAAGGTTTATAAGATTAACTGCTAAATAATATGTTAAAGCTAGAACTCCAAATCCAATTAATGTCCAAAGTAGAGTTAGTATATTTTGCCTTTCAATCCTCTTACATTCTCAAAGCCAAGTAATTTATTAAGGCATTCTACCATAATTATAGGACTTATATAAAATAATGTAATAAGTGCAATTTGGGGATCTGAAGGTAAACCTTTTTTGTAGACTAATGGCTTTTAATAAGATGTAAATTTCTTATAGAAATGTAACACCTTTAATTTGAGAGTAGAGTAATAGAAAAAAATACAAATTAAATTTCTTGTTTGCTCATGTAGTTATGATTAGTATCAGAAAAAATGTGGTATTCAATAGTTATTCCTTAAAGAACTGCAGTTTTATTGAGAATACCAAGAAGTCCAGGGATCTGGACAATGTACACATCTTAGAAAAGACAGCCCAATTTTGCTCAAAAGTAAAGAAAGAGCAAGGACTGTGATGATGAAGTCTTTATTATTTTGCTTAAAATGGAACCTGTAAGGATCTAAAAAAATATTCATCAATGACAATTGTTTAGAGAGGGGTAATTTCTTAATATAAAACAATTAGAATACTTGTTGTTTCTTTTATATTTTTGTTTTATAACTTATTCAACCAAAAATTTGAAAGGATATCTAATTATTGTTTTCTTAATTGTATGAAATTAAGAATATTTTTGAAAATATTCGAATTAGAAAGCCCAAGACTGAAAGTATTATTCAACTGCAAGAAAAAAAATTAATCTCTATTGTGAACTAAGTACTTGGAATAGAAGATTAAATGACACTTGGTGGGTTCCTTTGAGAAGTTGATAACCTTGAGAGTAGAACTGACACAAATAGATATTTCAACAAGACATTTTGAGTCCTAAATTGTACTGTAAAATATAGGAAAGATGACCTTTTATAGCTATGTAGTTTTATACAAATTGCTTAAATATTGGTGCCTTCATTCCCTTGTCTCTAAAATTGGAATGGCATTAGTAACATCTTCTTCATGGCCTTGCTGTTAGGTTTAAATTAGTTAATACACATAAAGTACTAAGAAGAGTGTTTGATATAAAAAATCACTCTATAAATCTTATTTATTGATTCTCCTCAAATCACAATTTATATAAACAGTTAGCAAGGTGCCAGGCACTTAAGAAAAACTCAGTAAACATTAGCTAGTATTATAGTATAATATGGAAACACAGATTTGGCCTCTGGGTTAACAACCAAACTCAAGAACACTTGCTTTATTTAAATGAACTAGACACATTTTTAGTAAACAATTATTTGGCTTGTTATGCAGCCATTACACACACACACACACACACACACACACACACACACACATATA
>NC_045441.1:87103629-87143494 GCF_002776525.5 Piliocolobus tephrosceles
TTTTTTTTTTTTTTTTTTTTTTAATTGAGACGGAGTCTCGTTCTGTCGCCCAGGCTGGAATGCAGTGGCGCAATCTCTGCTCACTACAAGCTCCTCCTCCCGGGTTCACGCCATTCTCCTGCCTCAGCCTCCCTAGTAGCTGGGACTACATGCACCCTCCACCACGCCCGGCTAATGTTTTTGTATTTTTAGTAGGAGACGGGGTTTCACCGTGTTAGCCAAGATGATCTCGATCCTGACCGCGTGATCTGCCGACCTCGGCCTCTCAAAGTGCTGGGATTACAGGCGTGAGCCACCAAGCCCAGCCCAGCCATTGTATTTTAATATGATTTTACTATGAAAACACAAGACAAAGAAGAAATGGAGCATTTTTTATGTGTGTGTAACAGGTTATTAATATAAAAGTTGTGAAAAATTAAATTGTACAAATGCTAGTTACAATACTCAAAATATGTCACATTGAGAGCTCTAGAAAGTGAGCAAGAAAATATAAGAAATTGTGGGTGCCTTGGCAGAGGGCTTTGCTGTGAATCTCAAACTTACCCAAAGCTTCTCTGCACCTCAAGTCTAGTGAAAGAGGCTGATGTCAGACTCTCACTTGATTAATATAAAAAGCAAGGGATGGACTGGCTAGCTGCTGATGAATGAAGAAAGGAGTGGTTGCCTCCTTAGGACTGTCCTTAGTCAGATGAAATGATGCCTGAAACTTACCCACAAACCAGATGCAAGTTTGGTGCTAGAGAGAGCCAATGGAGCTGTCTTAGATTGAAGAGTGAGCAGGACTCAGCAAAGGGCACTGAAGGTTACTTGGAACTTTGAAAAGAGTCAGTAAAAAGCTAGGGGAGAGTATATCACCTCCATCAGTGTAACTACAAGAGAGTGGCCCAGCTGTGAGTAATGGCAGAGGGGCTATCTCGAAAGAGCCAATGAACATGCCCCATTAGAGTCAATGAGCAGTCAGTATATGACAGTATAAGTCCGGTGAGATCTTTCCTATTCTCCACCGCTTTCCTCCCCAAACTGTCCTCAAACTCTGAGTAGGTTAATACCCGTAGAAGATGGGGAACAAGATAACTGAGAAAGAAGCAGACCTTGCTCCCTCCTCTGCAACAGGTATCTAGATAGAAATAGACTCTAAACAGGAGAAAGTAATTGCAACTTAGAATAGTTGGACAGTGTGAGATCACACGCAAGTGGATATTCTAATTCTGAAATGAAACTATATCTTGGAACTGAAATTGATTAAAATACTTTTTAAAACTTAATAGTGATTAGAGAAATCATGAGATATTTTAGTTTTGTTTCTGTTTTCATTTAGGTGCAAGGGTTAAATAGCCCACTGAGCAATGTTCAAATACTTATAAAACAATACACTGTTTTATAATAACATACGTGAAATTATGCTTCTTCAGTTTATTAGTTATATTAGCTGCAGAGAAATATGTATTGGAAAAAGAAACCATAGCTCCATTTCTGTGGAATGCTTTCATAAACCCTTGTCTTCTCGGTAAAACCAGGGAATCACCTTACAAAATAAGAATCTTTTCTTTTCATTCTTTACAAAAATAATTTCACATTATAAGAAGTAAATTTTAACAGTTATCTATAGTGAGCTACGATTGATCAGATCTTGCTTTATCCTCTCAGTCATTGGCTTTCTGGAAGCCAGTTTTTTTTTTTTTTAATTCATTTTTCTGTTTAGTTTTTGTTGTTGTTGTTTTTAATACAGGGTCTCACTCTGTACAGAGCACTCCAGCTCTGTGCTGGTGTGCAGTGGAGCAATCATGGCTCACTGCAACCTCTGCTTCTGGAGCTCAAGTGATCCTCCCTCCTCAGTAGTTGGGACTACAGACATGCGACACCACGCTTGCTAACTTTTGTATATTTTGTAGAGACAGGGTTTCACCATGTTGCGCAGGCTGCTCTCAAACTCCTGAGCTCAAGCGATCCACCACCTCAGCCTAGGAAGCCAGTATTTAATGCTCAAATACAAAGGGCAGTATTTTCTAAGAAGGAGATTTTTAATATTAAAATTAAACATTTTAATATTAATATTTAAATGTTAAAATTAAAATTTTATTTAATTTTTCCCAAGCAAGAGGCATTTTTGTTCAAATAATATTCGAGTATTTACTTTGAGGCAGAACATGGGCCAAGACCTCAGGATATAATCGAAAACAATAAACAAAACATCTCATCTCATTCCTGCTCTCCTGGAACTTAGATTCACATACAGGAGGAAAGAAAAAATAAATGAATTGGTGAATGAACAATTTGATGTCAGTTAGTGATAAGTACAATGATCAACATAAATCCTGGGTGATATGATTAGAGAGAGAGGTAGCTGGACACCGAAATAAACAAATTAGAGAGAAAACCAAACAAACAAAAACCTTCAAACTAACACAAAGGATAAATGCCTGAGAGGATGGATACCCCCTTTCCCAAGATGTGATTTTTATGCATTGCATGCCTGTATCAAAACATCTCATGCACCCCATAATTATTTAAAGTATTTATATATATATACTGTGTACACAAAAAATTAAACATGAAAAATTGAAAAATTGGCTGGCCACGGTGGCTTATGTCTGTAATCCCAGCATTTTGGGAGGCTTAGGTCAAAAGTTCAAGAACAGCCTGGCCAACATGGCGAAACTCTGTTTCCACTAAAAATACAAAAAATTAGCCGGGCGTGGTGGTGAGTGCCTGTAGTCCCAGATAGTTAGAAGACTGAGGCAGGAGAATCGCGTGAACCCCAGGGGCGGAGGTTGCAGTGAGCCGAGATCGCGACACTGCACTCCAGCCTGTGCAACAGAGGAAGACTCAAAAATAAATACATAAATAAATAAATAATAAAAAATAATTAAAATCATGAGTAGAGCCTGATTTTGGGTGTTGGTGATGTTTTGAGAGAGGGATCACAGGGTTAACTGGATGTTCAGTAGAGGAAGAAGCAGGCCAAGGTAGCCCACTTCATGGAGCATACAGAACATACAAAGGCCCAAAGAGCAGGTGAGATAAAATGAGGGAGCACACACACATACAAAGATAAAAGACAAAAACTTTGAAAGGAAGCAGCGAAACCAAAGCATCGTATCTAGGAATAATAATGATTGTGGAGTAAGCACTGCATTCTGTGAGGGGAGAGTCAAAAGGCATTTTCTGTTAATGCAGACAGAAAGAGGGAACTGCAGCCATTGTAAACAGAGTGCCATGGAGGAAAAATAGGGACAAAACAATGACTGGCATAAACCTAATCCCTTTAGACCCACAGTGTGCTTTTCAATGAGTGAGATATTTTGCTTAAAATACAATTCACAGTTAGTGTCTGTATATTTTACCCTTAGTAATTGTTTATTACAAGTGAGTATAGTTTTAGCATGCTAATCAGAAAAATTCTGCCTTATTTAAAGCCTAATATTAAAAATCCCCAAACTGATATTATCTGTAATCAAACTGTTTAATTCAAGTGGAACATAAAGTCCATATGGAATGTACATTTGTCCCAAGCTGCGACCAACACTACTGATTTGGCCTCTCTGCTTTTGTGCATGTGGAATAGAGAAAGAAGCTATTACACAGCTGCAGTAACAGACAGCCGATCTCCACCACCCCCACCCATACTAGGAAGGCCCAGAAAGTAAACTGGAAAATTGTCACAGAAAGTAAGATCCTTGTAGAGACAGAAAACACAGATTAAACTTAATAGTTGATTCCCCATTAATGGATAAGGATAAATAATCTCTTAACCTTAGTCTCTCCTCATTTGTAGGCGAGATTGTATTCTAAACTAGAGATAAGCATTTAAGTGAAAGTTAGTTTCCGAGATAATCCTGGGAAGCACTGGTTTGGAATAGAAGGTGAGAAAGGAAAGGGAATGAGCCAATAAAGGATGTATTATGGAGCAGGTGACTGCTGTGGGCAGCTGAGAAACTATAGGAAACCCTGTAGAACATGTGCAGGGTTGCTCTATTGCTTATAGATGGGGAACTGGACTAGTTATTGACTAATTCCTATTAGTCACTGCTTGAGAGCTATTTCCAGGGACATTATCTTCCTTCCTCTTCTGTCCTGTCCTATGTATACCCATTAGGTGGTTCTGGTGGCCAAAGAAAACCCTCAGGAATAGAGCTACAGATCCTATAGTAGAAACTTTCAAGAATCGTGATGTCCAAGTAGAAATAGGTGGGACATCAACAATGTCTGCCACAACTAATCATTAAGAGCAAATAAACTACTCTATAGCAAAATGTTGTGTAAACCATCAACTTCAGTATAAATTAATATCAAGTGGAGAGTAAATGGAAATAAATTATAACATTCAGTGCAAATGTAACTTTAATGCCAGCATAGTTTGAATTATAGTAAAAATAAATGTATGTATGTTTAGAATTAGAAAACCTAGAATGTTTAAATCCTGGCATTTCTTTGAGCACATCACTTCTCTAAGCTTAGATGACTTATTCTGTGTAATGAGGTGATATTAACACTTTTATGGTAAAAAAAAAAAAAAAGAAAATGAGCATATTAAGTAAGGGGAGGATATTTCTAACATGATATTTAACACAAAGTAAACTTTTAATAATTGTTAATTATCTTCCCCACATCCATCTTTATTTAAAGATTATTGTTACCTGAAACTGCTCAAGATTTTTCATTTATTACTCTAGCTTATTAAAACAAGTTGAATAGTTTATTAAACGGGGTTGTATCTTGAAGCCACTGAAAATACAAATAACATATTTACTTAACTTTATGAATGCTTACTGTGAGCCAGGCACTGTCAAAGGCACTGTGCTTAAGATAGTAAACAAAAGAAACCCCAAATCCCTCTTCTCAAAATGTTGTGAAAACAATAAATGATTAAAGATTATATACAAGAGGCCTTCTGATATATAACTCTCTACTTAATGATTACATTTTGATAACATTATTATTTGAGTATAATTATTTAGTTATGAGTTTATAGATTTTGGAGGTCCTTCCCAATTCTAAAATTCTATGAAGTATAATTTGTAATTTAAATGGTAAATTTAAGAATAATAAAAATATAAATGTAAACAATTAACTTGCCTTGAATATGCTTAAAATAAGAGAATTCATAACACTTAACAAAGTGCTGCCTGAATCAGAGTGGTCCAAGTTGTTACTTTAGGATGGCTGCCTGGTCGGCAGGAAGCAATTTGGTCTTTTCTGCAACACTACCAAAGCCAACACCCCATAGCTAATGTGTTGAAAGATAAATATTCTTAATGGGGAAAAAGTTACTAAATCTGGAAAATAATCCTTTGCTAAGTAGCAGATTGCATTAAAAAGTAATTATAAGTCACTTGGGAGGCTGATTCTACCATATGTAAATATTGTAATGAACACCAACTCCTAAAAACACTTTGAATAAAGAACTATGCATAACCAAAGTGGGGCATGGCACAGACTGATATCTGAGTACTGAGCAGGGAACTGACCCATCACAAGGGTTACTCAAATGTTTGGAATAAAATTGTGATGGTTTTGCTTATTTGATATTTGAATTGTGCCTTAGTAATTTTGTGCCTTTATTTCAACAAAGGAAACACTATACAAATGAATTAAGGAAATGACTCCCTTTAAGTTCACTCTGTGATTTTTTTTTAAGTCAATGCTTCATTAAGTACAGTTTATGTGCCAGCTGTTTAAATTTTACCTAATTAATTCTTTCATTTACATTAGCCTACATAATTCTGTTTGAATTTTTAGCAAAAATAAATTTGTATATTACTTAAAGTATGATTTACTTGATACCAGTATTTAATTTTACAGCCACATATTTCTTAAACGTTAAGAGCTTGTCACTTACATATTTCAAAGTCTACTATCTCTATTCCCTGAAGAGAAAACTATATATATTTCCAGTGTTGACCATACACTTTTAAAATCCCTCATTAGATCTCAAAGGAATGTTCGGGTACACTAACATAAGTGTCAAGAAGAAGGTAATGATGGATGGTGGATTAAGAAAACACTACTTTAGTGTCAATAATAACCACCATGTCCAAAAAGAAACTATACATTTCAAAGAATGCTTTGAAGGTTGGTAGTAACTTGTTAAAATCTTGGTTTCAGATTTAATAAGTCCCATCATTTTCAACTCTTTCTTTTTCGTTTCTTTTTTTTTTTTTTTTTTTTTTTTTTTAAGAAAATCAAGGGAACAAGCATTTCCTTCTTCATAAGTTTCTTAGAAGCTCAAATTTGAACGGTAGTTTCAAAGAACCCACATTTTAAAAGGTAATTAAGGATAAATATGACACCTAATTTAAAGACATTCAGTTGGCTTCATATCAGGTTGCGTGCTGATTTTAGAGCTGTTTATTGAAGTTTAAAGCTTGGGATGGATTTGTTCCGTCAAACTGATACTATAAATAGGTCTTTAAATCCTGGCTACTTAATATGATGTGCTTTTAATTCTGTTAATAGTTACTTCTGGATGACAGTTTATACCTGTCCATAATCTTTCTATGAATTTCAAAACTTTCAAACCTGTTTGGAAGAAGGAACAGGGCTAGGGGGATTTGCACCATTCTTCTTCGGAATATTCTTTACTAGCTTAGTTGTATGTTTTCCACTACATCCCGGGGCCTAGGTTAATGATAATATGTATGAGGAAAGGCAATGTAGTACTAATTGTCAAACTGTAGTAGTTGTTGCCTATAATCGCCGTTAAAAATAAGGCAAAAAATCCAATATTTTTCTTCATCTTTCAGCAAGAAATAGTACTTGTCAATAATGGGAGAAAAGATGCAGAAGAAGGAGGTGGTGGAATCTCCTGACAGTTGAGTAGGAAAGGACCAACACACTAGTGATGTCCTCATTTACTTACTTATTTAATACATTTTGTTGATCTCTTTCCATCTGCTAAGAAATAGGCTGAATGACAGGCCATTAAGAAAGGTGAATAAGGCCGGGCGCGGTGGCTCAAGCCTGTAATCCCAGCACTTTGGGAGGCCGAGATGGACGGATCACAAGGTCAGGAGATCGAGACCATCCTGGCTAACACGGTGAAATCCCGTCTCTACTAAAAAATACAAAAAACTAGCCGGGTGAGGTGGCGGGCGCCTGTAGTCCCAGCTACTCGGGAGGCTGAGGCAGGAGAACGGCGTGAACCCGGGAGGCGGAGCTTGCAGTGAGCTGAGATCCGGCCCGGGCGACAGAGTGAGACTCCGTCTCAAAAAAAAAAAAAAAAAAAGAAAGAAAAAAGAAAAGAAAGGTGAATAAGATAAGGTTCTCCCCTCCCGGAAACTTCTGATAGAGTAGAGGAGATAGAAAATGAGCCCTTTACATTCTGAGTACTTTAATGGAGAAAAGTGCCTTTAAGTTATAAGTAAGAGGTTGACAATACAGGAAACAGACATAAACAATTACAACTGTTAAGCTCACCAAGCACCTGAAACACCGGTGTAGTTTTCAAAAAATTTAACAACGTCTGCGGCATGTCATAAAGGAATTACAATCTGTGTAGCCCATACCATCAAAACAAGGTCACGAAGACTGCCTACTGGTCCAGGCCTTTTGCCTTCAGTTGCCTGGGTCATGAGGTTGTCCAGGTAACTGTGTAAGCTTTTGCTGTCTCTTCAGGATATATATCAGCCGGATCACATCTGTGATTTTGGATTAGAACTTCTGTATCTTTTGACATACGACCAAAGGAGAAAAAAAGAAAAGGTGTTTAAGCCAGTAAGTACTGTAACTAAATAATGGAGAAAATTGTTCATCACTATTTATTTCTTAGTAAAATATTAATGATTAGCACTTATTACATTTTCATACCATATGTAATTATTTCATTAACTCATTATTCATCAAAACTTTCGTTTTGATTCAATCCACATTTGAGAGTCAAATATATTCCAGGCTGTATATCTGTATCTATCTATCTATCTATCTATCTATCTATCTATCTATCTATATTCAAAGTTTTCTAAATGATAATGTCACCTCATTTGAATTCAGATATGTTCTTTTGATTGTGACATAGCAGTTTGAAGTAAGGGGTATTAGCAAGAGTCATTGCAATGCACAATAGAAGTAGAACCTAGAGAACATAAAGGAATATGAGTTCAAAAAGTAATTACTCTTCCACTTGGTATGGTTATGAGATGAAGAGGTTAGAATGGACTATACCTTGAAAAGCTGAGGGCTGGTAAAACCAGAAAAAAATGGACCAGAGAAGAATGAAAGTTGATGAGCCACATTAGGTGTTATATTGATCCTTAACTGTAATAAGGTAACTCAAATGTATTAGACTGCCCATTCTAAAACAATTGAGCTTCTCTCTCTCTTTCTCTCTCTCTCTGACTAATCTTTGTAAGGCGATTTTAAAAATATGTGCAGGCATTGTGCTATAAGTTGTAAGTCCCGTTTATACATTATCTCATTTAATCCTCCTAATGACCTTGTAAAGTTGGTACCAAAATTGTTACTTCTCCTGCCTCCTGCTACTACACACACCCACACACACCACCACACATCTCAGAGAGGAACTTGAAGCTTAGATAAGTAATCGGTTCTATAGCTAACATTTTATTTCACAAATAGCAGACATGAGAAGATACTTCATACTGTTTTGTAGCTAAGATAATGGGATATGAGCAAAAACAAAATTAGATTCATCACATAAAGGAACAGAATTAATGTGTATTCTGGGGACACTTTTGACGGATATGCAATTTTCCATTCCATTTATTGATTCAACAGCATATTAGTAAATACTGACTATATCTAAAGTGGTATTGAGATGAACTCTAAGAAATATAGTTAATAATTGAATTAGGATTTTTAAAATCAATTTCAACAATTGTGAAGTAGTTTCTTTTTCAAATAAAGAAGAATAGAAGAATAAATTTTTTAACATAGGCCATATAATTGACAGTAAATAAAATGTGTTCTTAAAAATGTTTATGCCTGGCCGGGCGCGGTGGCTCAAGCCTGTAATCCCAGCACTTTGGGAGGCCAAGACGGGCGGATCACGAGGTCAGGAGATCGAGACCATCCTGGCTAACATGGTGAAACCCCGTCTCTACTAAAAAATACAAAAAAAAGTAGCCGGGGGAGGTGGTGGGCGCCTGTAGTCCCAGCTACTCAGGAGGCTGAGGCAGGAGAATAGTGTGAACCCGGGAGGCGGAGCTTGCAGTGAGCTGAGATCCGGCCACTGCACTCCAGCCTGGGCAACACAGCGAGACTCCATGTCAAAAAAAAAAAAAGTTTATGCCTTACAATTGATGGTTAATTTTCAGAAAAGAGGGAAGTGTATGAATATTGAAGGATCATATGTGGTTTCAGGTTCTCCATTTGTCCCAGGGTAAGCCCCATGAAATTAAGTAAAACTTGACGTTGGATCAACTATTTCATACAGAAGACAATAAATATTTTAATGTTATTTAATCCAACACTTGCTGTTCAGTAAATTTATTTTATTTATATTTTACAAGAAAGTCTTAGGAGAAAAATCTTATACTGAACAAGCAATTACCCCAGTTTTTATTTTGCCTTTTATAATTTTCTAAAGAATACATATTTTTGGTTGCCAAATAAAAAGCAAATGTAGTCAACAGTAAAGGATATATCAGTATTGGTTTATAGAGAGTTATGAAACCTTACCCTTGCCAAATACCTTAACATTTAAAAATGTTGGTTTTAGTACTAAAGTGATATCAAATGGAACACATCTCACATAATGGGATTTTCAAAGCTGCCATGTAATTCTTATGTCAGAAACCTCTTGTTAATAGGTGTGATTCTTTAACATATTTGTTTCTGGCCTTCTCTTCAATGGTTTCAATTTTATTTATACAGTAGAGTAATAAAACTACTAAAATATGCTGATAAAAAATGTTTTCATAGCACATTTGAAAAACACAAACCAAAGTTGGATTCAAGCAAATGTCAATATTTGAAAGCTTTTTAACAGAACCTCACCATTCACCAGGGACATTCTTATCAAAAATATATGAGCCCAAAGCTAATCCAATTAGTTGATGGAGAAAGCATAAGAATTATTGTAGGAAAACATTCCTTTACAATCACAAATAGCTCCTCAGGGAGATGACACAAGAAATCAGACTTTTGTCAAATTCTATTTATGGACTCTCAGCAGAAGAAAAGAAAGGCATGGTACAAAAATGAATCAAAACAGAATGTGGCTATCTAGAATACAAGAGTACTAAGTGAATAAAATGTGTGAATAAAAGTAATATTATGGGGACTCATATAACATAAACTAAATAAAGAAATAACATTGACTTGTTCCAGATACATACAGATGTGCTGAAGAACCCTAGACAGAAAGAGGTACATAAACCATACACATTTCTCAATCCCCAGACACATCTGAGGATTGCCCATGGCTACTACCCTGTGCTTCTGCTTTAAATGTTGATTAAAGTGATATGAATTCCTTTCATCTTGTCAATGTCTCCGCAATTATTTATCTTCAATTTGCTTTGTATTTTTCTTGGAGAGCTGAAAAAAAAATATTAATTTTATTATGCCTATAGCAGACACTGACATATTCTTCCTCCATTCTGGATTTAAAACAGAAAACAAAATAAAGCTAGCCTTTGTGGCATGGAGTGCTTAGTGTACAACGCAATAAAAGTTCATAGGAAAGGTATTTCTTGTTCACAGATTTTACAGTCTCTTCACATCTGTTGTGGATTGTATCAGCAATTTTTCTTTGGAAATTCCTAAATGTCTGAAGCCAAGAGATTCAAAGGATTCAAAGGAAAATAAATAAAAGGTTCAAATAAATAAAAGATTCAAAGGAAAAGTGTCATGAGACTAAATGAAAGTGTCATGAGACTATCTAATTTTTTTTTTTTTTTTAATGATGTATTGGGAACACTTAAAGAAGATTTGGAAATGAGAAGTTTTCAATTGAGATAGCATTTGATGAATTAGGACTTTCCTACAAAGAGCAGAACATCTTAAGGGACACTTTCCATCTCCATTCAAATAATGTTTATAAGCTTATTCCCAATTCCTGCCCATTTTCTCCAACAGGTGTTACTTGATGCACATATTTTCTTTTCTGATTTCCGTAATTCCTTTATCTCACCTGTACTTATCTTCTGCTTGACTGAATACAGATTAGATTTTTTTTTCTTTTTTCCCAATTTCTTGCTTAAGCTGCCATCTCTATAAAAAGCACACAAACACATTTTAATTTTATTTCTTCTGTTCTAAAGTCCCCCTTCTTCCTGTCTAGTAACTATGGAGAAACAGACTAGAAAAAGGCTTTGAAAACAGTGCAAATGTGTGTGTTACTGAATGAGGAGGGGACTAAAGGGGCAGAAAGAGAGGAAGAAGGTTTTCAAATGAACTTCTGTTGATTTTCTATGAATGTCTTATGTGATCTAGCTAAATTTCTGATTCATTCCCTTAATTCTGGTCTTAGCATGACCTTTCATGAATCAACTGCTAGACCACATTACTAGGACAGCAATTTAAGAAATATTTTTCTTGTTCCTCAGACAACCACATTTCTCAATACCTTCTTGAATTTATAATATTCTTATAAGGTATGAAAACCTCAGGGTGAGTTTTAAAGCTTCTCTTAGCTAAGACTACATTGTTCTTCTACACTGTGTCTGCCCTAATGCTCTCATATCCCATAACTTAACTCATTATTTCAAATCTGATCTTTCTCTTGTTTTTCATATTAATGTATTTCCATTTCTCCAAGGTGTGTTTCATAGAGTACTAATGTTACTTGATATCTTAATAGGTTATTTGTGGGGAAGAGAGAGTGGAAAGAAAGTTCTGATAATATTAGCTTATGAAATAAATTCAATAAATTTAAACTAAACAAAAAATTAATGTTTTATAATACTCTACTCTTATAAATGCTGTACCCTAGCTGTAAAGGACCAGAAGCCATGTATAGTACCACATCAAAATATATGAACGGTTAACTTTGGATCTGTACATTGACCCAAAGGCAATGTATTTCCATTAAATTTTCATTGATGTGTGTTGTCTGTTAGATGTTGTTCTATTTCATGAGATATCAAAGTTACTTTATGATGATTTATTGCAACTTAATGAAATTTATATATTACATTAACACAAGTACATTGGAAATAAAGAAGAAAAGCAAAGACTTATAATGAGAAGGGCTTCTGTTAAGTTTTGAACTCAGCTGCTTACTCACTTTGTGGTCTTTTTCGGTTTTTAATTTTTGTGGCTAGAGAGTAGGTGCATATTTTTATGTGGTACATTAGATGTTTTGATACAGGCATGCAATGTGAAGTAAGCACATCATGGAGAATTAGGTATCCATCCCCTCAAGTATTTATTCTTTGAATTACAGACAATCCAATTATACCCTTTAAGTTATTTTAAAATGTATAATTGTTATTATTTATTATGGTCTCCCTGTTGTGCTATCAAATATTAGGTCCTATTCATTCTTTCTTTTTACCCAATCCCCAACTACCCTTCATAACCTTTAGTGAGCATCTTTCTACTCTCTATGTCTGTAAGTACAATTGTTTTGATTTTTATATCCCACAAATGAGTGAGAACATGCAATGTTTGTCTTTCTGTGCCTGACTTATTTCACTTAGCATAATAATCTCCAGTTACATCCATGTTGTTGCAAATGACTGGATCTCATTCATTTACTTAGCTTAGTGGTCTTAGCTAAGCTTATCTAACCATTTCTTAGACCTGTGAGCATAAGCAACTTATTGCCACAATATCTCATCTATAAAATGAAGACAAAAACATTAATAGTTATAGGTTTATTAAGATCTAACGCAAGTGAAGTAGTCAGCATTTTTTCTTGATACATAATAAGTTTTCAATAAAGAAAGAGCCATTATTTTTAACAGTGCAGAACAGTATTGTATGGACTAAAAAAAGAAGAGTTAAAAGTGATAATTGTATTTTCATAAAGAAGAAAAATGGGAAATCTGTCAGAAATTTGGAAAATTACTAGAATTCAACCTTGTATTCTGATTTATTTATTCTGGGCACAGTTCATGGCATATAGTAGGATTCCCAGCTTTGGCTAAGGGAGGAGATTAGCAAATTTCCTCCCCATAAACCAATGGCAAAGCTGAACATAAGAGACAAAACCAACTATTTCCATGTTCTGGAAATGAAGCAAAGTCATACAATTATCAGAGACACATTTATAATTGCTAAACTGCTAAAACTGAGATAAGAACAGTAGGAACCCATGGCTTTCTGGCCTGAGTTTGCTCCCATTCCCATTCCTGGCTGAGTACCCATGAAAGTTCTGATATCATGAGACAGTCCATGAGAACTGGCTGCTTGTCAAAGGAAGCCACACAAATTGGAATGGTGAGCAATGACCAAATTCAATGATATTAACAACAGAAAATACATTTTGGTTATGATCAAAGCAAGTATACTCTTGTTTGAGTCGGTGTGCATGCAAAGCAGAGACCTAAGAGGACTCAAACCAGCCATACATTGTCAGCCAACCTTGAGGGTGCACGCATGTGTAGAGGAGGCATAAAAGATTACAGTGGCATAGAAGCTAGGGCAGATATAGTCTGAACTTGAATACAACCTTCTACCTACATATAGACCATTCAACAGAATGAAAAAATTGTTATTGGCTCCAGATGTTTGGTACATTTTTCTAATTATTGGCTGACAATTTTACTATATAGAGACAGGGGCAAATCCTGGAAAGTCAAATTTAAAAACAAAACGTTAAATGAAAACATCAGTGGCCACACACCAAGGAGGAGATAGATTTATCCAAAACAAATTACTGAACAAAGAAACAGACATACTAAGAAACAAACCAGCAATAACAACCTTGCTGGGGAAGGGTGGCTGGCAGAATTTGAATTAGAGTAGCTACATTATATTGTTTATATTGTTTTTAAAATTATGGGATACGCACAGAAATAGAAAAGTGTCACCCAGACTCTGGGAAAAAAAGAAATAATAGAAATTGAGCATTGTCAAATGTTGGATTTAGCAGAAAAAAATTTAAAACAGGTATTACAAATAAAGAAAAGGCAACCACCTTTAAAGAATTAAAGGAAGGTATAATACAAAATAAACTAACAAATAAAATTTCTCAAGAATACAGAAATTATTTTTAAAAATAAAAATTCTAGAGATGAAATATTTTACCACTTAAATGAACAAGTCCTCAAAAGCAGTTTCAAGGTGCAGAAGACAGAACCACTGAAATTGATCAATTATAATGATCTCATCTGAAGACCAAAGAAAAAAGAAAAATGATGAAAAATAAACAGACTCCAGAACCTGTTGGAAATGCGAAGGACCTAAAATAGCTACACAATTTTGAGAAAGAACAAAGATAGGAGAGTTATACTCTCTGATTCAAAATATCCTATACAGCCATAGTAACGAAAACAGTTAACTATTGGTGGAACAATAAGGCTATTGATTAATGTAAGAGAATTCAAAGTCCAGAAGTAAATCCTTGTATTTATGGTTAATTGACTTTGACAGTTTCCCAAACAATTTAATGAGGAAATGATAATTTCAACAAATGGTTGAATGGTTGAAGAGAACAATGATATTAAAGATAAAATTTTGATTCATCAAAAATTAACTCAAAATGGGTCACAGACCCAAATGTAAGAGCTAAAATTATAAAACATCTAGAAAAAAAATAAGAGAAAATATTTACTACTTTGGAGTAGGCAAAGTTCTTAAATGACACCAAAGACATGATGCACAGAAAGGTACAATTGATAAAATGAATTTTATCAAAACTAAAAACCATGTTTTAGTAGATATCATTAAGAAAATGTAAAGATAAACCACACACTGGCAAGAAATATCTAACTAAAAACTGAAATAACACTTTTATGCTGGATATATAAAGAACACTTTCATCTCAAAAAGGCAAAAACAATCAATTACAGATTTGTAAAATATTTAAATAGACATTTCACTAAAGCAGGTACTCAGATGGGTAATAATCAAATTAAGGAATGTTTGACACCATTAATAATCAAGAAAATGCAAATTAAAACTAGAATGAGATACTACTACAAACAGACTGGGATCACTGTACCAATAGGAAGGGTGGCAAGGATGTGAAGACACCGGAAACTTCATTCATTGCCTGTGGAAATATAAAATTTCACAGCCACTTTTGAAAACAATTTGATAGTGTCTTAAACTTTTAAACATTAAATGACTATATGACCCAGCAATTACACTCCTAGGACTTCACCAAAGTAAATTTTTAAAAGGCTTTACAGGCCAAATGTGGTGACTCATGCCTGTAATCCCAGGAATTTTGGAGGCCAAGGCAAGAGAATTTCTTGAGGCCAAGAGTTTGAGACAAGCCTGGAAGCAAAGTGAGATGCCCTAAAACTCTGTCAACAAAGGAAAAAATTAGCTGGGCGTGGTGACGAACATTTGTACTCCTGGCTACTCAGCAGACTGAAGTGGGAGGATCACTTGAGCCTAAAAGTTCAAGGTTGCCGTGAGCTATGGTCACACCACTGCACTCCAGCCTAGGTGACAGAGTGAGAGCCTGTCCCTAAAAATATAATAATAAAAATAAATGCAAATCATTTTTAAATGTCTACACAGACATGTACATGAGATGTTCATAGCAGCATTATGCATAATAGCCAAGACATGGAAATAATCCAAGTTTCTATCAACAGATCTATGAATAAGACAAATATGACATGTCCATAAAATGAAATACTGTGTTAATAAAAGGATGAACTACTGATACATGCTTCAACAGCGTTGACTCTCAAAAAACATGCTAATTGAAAGAAGCCAAGTGCAAAAGACTACATACTACCTTATTCTATTTATATAAAATGTCCAGGAAAAGTAGATTCTTAGAGGCAGAAACATTAGTGTGATTCTAACTGCACTAATTAGAAGCAGGGGTTAGCTATGTGGAGGTGTCAGCACAATGTGGAAGAACTTTTCAGAGGTGATAGGAAGGTTCTAAACTGGATTGTGGTGGAGCTTGTGCAGCTTTACCCATTTACAAAAAGTCATTGTACATTTATAATAGGTGAATTTTATGGTATGTATGGTATATAATACTTCAGTAAAACTATTAAAAATAAGCCTTGCTTGATATACGTCTTGCTTGTCTTGTGGATGCCACAGTGTTTTCTCTCTATGCCTTTTTATAGTTTGCTTTCAGGAAACCTATATTTTATCCATTAAAATCTATTGGAAATAGTGAATCCAGTTTAATATTATTAAAACACTCCAGAATTGTAATACTTACTGGTATTATTCCTCTTCATCCATTCTGTATTATTTTCTCCTATACCCTAATTTCTTAAATGGTATACCAAATAAATAAGAACCTTCTTAAAATGTTTATCTTAAGACAGAAAAATAGAGTGCTATTGCTTTAGCACAGGCCCATTGGATTTCTCATCCGGACATTTGAGAACTAGTCTCCTATTCCTCTGTCTCCAATCTTATCGTCTTCAACTTCATTAACAGGACAATGTGATTTTTATGAACATAATTCCAGTTAGATTACAAACTTCTTCATGGTTTGGTAGTAACTTCCTATACCTATTGCCTATAGCAGATATTTTCTTTTATCCTTTTTCATGGTCTCTTTCATTTGGTTTTTACCCTGAGTTCTATAGGCTATAGATAAGATTTATAGATTTCGATCAGCATCTTCATAACTTTTCCAATTACATATAGAAGGTTCATATATATATATGAGGAGAGAGATTTTAGAGTTTCATTAGATTCTAAAAGGGCTAGTTTCCTGTAAAGGGTAAGAGACATTATCCTGTGTGAAGTCTCAGTTCCCTTGGCTGACATACAAGTCCACCTCCCTGAATTTAAACTCTTTCCTTTAAATTTAATTTAAACACCAACTTACCTCCTCCCTTTTTGTATCATTTGCTCCAAGAGATAAGTACCATTTACAGTGCCCAGAAAATACTCTTCTATTGTTTGTCTGTCTGCATTTTTACAGGCTCTTCTCCCTGGCTATATTCCTTTCTCCCATCTGTAAATATTTATTGAGTTTCCACCCTGAAAAAGGCTCACCAGTTCCACTAGTTTCTGAGGAAACTTCTCCTTTCTGGCTTCCTGGATCTTACCTTTTATAATTGGTAAACTTTTACCCAAGCTTGAGAACATTTTCAATTGCCAAGTTTTTTTATGAAGTTTACATAATCCTGTTGTTTTTACAAAAATGTTTGGGTTCTTCCATTGTGCTGTCATTCAACTATAAATGAACCTGAGTTAATTCACACTGTGCTGCAATTGTGTGTGTGTGTGTGTGTGTGTGTGTGTGTGTGTGTGTGTGTGTGTAGAGTTTCCTATCTAGATCGGGAGGTCATGGAATGGAATAATTTAGTCTTGCCTAGTTGCCAGTTGCATAGCAGACATTTCTAAATGAATCCATGCATGAATCAATATACAGGTAAACTCAGAGGCAGGCTGGGAAAAAAAAAAAATTCTGTTATCAGTTTATGAAGAAACCAATTTTCTACCAAGAACAATGAAGTTTTAATGGGCCTCAGTAGTCAGCTCTTCAAAGATGTTGGTCTCCCAATCCCTTGAACATGAGAATAGTTCTATTAAATGGCAAGAGGGTGTTAAATTGTAGATGGAATTAAGGCTGTCAATCAGCTGACCTTACAATAGGGAGATTATCCTGGATTATCCAGGTGGGTCAAATGTAATCACAATACTCTTTAAATGAAGAAGGGAGAAACAGAAGAGTCAGAACCAGAGAGGTGGCACTGAGATGAAGACTCAACTAGCCATTATTTGCCTTGAAGATGGAGGAAGTAGTAAGGAGTCAAGGAATTCAGGGGGCTTCTAGAAGCTGGAAAATACAAGAAAACGCATTTTCCTCTAGAGTTTCAGAAAAGGATACAGCTCTGCTGACACTTTTAATTTTGTCCAACAAGACGTATTTCAGACTCCTGACTTCCAGACTATAAAATTATACATAAATGTTGTTTTAAGCCACTAAATTTGTGGTAATTTGTTACAACAGCAATAGAAACCTAATATATGCCTTTTCCGCATTTCTACGGGCTCTTCTCCATGCCTGTATTCATTCCTTCCATCTATAAATATTTATTGAGTTTCCACTCTGAAAAAGCCCCACTAGTTTCTGAGGAAACTTATACTTCTTGGCTTCCTGGCTCTAACCCTCTCAGCTTGGTAAACTTTTACTCACATTTGAGATCATTTTCAATATGTTGAATTGTGTCTTCCCCAAAAAGTATGTTGAAGTCCTAAATCCCAGCACCTCAGAATGTGTCCTTACTTGGAAATACTACTGTTGTTGATGTGATTAGTTAAGATGAAGTCATACTGGACAAGGGTGAGTCCTTATTCCAATATGACTTGTGTCCTTATAAGAAGAGAAAAGAGAGAAAACACCGATGTGACAATAGAAGAATGATACAGCTACAAGTCAAGGAACTCCAAGAATTGTTGACAAACACCAGAAGCTGGAAGAGGCAAGGAAGAAGTCTTCTCTACCTCTTCTCTATAGATTGTCGAGGGTGTATGGTCAAGGTGACATCTTAATTTCAGACTTCTAACCTCCAGAATTGTAAGACAATAAATTTATCTTTTACTCAGTTTGTGATGTATTACAGCACCCTCAGGGAAACTAATACAAGTCCCCTTCTGCCTGAATTTCTAATTTCGGAGTGTCATTGACTGTTCAACAAACTTGTCTTTAAAAATCTCTCATGATCACTTATGATAATTTGTTTTTTGTTTTTTTGTTTGTTTGTTTGTTTTTTTTTTTGAGACGGAGTCTCGCTCTGTTGCCCAGGCTGGAGTGCAGTGGCCGGATCTCAGCTCACTGCAAGCTCCGCTTCTGGGGTTTACGCCAGTCTCCTGCCTCAGCCTCCCAAGTAGCTGGGACTACAGGTGCCCACCACCTCGCCCGGCTAGTTTTTTGCATTTTTTAGTAGAGACGGGGTTTCACCGTGTTAGCCAGGATGATCTCGAACTCCTGACCTCGTGATCCGCCCGTCTTGGCCTCCCAAAGTGCTGGGATGATAATTTGTTTTAATGTGTTATTCATGTTGTTGTACCAATTGCTACAGTTAGCACAGCAGAGATTAAAACACCCAAAATTCTGAGTTTGCAGCAAGCCAAAGAATGAACACACAAACAGATGACTTCTTCACTCATGTGTCAATGAACTGTCTATGTAAGCCCTACAATACCATTCAAGAGGGAAATCAAGTGAAAGGAGATGGGTCAAATACTATGACTTAACACACATGAGTTCTGTTCTAGTGAAAAAAAAAAAACAGTGAGTTATGTTTTCATGAAAAATGAGAGGCATTGATGCATTTCATCAAAATTGAAAGTAACAATTGGCAGCTTAACCTCAAAATCAACCTCCTTGATTTAATTCCAAATTTTCGCAAACTTTCAGTTTGACCAAAAAAAAATGGCTTTGTAACTACTTCTGAATATTAGTATTTAAGGTAAAGTTGATTAAAAACAGCAGCAGCAATGCAATTAAGTAGTCTTTAAAAACCACTATATTCCCAGTGTTCACTCCTTCTAACTCACATTTATTGTATTTGATTTGTTCAGCAATTAATCATTAACTGCTTTGTTAAATGTCTCATACTCAAGTCTTGTTTTTCATTGGTGAAAAGGCGTATGTTCCTGTCAAAGTTAGCAATATCACGAAGGCAGTGAGTAGTTCCTGCAATTATTGTTAATGCCACCTTAGCAACCCAAGCAATCCATACAGTTACTCATACATCGATGATTAAAATTCTTTGTAAATTCACGCTTCACACCGGCATTGCATTGATTTAAAAAGAATGTCTAAGTGCAAAGAAAAACTACTTATTTATAAAATCATAGGACTAAATCCATTTATGTTCCACGTTAATACATAAAATTAAAATTAGAGAAGGAATTTGCATTTCTTAATTTTATAGGTAAACTAAAATATTTTATTGGAAATATTCCTTTAAAAATCTTCTAGCTAAATACTTTTCCAAAAAACAGAAATTTTAAAGAAATGTTAATGGGTTATAATAAATAAAAGTTCTAGCTGCTGTAATGAAAAGGTACTATAGTAAACCAGGCTCAAATACACAGATTAATCAAGCTCTGTTAGTGATTATTTACTGTATTGTTTTATTACCATATATGCTTTAATATTATGATATGTTTTAATGTACATTTTCCAAGATTAAAACCACAGTACTACATTCATACCGAGTTAACATTAATTGGATAATATAGTGATTAAATATATATATAGTTATGCATATTACTAATTTTAATTCATTTTCAAATTATGTGTTTTATTTTCTCATAATAAATTGATAATTTTCATACCACATTAGTTTGCTAGGACTGTCATAACAAATAACCACAGATCAGATATATTAAAGCACAAGTATTTATTTTCTCACCATTCTGGAGACTTAAAGTCTAAGATAAGGTATAGGTAGAATTGGTTCCTTCTGAAGGCCACAGGAAGAATTGATTCCAGGACTCTCTATTTGGTTGGAGATGCTCATCCTCTCCCTTTGTCTTCACATTCCTTCTCTCTATACAAATCTGTGTCCAAATTTCCTCTTCTCACAAGGGCCCCCATCCAGTTGGATTCAGGCAAACTCTAATGACCTCATTTTCACTTAATCACCTTTGTAAACATCCTATCTTCAAATTCAGTCATGTTTGGGGGAAGTTAGAACTTCACAATGAAATTTTTTCAAGGGGGAAAACAATTTACTCTGTAACACATACAAAATTCACAAAACAATATTTAGGAGACTTCAAGTAGCCATAAGTTCTTTGAACTTCATAAAAGCAACAATTTTTTTATGCTTGGTATACAGTGGCAGTTTTATTAATTCTGAACATTTAGCTATTTTTTTTCTGAACTACTTTTGCTGTTATGGAATAGTGAAAACTAAGAGCATCACATTTGCAAAATCCAAAATAATAATATTTAAGATAATAGGAATGTTAATGAAGTACACAATAAGGAGAGTTTATACTGCTTTATAATTTTCATACTACAATTTTCATACATCTTGGTTTTTCAGACTTTGAGATGAACAAATTAACTTAAAAAGAACCCCAAAGTCTGGTCTAAAAAGCAAAAATAAACTGCTTCATACTGGGATCCAAGAGCCAACACTGTCCAAGGCAACTACAGATCCAGAGCTGTAACTGTCAGTTTGGAGTTGGTTTTGGACCATGACCAATCTCCAGCTTCATTCTTTTACTCTAACATATCAGTCTCACCCAAGTGTAAGGTGCAGGACCTATGCCTAGGAGCATACTGCCTCCTCTGAGCTCTGACTGCCAAGCACAGGGAGTTCCTTGATCTTCCAGAAGTAACTATTAATCTTAACTTTTTAGTGCTTGGAAATCTATTAGTAAATGTGTCCAATAAAAAAATATTTCTGGGAAATATCACATATTAGTTTTCAAATCTTGCATGAGATACAATATTTTGATCACAGGACATCCTTGCCTGACAGAAAATTTAATTTCTTTAAGAATGAGAAAGTAAGTAGATTTTGAGTGTCTGTAAAAACAAGAGACTAAGTAGAAATTTTCCTTTCCTTTTTTGTGGGGAAAAGTCAAAAAAGAAGCTAAAATCACTCAACACAGAGGTGAAGGCCCAAAGATGTTCTGTTTTTTTACTTCAAAATTCCTAAGATACTAAATACACATATTTAATATGCACATTTGTGTAAATATGTATTATTAATAAAAATGAGACCAATAAAATTTAATTATTAATTAGATAATAAGGAAAAGTAAACCAAGGATAGAAATGTGAGGATTGTGTTATTTTGTCATTTGGGCTGATTTCAGAAAACTTGAGATTGGGAGATGGGGGGAAGAAAGGGGAAAGGGTTATTTCTTATAAGAAATAGTCCATATTCAAAATTGTAAGATATTTTTGTCAGAAATTTGCCTCATTGAACAATTTGAATTTTAATCCCTCCTAGGCTCTTAATTCCTAAACTTACCTTAATTTTTTTTATAATTGGTCTGAGCAGTTAATTGAATGCTTATTTGCAGATTTTGCATAATTTCATGAATGACAGTGTCCAGCAGAGCACGTCTATTTCACTATTACTTTGAATCCATATACAAAAGAAATTCCAGACATTTCATTACCTTCCACATTTTTTTGAGAGTTGAAATGTGAAAGTGAGATGGAAAGATGGACAGCTGAGGAAGAGTAACCATAAAAGAAGAGGCAAGCTAAACACAATAAACCTAATCTTGAACACAAGTGCACACAGCTGTGCAGTTTTCAGGCCCCAGAGAACCTGTCTATGTGTAATGCAATATGAAAGAAAAACATCCTTGTTCTTGGAAGCAACTTCTCCATTTCTTGTGCTTTCTTATTTAAATAATCTGAGATCACAAGACATAGGATACACTTAAAAGTACTTCCTCCTTTTCAATGACCTTTCAGCTCTGAAAGGCCAGGTGAAAAAAGGAAAAATATTAAGATGTCTATTCCTAACTCCAACTATTATCTTTTGTGGAGAATGTCATCTTCTTTGAGAGCCTCTAAAGGTGAAAAGAAATGTATACTAAAAAGTATCAATATATATTACTGATATATTAAAATATTTGCAGTTTCATGGAAGAGTCCTTTATCTATTTAAATAAAGTTAAAGAGCACCTAATGCAGAAGATATTCAATGTTTATGAAATACATTAATGAGTTAATTAATTAAAATTTATTTTTTTCTACCACTTGGAAAATTTTATGTAAGATGGCTAATAAAGTATATGAAAAAACTGCATTTTCTAGGTAAATGAAGCATGAATGAACAAGACGTTTGGATTTTAAAGGTTTTTATATCAGAAATTTTAAGCTCTCATAAAACAAACTTACAAGTAGTGAATGGTATAAATGTTCACCCTGAAATAAGCGGTTTAACTTAGTACATATCCTGCCTGCTATTGTAAGCAAATTCCAATCATTGATCTCCTTTTTTACCGCTTTTTCATATCAGAAACTGAATATCTATTTGGAAAATGAGAACACATGAACCACTGACTATGACCGAACCTAGAACTCATTCCTACCACCTCCATTTCTGAGCAACAGAAAATAGAAAAGCCCCACTAAAAACCACTAAACAAGGTCGTCAAATCCTTTGCATGGGAGCTCCAGCCAGGCAAGCCTAGGAGACATATTGAGGTGCTGGTAGCCAATGCTCAGGAAAAAGAATGACCTTCGGGTATTTGAAGAGTAGAGAGCTTCATTAGTCACATAACAGGTTGATGTGGGACACACGGATGGGGAAGGAATAAAGGTAGCTGATTCATTCTTAAGTTTTAATGTCTGTCTTTCCTTTATCTCATGTACCTGGGAGACAGCAGTGCTTACCAAAATGCGAATGACTCTTTTATTCCCTATTATGAACTACAGGAATCCCCTTTCTCTACAGTTCAACACCCATGTGCAAAAAAAAAAAAAAAAAAAAAAAAAAAATTCTGTACTTCCCTGCTCCAACAAAGAATTCAAACACACTTTTGCTTACCCTCTTGCACTTTGATGTTTGAAGCAAACAAAAAAGAATTTGTTCTCTCAGAGTAAATAACAACTAAAAGTGAAGAAATAAAAGTAAAACTTTGCCTGCCCTCCCTTCTTCCCAACTTTATTTTCCTGTAAGCCTTCTAGGAACAAAAGAAAATAAAAGGTTACACATTGGTGCTGTCTGTTTTGTACACAAAATGCTAAAGGACTTTCATCTGCACATATGTGGAAAACCAACTGCAGTTAACATGGACATTTCCCTCAAAGGGCAGTAGTTAGAGGTTTGGATATGAAAAGCTGAGAAAAGCTGGAGGATGGACAGTGAGGGGAGAGGCTAGGGGCTGGGGATACACTTAATACAAAGACAGTGATGCGTACTTGAAGATGCTACTTCCCTATTGACTACAAAAGTACTCCTCTTCCACCAGGCTTAGAGCAAGGTAAAAAATAAAGAAGTAGGTCTGGTGACATTGATAAGAGGAGTGATAGGTAAGAGTAACTGCCAGGAAAAAATGAGAAATCAATAGAAATAAATGTCAGCCCATCTGGAAGTAGAGTTTCAGTCCCTACTTAGCCTTTCTAAGTGCTAACATTTATTACTGAATTTATGTAGCATGATGGTTCAAATAAGAATTCTTTATAATGGATCTGTTTTTATTTTACATTGGTTGTTATTTCATAAACAATGAGTAAGTTATTATAAAGAAATTTTGTATTTAAAATGTCTGTAAATCAGGTAAGTGAATATGCTAAAAAGTGCCAAGTTAAATATTAATGCCTTATTTATAGTACTGATGTAAAAACTGAGGTAAAGACCAACCAAGAGACTTTTTCAAAGAAGGGATGAGATTAGAATTCTTAATCTCTGCATTTTCAAAATATGGCTATTATACAGCCTTCTTTATTTCTAAGTTTAAAATTAAGCCTAAAATCTCTAAAAGCCATGTTCACATATAACAATGATAGAATAAATTAAATAAAAATTTTAATATAAAAATCAGAAACTCATAAGTTATGCTATTTTGTATGGTTGCTACCAGTATTAAATAAATTTTAAATTAGTTTGCAAAGTTATGGGCACGTCACTGAAAAATATGGTAATTTGTCTTTATTATGAATTATTTTACCAAGAACAGTTGATGTTTTGTAGGAACTGGTTGAACGTAAAAGAAAAAATAACCTGATACAATTATAGTAATCATCCAGAATCAAATCACAATTACCTAAACTCCTTAACTAATTATTTTTTCTGATAATAGACTAGAAGTTTTCACTTTAATTTTCTATGAGGGCTAGGCTTTCAATTTTATTTTATAAGAAATGTACATGAATGAAAATGTCATAAAGTGACATTTGCAAAGGCACTACAAAATATAATTTATAATACTATTTTTTCTCATTTGACTTATATTTCAAGAAATTGGAATTTTTATGTATTCTACCATCACATTTACTTGCAATTTTCCAGTAGTCTTACGAGATCCTCTTTAAAAGTCTACAAAATCATGAGGCTAAGGATACCTCTTCATTTGTATTGAGAGGGAAATTAATTCTTTAGAATCTGCATTTGTCTTTTTAAATGACAGCAGACTTGTCTCAAGTGTGAAATCATAAATTTAAGAGTTAAAAGGCCTCTGGAGTGCACGACTAGCAGTTGTCCCTTGATAAGACTACTGACAATGGCAGCAGATGACAACCTTCAATGCAATCATTGTCATGTGTTTGCACATGAAATTTATGGATAGACGTTTTAATTCTCCTCTTCTAGGGTTGGTGTGGTTTGCCTTATAGAAAAGAAGCAATTGTTATCAGTACGTAACTGAAGTCTCTAGGATGTGATTCCATACTTAAGGCATGAAGAATTAGCAATGCTTTCAGTAGTCCCCAGGGACTAGCTTAGGCTTTGTGACTGATCAACAGGGTAACTATCCTGGTTATAATCCTCACATTACATTCCAGAGGAAAGGCATCACTGCACCTCTAGTTTTCTTAGTTATATTATTTATGACCACAGTGAAGACTTATACTAATATTAACTGGACAACTGTATACAGATGTGTCATCTAAAACGGTTAACCCAAGGCGGTAAAAATGTGTCTCAGTCTTACCATTCATCCAGCAACAGCTGACAATTTGGCAGCAATCTGTGTTATGTTAAGATTTCCTAGTATATCTATCTGTACTCTTGTGTGAGGAATCATATGAGAGTAAAAAGCATGTTTTGCAGAATACGTTATGAAAACAATTATAGGATATATGTCTATCATTAAAAAAAATCTTGATGATGTTATGCATGCATACATGAGGAATGAGAAGGCAAGAATAAATGCCTGGGTGAAAAGTTTCATACATGGCTGAACATTTTTTTATAAGTTTGAAATGCATGCTTTTTCTCTGTGGAAGTGGCATCACACTTTTGCCTTGCCTTTGCACATTTTTAAATAACTGACACATGTTTCAGAGATGTATTGCTTACTCTTCCCTTAATAAGAAAAAAGAATCCTGGTAAATAGTCTAGCAAGCATAGAGAATAAAATAACTGGAGGCCACATACAGCAATTTAGAGTTTTATAGTTTATCTTTGGATAGTTTCAGCCTTCTATATTTACTGGATCTGCCTGTGGAAAAGTCTGTTAATCTGATGGCCAACGTGTTTGTTCTGAGTCATTGATTAAGGAACACTGATGTGAGCATTTTGTTGTGTTTTCCTGCTAATCACAACAGCATTTCAGAGCTGCAGAGTTTCCAACTGCTTTCTTCATCTTTGGCATATATAATCTACTTGGAGATAGCTAACTTTTAACTATTTTTCCATTTTTGAAATAGTGTGTTGGATATAAAGTTTAATATTTAGTACAGTACAATTTTGCCTTTGTTTTCTGTTTGTCAAGGTACAGTTTTCCCAAGTAGACAAACATAAAATCCTTTCATTATTCCCAGTCCACTTAAAAAATAATGTTATTAACAAAGAATATGCTCATAATAAGAATTATAAAGATCCAAATGACAAAAATATCATGGAAAATTAAGTTAGCAGCAGAACTGAAAAACAGTCCAAAATCCTCATTTTAACTGAATTTTTATTTAGAAAATATATCCATTTCAGATGCTATATAAACTATTTTTATGTGGAAATATAGATTAAATAATTAGTGTGTTTGGAAACTTTAGACCCACAGAGCTATAGAAGGCTGTGAAAATAAGTAAAGAAGAGCCTACTCAATGAAGCATGTAATGAGAAAAAGAAGATTTTACTGTGTTGTAACCCATATATGATTTTTCTCTCACTTTCTTATGGATAGCACATCAACATTTTGTCTAACATAATCTAGGTAAGTAATGGATCCCACAGCAAACACTAGAGATAAACAGTAAAAATTGATTAATTGAACTACTTAAAAAAATGTTCTCTCCCTGATGTCTTAATGTTCCTGGTGATTTACTTCCCAAGATGTCCACTTCATATTGTTTTCATTGGATGATTGGAATAGAGGACCCTTTCACTGTTGTTTGCTTCACTGGAGTTGAGATGGAATGGTTCCAGTTGTGTAAACAGCTCTTGGTGATCTTCCAGCCTTCTTTCCAGTGCCCCATGGAGAGGCAGTTGATTAAGCAGGGCATGGTATGGGCAGGTGCTGCACACAATTCCTTCATAGTTTCACCATCCCCCTGTGGACCTCAAGTGTGATTCTAGTCCTAGTTCTTTCATGAATTGGAACAACTAATCATAATTTACTCTGAGGTGATTTGGGTCATGTACACAAATTGCAGATAGAATTAAGTTAATAGAGTCCTTTTATTGTATGCTTGGCCAAAACCAGACCTCCTGAGAGGAAAGACTAATTGACTAGTCACTTCATGCATTTTTATGCCCGCATAGAGGGCCTTGAATATAAGCAACTAAGAGTATCCAATTGACACAGAGGATTTGGCTCTCTTGACTGAAATTTATCAACTGCAGAAGTTTATATATCTGATGTACTTTGTTTATTTGTTTGTTTGTTTTTCATGGAAGGAGTGTCGAACTAAGGAGGAAAAAGATTTTCATGACAAAAGAAGTATTTTCCAAATTACTTATGCATTAAGCCTCATGCACGAATACCTACTTTCATAAATCTTAGAAAGAGAAGACTATGATGTCTTCTAAATATATTTCTACATATACTTCTAAGAAATAATATTTTAGGGGAAATAATTTTCAAATTTTTAATTTATATTTAATAGAATATTTTGAAAGATATATGTTTCACTTTTAAATCTGTCTATATACTGGAAGCAACGTCAATATGTCTGATACAAATAGTTTTATGAACATGATTATGCCAACAAAAGAGCAACCAAAATTATTTGGGAAACTTACTTTAATGTTTACTAAGCGATTTACTTTCCTGTAACACATTGTGGATAGCACATCAACATCCCAGAACTTGCCTTTTTCTCAAAGCCTGGGGAAGCGATAGATTCCACAGCAAACATTAAAGATAAACTTAGTAAAAACTGCTTAATGGAACCACTTAAAAGCTATTTCTTTCATCTATATATTTCTTTTAGTGATTCTATTTATGAATTCCATCCCATCTCTTTTGCTAGAACTATTGAATTTCCTTAGCCTCTTTGCCTCTTTTATTTAGTTTTCTGCCACATGGTCTTTTTTTTTTTTTTTTTTTTGAGATGTAGTCTTGCTCTGTCACCAGGCTGGAGTGCAGTGGCAGAATCTCAGCTCACTGCCACCTCCGACTCCCGGGTTCAAGCGATTCTCCTGCTTCAGCTGAGAAGCTGAAGTAGCTGGGATGACAGGCACACACCACCATGCCCAGCTAACTTTTGTATTATTAGTAGAGATGGGGTTTCACCGTGTTGGCCAGGATGGTCTTGATCTCCTGACTTAGTGATCTGCCTGCCTCGGCCTCCCAGAGTACTGGGATTACAGACGTGAGCCACCGTGCCCAGCCCATATTTCACTTTGTAAGGAAACATTAAATCATAAGTGAGGAAAAAGTTAATATTATGCAATATACTGCTTAATTAACTGTATGTGCTCTGCAAGATATTTAGTATGTACTTACATTAAAAGTAGATTTCTACTATTGCAAGGTCAATGGTTCTTAACTCTCCAGTTATGCATCAGAATTTTTTGGAGAAAGATACTTCTCCCATTTAAGATCACACAGTCAATTTGTGAAGATGAGTCACAGGTATGAGTATTTTTTAAAAGATGTGAGTATTTTTTAAAAGCTCCCTTTATTCTAATGTGCAGCTAGATTTAAGACCCATTTTTCTATTGAAACTAACACTCACAAATTGTTTACTACATACCACATATGGTATTATGCATACTTCAAATTTTTTGTTTCATCAAATTTTTAATTATTACCAAATATAGCAGAATTATTGAATTAATCAATCTTGAGAACGCAAAGTTTAGTTTTTCTAATGGCTTTATAAAATCAGCTTATAACAAGTTGATATGTCTCCTTAACTTCAGAAATGAAAAGTTTTTAAAAACTTAATTCGGTTTATTCGGTCAGGGGCAGTGGCTGACACCTGTAATTCCAACACTTTGGGAGGCCGAGGCAGGAGAATCACTTGAGGTCAGGAGTTCGAGACCAGCCTGGACAATATGGTGAAACCCTGTCTCTACTAAAAATACAAAAATTAGCTGGGCTTCGTGGCGGGCGCCCATAATCCCAGCTACTCGAGAGGCTGAGGCATAAAAGTTGCTCGAACTCGGGAGGCGGAGGTTGCAGTGAGCTGAGATCGTACCATTGCACTCCATCCTGGCCACTTGGGTCAAGAAATAGCAATTTGTCACCTACACCACAAAATTTTGATTTAATATACAAAAAAAATTAAATGGGATTTATATATCAGAAAAGTTTACATTATTTTCAGTTGTACTTAAAGAGACTTATCTTAATTTCTTTTCAATGAATAGCGAAATTCTTTTGATGATTTTCCATGATAGTATCTTCTAGAAAAACTAGAGGTATGGACTAATATAAAATGTAAATAAGACAAATAAGCCTTTGCTTTTCTGTCTGAAAGAATATTCCAATTAAGCCTACTCTCATAATTTATTACTAAATTTTCGGCAATTTCTGAAGTACAATAGTTAATGCCATGTTTATCTGCATTGTCAATATAGCAAATATTAAATTAAAATTTTAAAGTGTATTAGACATCTCTGTGCAATATTATAACAATATAGAAATTTAATGATACTTTTTCTTTCTATAAAGTGATATTTTCATCTTACTGCAAAAGATTATCAAAAAAAAATCATGTAAGATTTTTCTCAGTAGCCATAAAAATTTGTTTATATGTATTTGTATTTAATATATGTTATTACTAATGTAAGGATAAAAGCATAATTTTACTAAATTGTTTACATATATGTAGCACTATTATGTAATATAACACTGATATATAATACATATAATAAATATTTTCATAACACAGGTATTGCATATTATAGATGGAGGCAATGCATTCAACATATCCTTTTAATGAATATTAATATATATAAACAAATGTATATATAATAAATTTTTAGTCCAAATTGGGTGTATAAACCAATCAGTATATTTTAAGTCCAAAAATAGGCTTTAGACAACAGTGTGTTTCTTTATAAGTGAATGCAACACACAAATTTAAACTATGCTCTCAGATTGTTGAAGTTGTTTAGCCTTTCAGTACACCAAACTTAACTTTTCTACTCTTAAAATGATGTAGTTTTTGTGTATTTTGAGTGAATAATGATTTTTGGACACTATTTACAAATTTGTACATTCTCCCACCCTAATGAAAGATATAGATTCCCCATTCATTTGTACCGCTAGAATTTAGAGCAAAGAATGAAAGAGAACGTTAGATTTCCTATTCTCTGTGACATTCTAGGCCAGGGACAGATGATAGTATTGTTAAGAAAATTTTTTAAAGGGTGGTGGTTGGCAGGATAATGTTTTAACTTGTCTGAGATATTAGAAATTTCTAATTTAAAGTTTCAGTTTTGCATCATTGTCCTAGACAAATCTCAAGCTACAACTCTAGACTTTCCCCAGGGCATACAGGGTTTGCCATATGAAACATAGCAAGTCTTTTTATGAAAGACATGTTTTATTAATCTTTCTGAATTTATAAGACAAGACTTTATGGTAGAGACTGGGAGAGTTGCAGAGAGAGATTTTTCCAGTGGTCATTTACAATTAGATAATATTTCATCATTTACTTATTAGATAATAAGTTCTTTAGGGAGTCAAATTATTATTCTGATTATAAATAAGTCAGCACAACATAATCAGCTAGTAGTTACAAGGTACTGTCATTTAGAGACTTGGATCTCTAATCAGTTCCTCTGGATTCCAGTACCTATCATTTGAGACTATAAAAACGTGTTTTTACCATTACGTATTTACTTCATTGTCCATGTGGGGAAATAGTGACAAAAGAGTGTGTTCTGTGAACAGAAACATGGAATTTCTGATCGGTTGTGCTTTCTGTTCATTATTTCTATTTGGTTTCAGTAGTAGTAATGAGCTTTTAAATAGAGACATTGACTTCAGTGGATGTGGCTACCAGAATAAAATAAATATCAAGGGTGTCTTCCTGGCCATCAAATAAAACACCCCTTCAGTAAAATGATCACTTTTTTATTCCTTCATTATGAAAATATTTGACTTTCAGTGGAAATTTTTTCCACTCAATAAAGACCAAGTTTCTATTTATATTAAAAAAAAAAAAAACTTTCAGTGCTTTTAAACTACTTCCATTCCCTTCTTTAGAGTATTGGGGTGACAGGAGATGGGGCACAGAATCGACCTTTCAAAAGGGTTAGTTTTCTTTATAACAACACAGAAATCTTCAACATTAAAAAAAAAAAAAACAAAAAAAACATGTTATTCAATATTTTCATGGCTCAGCACGTGCTTGACTGACCCTTGACCATAACAAAGCATTAGAATTGACATAGAAAGAAAAAAAATATTTTTGGAAAGAGGCTATTATTAACAAACAAAGAGTTCTGGTTTAAAAAATATACACTGTTGAATAGGAAGACTTAGTGAAACAAACCATAGTTGTGTCTTCCTACAGGAAAGCCTTCTGACTTACTATTTAGTTTGGTTCAGGACCTTTTCTACTTATGTCTGGTATACACATAGAAGTCTGAAAAGAAAACATAAATCTAATAGGATCATGCCAGTAAACCATTAGTTTCTAGTCTTTATCTGAAAATAAAACAGTAATTTAATTTTTTCAGTGCTTTGAAAATAGGATTGGTAAGAATTTTAGGAGTTGAAATCATATCTCTCTCATTGGGAAGTCTTTATTATAGAAATAAACATACCCATCTGAATATACATACATATATACACATATACAAAAAGTTATATAATAATTTACAATTAATTTAGAACAAAGTATTTCACTTTTTATTGTAGGGCAGAGATAAACTTCCTCAGAGCCTATTGTTTCCTTCCACTATCTACTCCTCCTCCTTCTGTTCATTCTCATTCATTCAGAAAAAGGAAAGATATTTTGGTTGACAATGATTATTCATCACTGAGCTCAATAATACAATGTCTTGCCTGTACTATTCGTTCACCTAAAGCCATTTTTAATATGACTTTCCAAGCTGCTACAGGGCTGGAATTCAAAAATTATTAAATGTCAGCCTTCATTGTTCTGAGGGACTATCTAGTCTTGTTTCTATTTTGGGAACATGATTTGGCATTTACGGGATAGATTGTTGCCTTGTTTCCAACTGTGCTCAAGTGCTCAATCTTTTTTTTTTTTTTTTTTTTTTTTTTGAGACGGAGTCTCGCTCTGTCGCCCAGGCTGGAGTGCAGTGGCCGGATCTCAGCTCACTGCAAGCTCCGCCTCCCGGGTTTACGCCATTCTCCTGCCTCAGCCTCCCGAGTAGCTGGGACTACAGGCGCCCGCCAAATCGCCCGGCTAGTTTTTTGTATTTTTTAGTAGAGATTGGGGTTTCACCGTGTTAGCCAGGATGGTCTCAATCTCCTGACCTTGTGATCCGCCCGTCTCAGCCTCCCAAAGTGCTGGGCTCAATCTTATGACTACACTCTTTATTTCAGGCTACTCTTTCTACCCATGTAGAAAGCTGTAAGATGTTTTTTTCACAAATGTTAGTGATTCTCTGAAAAAAGAAAAGTTATTGATATAAATTGTACCTATCCCCAGAAACTAGTATAGCACCTTGACACACAAGAGTTTTTCTATGACTATTTGTTGAATGAATAATTAAGGTATGAAGGTTTAAAAATTCATTGGTTAATCACATAATATTTCATTTTACTTGCTTTTATCAATATATGTCTTAGTTATAATAGGCATTTTATCTTTGAAATTATTTTACCATGAAAATTTAAATGGTCATCTAGAAAACTTTGGCATATTCTCTATTCATTATTCAGTCCATTTAATGATGCCTTTGAGTGTCATGGTAAATGATCTGAGTGGTTACACTGTTAACTTTTCAGTTTCAGCTTTGTAATTTGAGCAACTATTTTTCTGTAAATTTTCACCATAGCTATGTGGCTACTATTCTAGCATTAATTTGACTTTGAAACTAATTTATATCCCAGTTATAACTGCCTTATAACCAAGTTCCATCTTACTGGTAGTTCTACCATGTTAAGAAAAGTGCAATGTTAGTTAATACGTGACTTTTTTTATCAGGATGACTGATTGAGGAAACTTCAAGTAAGCCTAGTATGTGTGTGTGTGTGTGTGTGCATATATATGTGTGTGTGTATATGTGTGTGCATATATACACACACACACATATGTGTATGTATATATGCATGTATATATACACACATACATATGTGTATATATGTATATATGAGTATATATACTGTGTATATATGTGTGTGTATATATATACAGTGTGTATACACACACACACACACATATATATATCTTTGCCTAAATACTATAGATAGGTAGGTAGGTAGGTAGGTAGGTAGCTAGATAGAGAGAGAGATAGAGATAATTCTTTCCCCAGGTATCTTATTTTCCAATATTTAAATAATAACACATCTGCTAAGATTAAACATGTTCTTGTACCTTGATGGATCTCTGTGTTTGGATATACTGGTGAGTACCTTTTCTACAAGCCTTTGTAACTAGGACAAAAAGATCAGGCTATATAATTAGTCCCATTAAACTCTAATTTCCAAATTGGCCTTCTTTAACTCTAACTTTTGCTTAAAGACTCTAATATTTTAGTTTGGTAATTTTGTCTGACATTCTACATGAGTTTCATAAAACAAATGTAGGGCTCCAAAACCCTTTTTTGGAGACCACCAAGCTAGGGCTTGCTTGCAACTTAGTTCCAATAGAAGTAAATAACCCTATGTTAAGAGTTGTAGTTTCTTTTGGAGCTCATGGTTCTCATATGTTTCTGGTTTATGTAGCCACCCATGTCATTAGAAATAATGAAATACAAGGTTAAAATACCCAGAAGTGATAAAAATTGTAGTCATAATAAAATCATATTTTTAGGCACTTGTCAAAATTCAAATGGCAAATGCAGAATTTTCATATGGTAAACCTCGCTGAGTGGTACCATGACTATCGTAACAAATCAGACTCCTTTAAAAATGTTTACATTAACTTTTCATTGCTATCAAATTTTGTATTGTTATCTAAAATTCTGCATTAAACTTGGATATATTCTGTTCTACACTTCACAGTAGATTTGTTGACATAGAAGGAAGCACTAGTAGAATAATATGAGTGATGAAATAATTTCCTTGATACTCTCTTTTTTCTTCCTGTGGTTTAGTTTAGTAAGAAACCCATCAAATAATCACACATTAAGTGAGGTCTGGCAAATATCTCTTCTTTTTCATACAGGAAGACTATATTTGTTCTTGCTAATGTGTCATTTTAATAATCACTAGGGTGGGCAGGGTGCGGTGGCTCAGGCCTGTTATCCCAGCACTTTGGGATGCCAAGGTGGGTGGATCACTTGAGTTCAGGAGTTTGAGGCCAGCCTGGCCAACGTGGTGAAACTCCATCTCTACTAAAAATAAATAAATAAATAAATAAATAAATAAATAAATAAATAATAGCTGGAAATGGTGCTGAGTGCCAATATCCCAGCTACTCTGGAGCCTGAGACATGAGAAACCTTTGAACCTGGAAGGCAGAGGTTACAGTGAGCCGAGATCCCACCACTGCACTCCAGCCTGGGCGACAGAGTGAGATACCATTTCAAAAAATAGAAATAAAATAAAACAAAATAAAATAAAATATAAAATAAATCACTAGGGCAAGAGAACGTCATATAATTTCCTTGTTTTTGGTTTTTTTTTTTTTTTTTGGTTTGTCTCTTGCAGGTAAATACTCTCCTATTTGTGAAGTGTTTAGTAAGAGCTACTGGAATCATCTTTTTTCTTCAAATAGATCAAACTTGTCTATCCCATGGCCCATGAGTGACATACATATGGCCCAGGACAGCTCTGAATGCAGCCCAGCACAACTTCATAAACTTTCTAAAAATGCTATGATTTTTTTTGAGATTTTTCTTTTTAGCTCATCAGCTATCATTAGTATACTTTATGTGTGGCCCAAAACAATTCTTCTTCTACCAATGTGGCCCAGGGAAACCAAAAGATTGGACATCCCTGTTGTAGATATTTAAGAAAAGGTTTCCATTTTGTACTAAAAAATTACTAGGTGTTTTTTTTTTGGTCCTATTTTCAATTTTTTATTTAAGAATTTGCAACTTGATTAGGGAGCCAAAATTATCCCAAATATTACACATGGATCAATAAAATAACATAATATTTGGCTCTTTGAGTAGAAAAAATATATGTGATCACTTTAATATAAATCTCTGGGCCAGGCGCCGTGGCTCATGCCTGTATTTTTAACATTTTGGGAGGCGAAGATGGGCAGATCACTTGAGCTCAGAAGTTGGAGACCAGCCTGAGCGACATGTCTAAATCCCATCTTTACTAAAAATACAAAATGTAGCTGGGTGTGGTGGCACACGGTTGTACTCCTAGCAACTTGGGGGACTGAGGTGGGAAGAACTGTTGAGCCCAGGAGGTCAAGGCTGAAGTGAAACCTATTCAGGCCACTGCACTCCAGCCTGGGTGACAAAGCGAGACCCTGTCTCCAAACAAAAAAAAGTATATATACGCACACACACACACACATATACACACACATATATATAGACATATATATACACACATATATATGCACACAGACACATAGATATATGCATATATATGTGTCTATATAGTATATTATATACACATTATATTATCTATATTTATGCATATATATACATATATACACACACATATATATACACGCACACGCACACACACACATAAATATGTATATATATATAAATTTTCCAGTGAAGAAATTCACTCCCAAGAAGGTGAGATGATTTTAAATGTCTTGCTTAAGGTGACAGAAATAGTGAGATATGGCAGAGGGAAACTTATGTGAGTTGAGATCAAAATTAGGGCCTAGTTGGCTTGGCAAATTCCTAAATGTCTACAGTTGTAAACTCTTTAACAATAGGAGCTACCAGATTCTTCCTAATTCTAATTTATAACCCAGACCACTACCACAACTCTGATTAGACAGAGAACTGGCCTTATAATCTTTGCTGATAAGCAATAATAGACCTTAAATCAGTTTCAGCAAACTTGTAGGGTCTGTGCACAAATGGTCTTTGTGTCCTATAGCTCACCTTTTGATGTAAAGAGACACATTTCATCCATTTTTATGCCAGCACTCTGCTCCAAGGTGAACATGGAAAGTATGTCATAGTTAGGTTTACTCATTGTGCATGTGCTTGGTTTCCCTCAGAAAGACATGTAACTTTTCCCCTTGCTGCATATGTATGACTCTACTGTGTGATACAGGCCCTATGAAGCATGAAGTCCAATCTGTTCTTTCCCTTTTTGAAGAGAGCACCTTCAGCCTATATCAAAGAATTTTTCTTCATGGTTTTCAAACGAATATCACCAAAAAAGCTCTTCTTTCTATGATTTAGCTATCCTCATGGTCTTTTGTATGGCACCTAGAATCAAGATCTCAAGCCTCCACTCTGGTATGTCTCCTACTTGACCATTTGCAGGAAAGTTCCAATTTTTCCCCAGCAAGTTTGATAAGGTGAGTCTATAGAACAAACTGACAATAAACAGATTAATAGAAAAAAAAAAAGCACACACATTTTATGCACACACATATGTAAGGGAGTCATACAAAATACGAAAACTCAAAGAAAGGCAAATAGTTGATACTTTTATACTATCCAGAGGTTACAGAAAGAATAGGGGCTCAGAAAGAAGCCTGTCAGGTTATAGTGGCCAGACAGGTTACTGGAGGAAGAGAAGAGGAGGCTTGGGTAGTAGTGGTGATCTTCTTAGAAACATAAAACCTCATAGACAGCAGCCCTCAGAAACAATAGATAGTGACCTCTACTTACTGTTTCTCTGTCAGATTTTTAGAGATGTCAGACTTTCACTTAATCTTTCCTATATCCAGATGCGGGATGGCCTCAGAGAAATCTCAGCTGTGCCTGTTTACTTCACTTTATTTCCTCTTCAGATACAGTTTTCCTCTATGAAAGTCAGCTTCACTAGGCTAGTGTTGTCTGCAAGGTCTCTGAATAGGCATGTCGAAATACCTGTTTACTTCACTTTATTTCCTCTTCAGATACAGTTTTCCTCTATGAAAGTCAGCTTCACTAGGCTAGTGTTGTCTGCAAGGTCTCTGAATAGGCATGTCGAAATACGTCAAAACAAGGCATATTTTAGGGTCAAATATTTTTGTTTCTTTTGCCATGTAACTTTGGCATAATTATGTTAAATTTGAACTGTAGGTACTAGTTGATGCAATAAAAGTTATATAAGTTTATTCAGTGAATCCTTTCTTCCTTCAATTTTATTGTAAAACCAAAGATGAAACATATTAGAACAGAGACATAAATTCCCTTGAGTGAGGTTTGATAGCCTCTTAGCCCTGACCTTACGTTTCTTCATTGTTAAGTCTTAGGGTTAGAGAGAATCATCCTCTCTCATCTCAGTATTATTAGCACCTTGTACAATTATCCTGAAGGAAATAAAAATATTTTACCCCAAAATATATTTCTTTTATCTTATATTTTGAGATAGCAGTTTAAGACCAGCAAACAAAAATAGCCCTGCAAAGCTGTTGTTTTGGAGAGAAAATTTGCATCTGTACGAATTTGTATTGATGCGGCCAGGTCTTTACTTGGCCAGATGTAGGAAAGATGATCAGAGAGTCTGACACCTTAAAATCTGAAAGAAACATTGGCTGTTTATTCTCTCTGATGGCTGCTACCTGTGAGGTTTCATCTACATAATAATACCTCCTTTGCTAGCCAAGCTGCTCCTCTTCTCTCCCTTCCTGTCTCGTCACTATGACTTGATTTATCATCATAATCTATTTTGGGTCATGTTCTGAACTCCACCTTTTCTGTAACCTCAAGATGGTACATAAGCTTCTGCACCACATTGTGGGGGTGAGTAAAGACTCTGTGATGCTCCTCATGTATGCATTTATTAATGGTATTCATTTTTTTTCTTATTAATCTACCTTTTCTGAGTTGACTTTTCAGTGAATCTTCAGCGAGTGAAGGGGGAATTTTCCCTTGGCCTCTGAAATCCCATTTCTCGTCTCAATAATAGAAATTATTGAGAATTATTGACTAAATTTCTCTATGATTTGGGATATGAAAGATTAGACATATAAATTTTTTCTTGTCTTTTAGATATAACTAGGTAATTTTAAAGAGGCAAAATAGTCCCATTTTTCTAAAACACAACTCCATTCAACTTCCTCTGCAACTTACATTTCTAAATGAGTACTCAAGTAAATACCAAATTAGAGTAAGGAAGATCCAAATGATAATATTTTTCCAGGGATTCCAGAAATACGTTTTAAAACTGCTTATATAAGATTTCAATGTGCACCTGATGATTGCAAATTGCTGTTTTCCAGGAAAGATTAATGGGTGCCGGTTTGAGCAGGGTGTAATTATTGTTTTTCTCCCTAGGGACAAATGTGAAAGGAGCCTGGGGAGATCTATGTAGCCTGTCTCCAGACACGTGCAATTCACTGTTTAATGGGAGGTGAGGTTTCTGGCCCCACACAGGACAAAGGGAAAACAAAGGAGTGTATGTTGAGCTTTAGTTGAGGGTTTCCTATATGGGTTTGTATTGTTTCAATCCCTCTTCCCACAGTCCACTAGTATTGACACTGTTATCCTTTTATTTTTTGCTAATATGATTTTCAAGTGTTTAAGACTGACTCTAACTACAAAAGTATTTAGGTATTAGCAGGATTTTTCCTCACATAAAATTTGGAAAAGAAAATGTTATTTAAATACAAAATAACCAAGAAATAGCTATGACATTTATACAATTAAGATATAGTTTTTAATATGAAGAATTCTTACAATTTTAGATGGTTTATGGTTACTGTAGTAGGAAAAAAAAATAGAGCTGCTTTTTGGTTTTCTCAGTCTTCAATGACTGAGACCTATATATATGCTAACCTGAAATTAGAAATCAAAGACAACCACGAGCAAATCATGAAAACCATTTCTGTCTGTTAACAGTGTACATCATATTTCATACCTTCAGAGTTTATGGGAAACAAAATAGTTATTTCTTCAAAAAAGTTACCTGCTTTTACTTATTCTCACTTCCCTCATTCGAATAAGATTTATAGTCCCCAAATCCAGACACTGTGTCAATGTGCGAAAAATAACAATTCTATACTTCTAGTCTTAACTGTTGTCCTGAGCTTCAGTTGAGAATTTTCAAGCTATTTCATTTCTAATCCTCTATTGTCCTCCTTCTAGGATCCTAATGTTTGTAATGATGATGTCCTTGACTTCTAACCACTTAGCTTTAATTCTTGAGTCATCTACAATTTTTGGCCACCTTTCTTCTCCCATAGCTACTCAATGGAAAAGCACCATCATGTTTCCCTTTTAAATAATTCTGTTCTAATTGCTAGAAGCATATTTCAGACTCCATTCCTACATTTCCTCATTGTGTCTGCTCTTCTTCTCTTTTTCTTCATCTCTTCCTTCTCTTCCTCTTTGTATTTGCTCTTACTTTCTTCGGCCCATTTTATGCATTAGAGTCAAGTGAATTTTCTTCAGTCTCTCTTCAATCATGTCTCACACAGATTCAATACTTTCACAATACTTACTTTTTTGCATAACATATTTTAATAGCTTCACGTGAACTCTTTTTCTTTTTCTTTTTTCTTTTTCTTTTTTTTTTTTTTTTTTTTTTT
>NC_045441.1:87143594-87238769 GCF_002776525.5 Piliocolobus tephrosceles
TTTTTTTTTTTTTTTTTTTTTGAGACGGAGTCTCACTCTGTCACCCAGGCTGGAGTGCAGTGGCTGGATCTCAGCTCACTGCAAGCTCCACCTCCTGAGTTTATGCCATTCTCCTGCCTCAGCCTCCCGAGTAGCTGGGACTACAGGCGCCTGCCACCTCGCCCGACTATTTTTTTGTAGTTTTTAGTAGAGACGGGGTTTCACCATCTTAGCCAGGATGGTCTTGATTTCCTGACCTCGTGATCCAGCCGTCTCGGCCTCCCAAAGTGCTGGGATTACAGGCTTGAGCCACCGCGCCCGGCCTACGTGAACTCCTAAATTAAAAAAAAAAAAAAAAAATTTAGTCTGACATCCAATTTCCTTCCTATTTTGGCTCCAATCCTATCTCACCAAGCACAACTTAGTTACTCCGCTAAACAAACCTTTAGCTCCACCTGTGTAATCAACTTTCTAAACTAATCTTGCCACATTCTTGATTCTGGTCTGGCGCTGTACTAGTCCATTTTTGGGGAACATTTTCAAGTCTCTTCTTTACTTAAATTTTATTTACAATGTTATATTTATTTCAAGGTTTATAAGAATTATATGGTTATTATACTATGTGGTTATTAAGATGGTATAATAATTTCTAGATTCAGATTATTGGGGTTTGAATTCCTACACCATTCAAGAGAATCTAAGTTAAGGAAATAATCTGCAAATATCAGTGGCCATAAGCAATAAACATTTGTTATCTCATACTTTATGCCCATGGCAGATCATCTAGAGGCTCTGATCTGCTTCTTTCAACTCAGTGACACTCAGAATAATAGAGTCTTCACCTCTGCAATGTGGCAGAGGGAAGCAAATATGGACACTCAGAAATTGGTTTTTAATGTCTTCCAGCCTTAGTATGACCATGCCCAGTTTCACAAAGTGCAGGGAAATAAATCCTATCATTGGTTTGGTATGAGAAAAACTGGAAATGTTGACAACAGCACTTGCTGGTGAGTATAATATTTCCTCAACTATAGTGCTTCATCTTCACCATGGGAATAATGGTATCTGTTTTGAAGGTTTTTTTTTTTTTTTTTTTTTTTTTTTTTTTAAGTTTAAAAGTGACTATACAATATAGAAAGTGCTTGGTAAGAGCCTGGTACCGTGAATGTGCTAAATAAATATTACCTATGTTTAGTCTATAAAGGCTTATTGCAAAATTTAACATTTGGCTCTTTCAGTCTTGGCTTCCCTCAGAGAGAACAACTTGAAACAAGGGCTTTTGTGAAGGTAGTTTATTTTGGGAAGTGATCCCAGGGAACAGTGGGGAAAATGGGAAAAATGAAACTAGAGGGAACGCCAATCAAAACAAAGGTGTGCTAAAAAACTTGTCACCTTGTTGGTAATTGGGCTGAGTCCCACAGGGATCTTAAGAATTGTCCACGTGGGGGACAAAAGAGGGGTGTATTAATCTACAGGCTTCCCTGCTCCCTTGCTCAAGGATGCCCTCTGGGGAGTTACATTCTTTACACTTCCAGGTTCACATATGTAAAGTGACCAGTGGGATCTCACAGACCTTATGTCAATGAAGCCCCAGAATAGAAAGCAAATGACGCAGAATGCAGCAGAAGGACCAATGATTTGACTAAACAGAGAGCTAAGAAGATAGGAGATGGGGTATAATAAGTGTTTGATACAGCACCCAACTTGATCTTGGTGATATCTTAAATGCACTTTCATTTTTCAGATAATCATGCTAATCTTGCTCATTGAAATGGATGATCATATTGCACAATAGCGTTTTATTAATCATAATGATAAATAAAATTGTCATACTGTAGCAGACATATTTTACCTTTGTCTAAATTTGTTCCTTTCATCCTGGTTTTAGTTAAAGCACTTCAGTTCTACTTTAGAAAACTAAGTTTAATAGTTCTTTGGACTAGACAGAGACAAAGCCTTCATAATTAAACACATGACCTAAGACAGATGAAGGCATCTTCCATCCTAAGACTTTCTGAAGCTGTCAAAGGACATTATTGCCACAGCAAAGAGAAACCAGCCTGAGATGAGGCCAATATAGATAAAAGCAAAGCCCAGGGGTGGACAGATCAAGTCCTGATAACTTCTTTTGAGTGACTGAACTCATCCGGATTTATAGCTATTCTACTTGTCTGGATGTTTTGGTACCATGTATCCATTAATTCTCTTTTTTCCTAAGCCAATTTCAATTACATTTCAGTCATTTATAACAGAAACAGTACAGAATGTTATTTTTTTTTATCATAGTACGTTGAAAACATAATTAAGTTTCCATGTGAGCCTGGAATCAGACATCAGTTATGTAATTCACATGTTTAAAGGCAGCAGGCTTGAATTTTTTTTATACACCTGTCTCCACAAGTTGTGTCTTTGATGTGACACCCTCTACTCTTGGCAGAGCTCCTCTGGGCACTTCTAATTTCTATCCACTTGGGAATTCTTTGTATTATTCCAGGCTGACTACCTCTTTTCATTCCCCCCACAGAGTCTCTTTCAAAAAGACAATGTTTAGGACTAGCTAATTACATTAATGCAAATCCTGACTCCCTGATGATCTTGATTAGAGATGACAGAGATTAGTTTATTTACTATTTCAGATGTCTAATCATTTAAGTGCTATGTGGATTGTTCTGAATTTAACAGCTTGAAGTTCATCTTATTTTCCTTATCTCAAATTTGTATCTTCTTTGCTGGAGACAAAGTCCTTAGATTTGCTGTCGTGCTAGTGTGGGTTAAAAGTTTAAAATTGCCACCAATCTCTAGAAGAATTTTTAAACATTGTAGTTCCCCCACTCATAATATGAGAGTAATTATAATATCATGAATACCTTTTTTGGCAGCATGAAGATAAAAACATATACTGTACATCTAAAGTGACTTTCAAAACCTTGAAGTATAGAAAACAAAAGTATGCTATTTTATAATTATTGTTATTATAGAAATTACCATATTATGTCCCTATATTGCAAATTTCCTGTGGACAGAGTTTTTTTTTTTAATTTTTTAATTAAATATTTTTTAATTAAATTTTAATTTTTTTATATTTTTTATTTATTTTTTAAATTTTATAACATATGTGTATGTATGTGTGTATATATACACATATATGCATACATATATGGGTTATATATCTCCCATATATATAAATATGGGATATGTTTTGGGATCTATATATGTGGGATATATTATGGGATATATATGGGATATGTTATGGGATATATATGTGGGATACATGTGATATTTCATTACACACATAGAATGTGTAATGATCCAGGGTATGTGGGGTATTTATCATTTATATATTTTGGGGTCATTATACGTTCTCTCTTCTAGCTACTTTGAAATATATAATACCTTGTCACTAACTATAATCATTCTACTCTGCTATCAAACACTAAAACTTATACCTATTATTAAACTATGTTTATAATCATTTACCAGCCTCTTTACCCTCTCCTCCAATATTCACGTACTTCCCAATCTGTAATATCTTATCATTCAACTCTCTAACTCCAGAGAGCAACATTTTAGCTCCCACATATGAGTGAGAACATGCAAAGTTTTTCTTTCTGTATCTGGCTTATTTGTCTTCACATTATGACCTCCAGTTCCATCAGTGTTGCTATTAAAGGCATAGTTTCATTCTTTTCCATCTCCAAATAGTTTTCCATTGTGTATATATACTACATTTTCTTCATCCATCTCTCCATTGATGACCACTTAGGCTAATTTTGCTAGTGTGCTAGTGGAAATACTGATTCAACAAATGTATAAGTGTAGGCAAGTGTGGATATCCCTGTTGTATACTGATTTATTTTTCTGTGGATAAATATCAGTAGTGGGATTGCTAGATTGTATAGTATTTCTACTTTTAGGTTTTTGGAAAAACCTCCATACTGCTTTCTATAGTGACTGTACTAATTTACATTTCAATCAACAGTGTATAAGAGTTCCCTATTTTCTGAATCCCTGCTAGCATGCTATTTCTTTTTTCTTTCTTTCTTTTTTTTTTTTTTTTTTTTTTTGCCTTTTTAATAGTAGCCATTATAAGTAAGGTAAAATAATCTTTCATTGTGGATGTGATATGAATGTCCTTAACGATTATTGATGTTAAGCATGTTTTCATATATTTGTTGGCCATTTGTATGTCTTTTTTTCTGAAAAAATATCTGTCAATGTCCTTTTCCTACCTTTTAGCGAGATTATCAGGTTCTTCTACTTTTGAGTCATGTTGAATATCCTTGTCTTGAGTTCCTTTGATATTCTGGATATTAGTCCCTTGTAGGATGAATAGTTTACAAATACTATTTACCTATTCTGTAGGTTGTCTCTTCACTATATTGATTGCTTCCTTTTAGTTTAATGTAGACCTGTTTTTCCATTTTTGTGTTGATTGTCTCTACTTTTGAAGTCTTAGCCGTAAAACATTTTCCTAGACCAAGGTTTTCCCTTGTTTTTTCCCCTATGCTTTCTTTATAGTTCCAAGTCATATGTTTATGTATTTAATTCATGTTAAGATTTTTTTTAACTTCAGTGAGAGATAGGGGACCAGTTTAATTCTTCTCTATGTGGATATCCAATTTTCTTAGCAAAATTTATTGAAGTGGTTGTCCCCTCAATGTATGTTTTTAGCATCTTTATCAAAAATCAGTTGGCTTTAACTATATGGACCCATTTTTGATTGTCTATTCTGTTCCATTGGCCTATGCATCTGTTTTTACCCCCATGTCATGTTGTTTTCTTCCCATAGACTTTTATATATTTTGAAATCAGGTAGTGTGATGCCTTCAGCTTTTGTTCTGTTCACTCAAGATTGCTTTGGTTATTTGGGCTGTTTTTTGTTTCCATATAAATTTCAGTATTTTTTTTATTTCTGTAAAAAATAACATTGGTTATTTTATAGGGATTGCAATAAATCTATAGATTCCTTAGGATAGTATGTTTTTCTTCTTTTTTTTTTTTTTTTTTTTTTCCCCACTTCTACCAATCCAACCAAAGTATTCTAACAATATTAATTTGTCCAATCCATGAGCATGGGATGTCCTTTCATTTCTTTGTGTCTTCTTCAATTTTTAAATTAGTGTTTTGTAGTTTCCTTTGTAAAGAACTTTCACTTCTTTAGTTAAATTTATTCATTTATTCCTAGGTATTTGTTATTTTATTTTTTTGTAATTATTGTAAATAGGACTTTCTGCATGATTTTCTTCTCAGCTAGTTCGTTACTGATGTATAGAAGACTACTAGTTTTTATATGCTGATTTTGTATCCCACAACTTTATTGTATTTATTTTTCAGATCTAAGAGTTCCTTTGGTGGAATTGTTAGGCTATTCTAGATATAATATTATTATGTCATCAGTAAAGAGGGACAATCTGATGTCTCCCTTTTCCAATTTGGATGCCTTTTGTTTATTTCTCTTGCCTGACTGCTTTGGCTAGGAGTCCCAATACTCTGTGGGGTAGGAGTGGTGAAAGTGGGTATCCTTGTCTTATTCCAGTTCTTAGGGAAAAGGCTTTCCACTTTCACCCATTCAATATGATGTTAGCTGTGGGTTTGTCATATATAGTGTTTATTGTGTTGAGGTATGTTCCCTCTACGCCTCGTTTGCTGAGCATTTTTATTTTGAAGGCAAGTTGAATCTTACTAATTTTTTTTTTCTGTTCTATTAAGATGATCATATGATTTCCGTCCTTCATTCTGTTGATGTGTTGTATCACATTTATTGATTTCAACCATTCTTCCACCTTTGGGATAAATCCCACTTGGTCCTGGTGTATTGTTTCTTGATGTGATGTTGGATTTTGTTTGCTACTATTTGTTAAGAATTTTTGCATCTGTCTCATTTTTGTCTGTTCAGGATTTCTATTTCTTCCTGACTTAATCATCCTAATTCATTTTACCCTTTTTCTCTTGTTTTTCCAGTTTATGCATATAGAGCTCTTAATAGCATTTGATTATGTTTTGTGTTGTAGAGGTTTAAATTTGAATGTCTCCTTTTTCATTTTTGATTTTATTAGGATATTCTCTCTCTCTCTCTCTCTCCCTCTCTCTCTCTCTCTCTTTCTGCCCCTCTCTCATTTGTCCAGAAAGCAGCTTATCAATTTTATTTATTCAGAAAACCTTCTTTTTGTTATGTGTTTTACCTGTGTAACAATGTTGCACGTGTGCCCTTTAATCTATAACAAAAGTTGAAATTATAAAAACAAAAAAAAAAGTCTTTTCATTTTATTGATTCTTTGTATTATTTTGTCTCAATTTAATTTGGTTCTACTCTATTTTTTTTATTCTAATAATTTTAGGTTTAGTTGGTTTTTGCTTTGCTATTTCCTTGAGGTTCATAATTACATTGCTTATTTGAAATCTTTCTTCTTCTTTGATGTATTCATTTATGACTATAAACTACCTTTTTAATACTGCTTTTGCTGCTTTGCATAGGTTTTAGTATGTTGTGTTTCAATTTTCATTTATTTTTTTTTTATTTCTTAATTTCTTTCTTGACACAGTGGTTGTTAAGGGGAATGTTATTTAATTTTTATGTATTTATAAAGTTTTCACAGGTCCTCTTGTTATTGATTTCTAGTTTTATTGCACTGTGGTGTTAGAAGACATTTGATACAATTTTGATTTTTAAAAGAATATGTTGAGAATTGTTTTGTGTCCTAACATATGTTCTATCCTGGAGAATGTTCCATTTGCTGATGAGAAGAATGTCTATTTGGTAGCTATTAGATGAAATCTTACACAAATGTTTGTTAGATCTAATGTGCAGTTTATATCCAATGTTTCTTTGTAAATTTTCTGTCTAGATGATTTGTCTGATGCTGACAGTGGGGTGTTAAAGACACCAAGTACTATGATATTGGAATCTATCTCACCCTTTATATCTAAAGGGTGGGAATAAGGGTTTCTGGGGATCATTCACATACCTGTTCCCCAATTTAGGAAGAGGCTCAGACTCCCAACTAATCCTGACCAAACAGGCTGTTTTGTTTTCCTCTCCTCCCTGGCTTTTGGTGCTTCTGGTCGCTTCTGTGTTGAATTCCAGTGTTCTCTCTGATATGATCTATTCTAAGTGTGGTTATCTACTTGCTATTTTATTTCCTTTTTGTGGAAGAGGGTATTACTAGATCCACCTACTCAGCCATTTTGAATTCCTTTCATGTATTTATTTTTGAGGTACTGAATATTAAAATACTTAATAAAGATGGTTTTACCAACACCTCACAATTATTTAAAATTATGCTACTTTATGAATCATTAACATTTTCTGAATTAACTAAACACAAGCATCATAAACAGGTGTTAGTAAATTCACACCTGAAGTGAATATTTAAATCTCAAACTGGAGAAACATTTCTGAAAATTGAAAACATCAATGAATTGAGAAGTATTAACATAAAGATATTAATTAGTGAGATTTGCATTGAATCATGAAAATGTGAAGAAACATCGCAGTTAAAATAATTACAAATTAACAGTTTCTGTTAATAGCTGGGGATAAAGTGGGATGTTTAAAGTACCACAGAAAGAGATTTCCCAGGGAACTGAGAAGTGACACTCCACAGGAAGTAATACATGACTTACTACTCAATATAAAGTTGTGGTGAGGTAAAGAAGCAAGCATGTGAGGAGAAAAAATGATGGCCTTTTACCAAGATAATAACATGAGAATTAAATTCCAAAAGGAGTAAAACTGGCTTAGCTTTAGAGGCATGACAAACCCTCTGCCAAGACTGAATCTAACTGGGATGAATAAGTTTGGATAATGGATGGATAATAGATAATGGATAGATTTTAAAAAAAGATGCTGACTACAATCATAAATATGATAATGCATTAAGTCATTAACTTTAAGAACTCAGAAAATAGATGGTTGACCCTTGTGCTACCTTTTAAATTTTTTATGTGAGAAATAGTTATCTTTCAAGTGGTTTATATCACTTACTTAGATAAATATATATTTTTAGGAAAAAATATTTGGAGAACAATACTAAAACACTCATTTAAAAAATAAAATTTATTTATTTTCAAATAAAAATTTATAGCTTTTAGTTAAAAAGCAGCAAGCTTCACCTCTTCTGAGTTTTAATTTTTTTATCTGTTGAATGGTAGATTGATCTAGATAATCTTTAACTTCTACATTCTGTAGGTCTGTGAAGATAATGACTGGACACAAGTATGCATTTCAAAGATGCTATAAACTAAATCTCACTCTTTGATACTTTGGCTTGTGATCCAGAGAGACTGGACTTAGGTAAATAGGGTACGATGTGAAACGTACTCCCTAAAATGAGGAGTAGATCACTGAATTCTACGCTGGGTTCTTATTATGGCCAATAACCTGCCACAGTTTATCAAAGCAAAAAATATGAACTTTCTGATATCTTGAGGGAGTTCTCAAAGAACTTTGAAAGAACAGTTAGCTATCTTGAGATTAGTGAATATAAACACAACTATTGATATTATCTGATTATTGTTTCTGTTTTTCATCTTGCTAGAGATCCCTTTGAAACAAAAACATAAATCTGGTGGATATATACAAAATTAAAATGCAGACATTAACAACAGGGATAGCATTTACTGTATTTCCCAGCAGTAAGCACTTTTTGGTAAAAATATTCCCTCATGCATGTTTTCAAAATATCAAGTCTTGTAAGTGAAGATATAATAGATTATGGGTTAGAATATGTATTTTAGTACAGCATATTATTGATTCTCATTATTTCACCTTTGTAAGAAAGCTAACATTTCCAGCTAAACTACAAGACAAAGAAACTGATTAACAAAAATAGAAACACACTTAAGCTTTTAAGTAATATTTTATTGACAATATTTGGTGGTATTTGAGTATCGCCCAAAGGAGTATAATAATTTCTTTACCTATGTAGTGTGAAGGTAACAGTCTTGCACAACTATACACTACAGGCTACAGAAAATAAGCAAGTAAAGGCAGAGGAAGAGAAAAAGTGAGAGACTGAATAGAAATAACTTAAAATAAAAGAGACATATAATTTAAAAGTTGATGATGAAGTTTGTTTAGCACTATTCTCCCCATTCAATTCAAAACAAAGGAATACATTGTAAAATTAGATCTCTTCAGAATTTGACAAAAGGATGTAAAATTTGTTAAGTCAAATAAATGATGATTAAATGCTATCACATCATCATAGATATGTTTTACTTAATCATAGTCATTATTCATTTATGACTGTGTATTAAATGCTGTTAATTAATTCCTTAAATTTGCATTCTATTAACTATGCTTACATTTTACATTATTTGCTTAATATTTATTCTTATTAAACATGTGCCATTACCACCTGTCATAACTTTGAGAACGTAGAGAATTGATTCATTACATTACTTTTATTTTGTTTTATTTATTTTATTTTTTGAGACAGGGTGTGGCTCTGCCCCCAGGCTGGAGTGCAGGGGTATAATCTTGGCTTACTGCAACATCTGCCTCCTGGGATCAAGTAATCCTCCCACCTTGGTCTCCCAAGTAGCTGAGAGTACAGGTGCATACCAAGTCACTGGGGTAATTTTTAAATATATATATATATATATATGAGAATAAGTCCCATTATATTGCCCAGACTAGTCTTAAACTCTTGGGAAACAAATTTAACCACCTCCAATCTTGGGTCTTAAAATTAATTTTTATTTTCTTTCTATTTTTGTGAGATGGGGTCTCACTATATTGTCCAGGCTGGTCTCAAACTCCTGGGCTCAAGGGATCTTCCTACCTCAGCCTTTCAAAGTACTGAAATTACAGGTGTAAGACATCATGTCTAGTTTGATTTCCATTTCCCTCATGCAATAATTAACATTGTAATTAATATTTTGATAGCGTAGCTTTTTCTTTTTGTTTTTTTTAGGATGGAGCTAACACTTTTGGAATCACTTGGTTAAGAATACGAATATTTTAATGTCCGTTTTATATTAGCAAATTGCTTTTTACAAGGGCTGTCTAATTAGAATCTCACCAACATTATGGAATTTTGTTTCCTTTAGCAATTTAATTAATGAACAAATTATTACCTCATGGTTATTTAATTATCATCGTTTTAATGAGCATATTTCTAAGGAACCATTTGCTCCTTATAGGTTTTAATTTGATGCTGAAGGTTTTCTCTGTTTGGTGAATCATTGCTTTATGATATTTCTCCATCTATCTAAGGAGTAATATCTTTGGATGACTTGGGGACATTTAGAGATCCATGAGGCAAAACAGTTATCTCAGATTCTTATTTGATTATCTCAATGAAAAAATAGTCTCTGTAAAAATTCATATAGATACAGCTTTTTGGAAATATGCATCGTAGGAGATAATTCCACTTCAATTCTAATCCAATAGTCTAATAATTTATAAGTATACACAGAAACATTGATCATGTATGTGAGTATAGTTCATTATGTTTGGGTTCATATTTTAATTTCTTTTGAATAAAGAAAGCTTCACACAACAGGACTATGAGACACGCAGGAGAGTGGGCATATGTTGTCATATTTACCTTTGAAGAAGACAGATATTTTAAGTGGAAGCTTGTCAGTCAGTGATAAAGTTTAACATTTCAATAGGTGCTGTTGATTCTTTGAGAATGAGGACAAGGGGTCACTCTCCCCCTTTAAGAGACATGTAAGTATGCTGTTGCTCCACAGTGCTGTTGTGTGGTGGCATAGTTCAGAAAAGGGTGTGTTAGTGGCAAAATATTTGAAAGGAAAATGAAACATTTAGTCATCACTCAAAGTTGTTATTTTATCAGCATAACAAGCAAGAACTTGTTTTACTAATGTGTTTTTAGCAGTGTCACAGGGCTCGACTGGCATGCCATTCTGTACCCAAAAGGTGCAGAAGGATTTCACATTTTCAAGGGTAAAGCATAAATAAAGATTTCGTTGTAAAATAATGTCTGGTATGCAGGGTGTTGCCCCCAAGCCAATTCCATCTCCTAAAAGTTTTAATTTATTCCTCCTACCCCCTTCTGCATATAGAGGAAAATCTATTTATGTATTCTTATTCATGGATCAACTTGCTTCATTTAGCATAACGACAATATTTAATTTTACCTCTGCTCAGTATTGTACCGGCTACCTTACCATCCAAAATACACTGTCGAAAAATATTTTCAACAAAATTTTTTCTCCTTGTGTTATGAAATATGATGACAAAAAATCCTAAAATAGACATATAAGTTTCTTTGGGAATTTTCATGCTAGAAATCACAGTTTAGTATACTTGTATACCAGCATTCTAAAACTATGTGATTTAAGATTCTTCCTAAACAAATTCTAATGAATGTAGAACTTAACAACAACAAGAACAACACAAAAAACTGTAGAAACATTCCTAACCAGATTTTCTAAAGTCTCATTAGAAAACGCCTTATAGAAAGTCTTCATTGAAATTTAATGAGCCTACACAAATTCTTATCTAATGTTGTAATTCAAATTTGCAATATGAAGAATTTTAAATATTTTCATTCAATTCCTTGAAAACATTTTATTTGATATATTTAAGCAATGAATAAACTATGTACACACTTTGAAGAGCTTTTCTAGAAGAGAAGACATTTATGTAATCAAATAGTTTCAGATGCGTTTCAATAGGTAGTGAGACACATGGGATATTGTGGAAACACACAGAAGTCTTTCAGGAAAATGAAAGCTTTAATCAGGAGTAAGGCAGGCCAAGTATAGGAGTAGTGGGGAAGCCTGCTGGGAACCCTAAGAAGTTCCAGAAAGAGGTAGAACAAAAGAGACAACGTGGACATTATGCTGGGTAATTAGGGGTAGTTCAGTTATGTTGAAATGTAAACATTGACCAGAGATACTGGGAAAAGATGAAGCTGAATGGGGGCTAAATCAAAGAGGATCATAAATGTCATATGTCATTTGACCAAGAACTTGTTATAGTTGTGAGGTAGATGATCAACATGGTCATATTTATATTTTAGATATGATATTCTGGAATAGTGTGAAAAATTAATTTGGGAAGTTGATTGGAGGAGAAATAATAGAGTCCAGAAACTAGAGACATGAAATAATCTACAGGAGAAAGATTAGGGACCTGAACTAAACAAGTGGTGTTGGAAATGAAGCATGAGGACACACACAGACTTATAAAGTATCTGTTAGGTAAGAACTACAAAACTCAGTAACCAGAGTGGCTACAGATGGGAGAGTTGGAGGAATCCAGTGTGATTGCCAAGTTCTTCTTTTGGAAGAAAGTTGGATGGTTCAAGCATCATCTGAAATAGGGGATACGCAACTGAGAGTGATATGCTGCATGTGCGACGTCATGGGAAACCGTAACATTAGGCAATGAATGGGATGTGAGTATGGATCCCAGGGTTCCTCAGTATTAATAGTTGCTGCTTTTTTTCATCATACATAATTACAAACCTTTTTCTGAGCTGGTCTTCTACACCACTTCTTGGCTGCCCTTACTCATGATTTTGTAGTTACTCTGTAAAGTCTGTGAGGATAGAAACACTGTCTCATTCACATTTATTTCAACAATTAGCACCATTTTATGTTATTTCTGGCACTTAAACATATATTGAATCACTCTTTTCATTTGCTAGACATTGAGGTTACAAAGATGAAAAACAGGCAGGGTCTCTGCCCCTGAATGGCACACAACATCACTGTACAAACAGGCAAACATATAATTACTACTCTTGACACCTGTAATATTGGGAGGACCACAAGAGCAAGGAATAAGTAGCCATTGAATTGATCATGCAGAGTAGGACTGAGTGAATATTCTTAGGCTGACTTTACTATGCAAGACCCCATCAGACTGCTACCTCGAGATGCCCCTTTCTTTTTCTTTTTCTCCTTCTCCTTCTCCTTCTTCTTCCTCTGCTATCCATTAACTTGATCAAGATACCACTTTCATTGCAAAATGTAAATCCTGACTGAATAAGCTGCCTCATTCTTCCATACTATACACAGCTCAAAAAAGTTTGAATCTTTTTGTAGGAGTTACAACTGACACTACAGCTCAATTACACAATATCATATGAGAACCCAAATTTCTTTAAATTTTGTCCTCCCATGCCTTAGGTTTTGCCCTGCTTGGCATGGTCAAAGCTTACTCACTAGTACCTTGTCCCCATACTGGTCCATAGAGAGCGAGAAACTTAGTACTTAGAGGGCAGAGAGTTTTCTTTTTATAAGACATTACTTTGAAATTGTCCACATAAATTCTACTCATAGTACCTTGCACAAAATTACTTTCAAGATAAAAGAATGACATAAAGGATGTTGAAGAACAGGTTTTTAGCTCTGCTTCCATGTGCTCTGAAGAGAAGTAGGGGCTTATCATCAAAAGAAATAAAGGAACAATAAGTAATGGTGTGTTACATTAGTTTCTATGCCATAACCACTTAATCATTATCTCTAATAAAACCATTATTATCAGAAATTATATCACATCTATGATTTCCAATTGTTCATCCTATTATTTGACCTAGTAATTTTATTTTTTCAGTTTACATATTCTTGCACTCCCCAGTAACGTAGTTTTTAAGATATTCATGATCTTGAGCTCACATATTTTTTTCATGATTCATCAAATTCCTCTCTTTGTCTTGCACAGCTTAAAATTCCATGATCTTTTAATATAATCAAAACATTGAAAATTGTCTGAATGCCTTTGTTTCCTTTTATATAACAGAAACCCAATTGAGCCTGAACCAAATTATCCATCTCTTCTGGGCTTACCTCTTAGACTTTAAATAATTCTTGAGAAAAGTTAAGAAGCTGATATAATTGACTTTACTTTAAATTCATGATCATAAATTTTATTCTTGAAATTCGGAGGTCATTTCCAGGGCCTCTGGTCAACAATATCAGCCAGAGGTCCTACTGCATCTTTTTAGTAAGCTTTTACATTCCCACACTGTAAGGTAAATAGATGATATTTTTTTTCTTCTCCTCATGCCTCTTCTACACTCAAGATCAACACCTTAAACAATTTCAAGAGTTTCTTTAATAATCAAAATGATGTCTCTGAACCTTGAACACTCCCTTTTCTCACTCAACCTTGTGGCTAATGGCTTTATACTTCAAACATGAATTCCTTCATCTTTTTAAAACCAAACCTGTAAGTCAACATGCAGCTACCTGTTTTCCAAGTGGGAAATACCCCACCATCCAACAAAGGAAAGTTCAGGCCCTGTGTTTGTACTAACATTTCCCAGAATTTTCACATTTCTTCTTTCTAATGAGGCAATACCGTTAGCATACACCATAAGTTCTATTATGACAGCATATACCTTCTATAAATATTTCTTTCTATCTGTATCATCCTCCAGATACTGCTGATTTTTATCTCCTTCTCAAAAAGAAATTCTCTTAAAAGTGCCTCATACATCTTGATTCATTTTCACTAATTCTCATTTATTCTTCAACACATTTTAAAATTTCTCCTTTGTTCTTCAACACAACCAAGTCTAGTTTCAGTTTATATAACTTCACTGGGATGAGAGCCTCTGATGATGTCTTTATTCAAGCCTCTGATGATGTCTTTATTCACAAATTCAAATGACATTATTTGGTCATCATCCTCTTTGACATTGGGAATACATAACAGAGTTTGACCTTCTGTTCTTTCTTGAGATTGTCTTCTCTCTTATAGTGTACACTTTTTGATTTGCCTCCAAATTATACATATTAGATCTCCTTGAAATATATTCTTGACCTCCTGTCATATTTATTTGCATTCTCTACCTGGGAGAGATTCCCACATCTTTAAATAATAGCTACATGCTAGTATCTTGCAATTTTCCTTCTCTGACAAAGACCTCATTTGAGAAACCCAAATTTATAAAATTAACTGCTGTTTGGATACTTCGAGTAGAATACCTTAAGGGAAATTAGAAGTTAAATTATCCAAAACAGAACTCTTGATTAAAGCTCACCTGACTTTCCCCCATTCTTCCTCATTTAAAAATTATGTATAGCCTACCAACTTATCATACCCAGAAAACTGAGAGTTATTTTTTATATAATTCATCTTTTGCCACCACGTACCTTCTGTATTATCTTTCAGATTTATGGCACCATAAGGATTTTTAATATCTACCTTTGTAACGTATTTCATATATATGCATTTCTATCTTGGCTGCCACTAGCTTGGCTCCAGTCATTTCCATCTCTTTCTTAAACTACTTTTAATCACTTACAAACTGATTTACTCACTTTTTCACCTTCCATTCATTCTCTATAAATCAGTTTGAATATCCACTAACACATAAATCAGATCATAATGTCCCTAAAGGTCTCCAAGGCTTTCATCTGCAGTTGGAACTAAAATGTAAATCCCTTATGATGTTCCACAGGATTTTGCATAATCTTTCTTTTGATTTCTTTTAAAATCTTATCTCATACTACTCCCCCTCCATAGCTATACCCAGTCACAGTATGTCTTCAATTCTAGCACAAGTTTGACCCCCTCATGCATCAAGGGCCTGTGTATTACGGTTGTCTATATATTTCTGTCTGCCTATGTGGTTTGTCCTTCAACTCTTCAGGGCTTTTTTATTATTATTTAGCTGTAAGCTCAATTAACAGTAAGCTTTTTCCCATTCTATCAAATATAGTTTCTCAGATGCTCACAGATATTCTCTATCACAGGATTCAGTGACTCTCTAGTATTATATAAAATGATATAATTAAATGATTGTTTTTACTGTCATTTATTTTTGTTTCCCACACTAGAATGTAAGCACCATTATTTTAATGTTGTTGTTGTTGTTTTTAATCTCGTGCTGTCTTATTCCATCTTGGTAGCCCCAGGATAAGGACAGTGATTAACACAGAGCAAGTTTTCAGTAAGTATTTGTTGACTAATTGAATGAATGTATATTTGATAAATGAGAGTACACTAAGTGGATAAAGGGAATAAAGTTCGCATTTTAACATTAAAATCAAATGCAAATTCATGAATATGGAATATCCTAAAACTTCAGGCAATTTAATATGTCTATAGATAAGAGTTGGATATAAACAATGAAGGGCAAAACAGTCAAATTATTAAGAACATTGTACATTGTGCTAATTTTTTACTATGTTTTTAAGTTAGTGACAATATTGGCTTTGATTTTTAGATAGCTAACTATAAGAGCAATGCCAAAGATAGAAATGGAAAATACATGCAGAAAGAAATAACATTTAGAATAATGAAATTATGTCCCTTATATGAGGAAAAAATGAGAAACTGAACTACAGGAGGAAGAGTTAGTCTACAGAGAAGGGGACCTGCTAGATAAGTAGAAGATACAGGATTTGGTGATAATTTGACAACGGAAGGGACAGTGCAGAAGCATCAAATATAATTCCCAGGTGTCTAATACCAATGCCTGGCTTTTTACAATCCTCGGTTAAAGAAAGTAAATTTAAAAAAATGTGAACTGACCTTCCTTTAAGCTTCATATTGCTACGTCCTGAGTCTTGTTTTGTGAGCAGTATTTAAAGAAGCAGGAAGAGTGGGGATGGTCTTGGGTAAAATTTGAAACTGAATTCCTTTACTTGGCCTCTCTTATATTACAGTTTTTCTTTTTTTTTTTTTTTGGTTTGGCCAAATTTTAACATTGCTTTACATGTTTTCTGTTTGTGAAACAATTTGTATCACATTTATAAGCAACAATTTCAACTGGTAACAGATTTAATATTCGCTATCAAATACACAGTTGATAATCTTGAGGGGAAAATACATCACAATGTAATTAATATCAAAATATCAATTCTATCAATATTTAAATGCATTTTACTGTGTGAGATAAGCCAATCTAAACAGGCAACATTCATGCTATATGATTCCAACTATATGAAATTCCAGAAAAAATAAAATTTTGGAGACAGTAAAAAGATCAGTAGTTCTTAGAAATTAGCAAGTAGGGAGGGATGAATAGATGGAGCATAGAAGGTTTTGAGGATACTGAAACTATTTTTTATGATACTATTTTGGTGAATGATTTCATGGTACATTTGTTAAATCCATAGATTGTACAACACCAAGAGTGAACCTGGATCTACACTATGAACTTCAACTGATCATGGTGTCATTGTAGACTTATTGGCGTAACAAATGCACCACTGTGCTGCGAAATACTGATTGTGGGAGAATCTGTGGGGACAGAGGTATATGTACTTTCTGCTCAATTTTGCTGTCAAAGTAGACAGCTTTAAAAATAAAATTTATTCCTTATTAAATAATGATGCTTTGCTATTCTAGATCTTAAACTAGATGATATATTTCTTAAAGCTAATATTGTATTAAAAGGGGTTGCTGAGATACTCAGTAGTATATACCTGAAATCTGTTTTTATTGGCTACCTCTTAGTTTCTTTCATCTTAGGTGAAGATAACAACACAATGCAGAGGGGAAACCTGACATCATAAATTTTGACACCAAATTTTGATTTATAATTGTAGTAATAGCCACAACAAATACTGCATAAACATAAGAAGTAGCAAATAAAAATAAGGTCCTTTCCTACCCTATGCTTGAACTGTAGGAGCTTACTACATCTCTGAGGTGAGAGTTTACATGGGCATCTCGGTCATGTATAAAAAACAGGTGCACATGGCGGGACTAAATTGTTAATAATTCTCTGAATTTTTTTTTTGCCTCTAGCTTTATACTAAATAATAAACAGTATGTAAAAATAATTTAGATTTTAAAACTACATAAAAATATTACCCCTCTAACGCCTGTCATTATTTTTTGCTTCCTACTTTAGACTGACACATACTTCCTGGACCATCACAACCTAGAGATTTGCAGTTTATTTCATACTCAACGATACGTGGCTTGCACCAATGCAAAGAATGTTTTATAAGTATAAGTATATAAACAAAATGACCACAAAGAATGGAGAAAATATATGCTACAGTTTGATTATGCGCCTCTGAAACTCATGTTGAGATTTGACTCCCAATATGGCAGTGTTGGTGGAAGTGGGGATTACTAGTGGGAGATGTTTAGATGATGAGGGTACCACCCTCATGAATAGATTAATGCCACTTCTCAGGAGTGAGTGAGTCTCCACTTTTGTGGAAATGGGTTAGTTTTTCTGAGAGCAGGTTGTTATAGGTGAGTGCAGCTTCTAGTGCATCTCTCTTTGCTCATGTCCACTTATCTTTCTGCTTCTCTGCTATGTTATGAAGCAGCACCAGGTCCTCATCAGAAGCTAAGCAGATGCCAATTCCATGCCCTTAGACTTATCACACATGAAAATCCTTAGCCAAATATGTCTCTTTTCTTTATAAGTTACCTAGCCTTGGATATTCTCTTATAGCAACACTAAATGGACTAAGACAACATACATTGAGTATATCAGATATTTAAACAAGATGTATACTGTAAGTTTATCATATCCCCATAACTTACCTAGTAATTAATTATGTTCTTGAATGCAGTAAACAACACTAGTGTTGCTGAATATTCTTATTGTCAATATGAGATAGTGTGGATGTGATTTACAAAATAAGAAATTCTGAAACTGCGACATCTTCAGTGGGAAAATGTTAAAATAAATTCAGAATAAAGCTATTCTTATACTTTCCAATATAATGAGTTCCTGAAAAGAATGGCAAGTCAAATATTAAAAACGTTCCATAAACTTCACATTTCAAGTTGAAGATTCCAGTTTTTTTTTATATAGTTAAAAAATAAAGTACAGATTTCTGGGCTCTGGTTCAGCAGATAAGGGGCTTAGAAATTGCTATTCCGTCTTAACAACAAGTAAAAAGGTGAACAAACTAAAAAATCAGCAACTCTTTTTAAATTTATCAGGGAAATGAAGTCATAGGGCAAAATGCTGCACCAAAAATTTGAGACAGACAGGCAAATACAAGAATTACAACTTAAGGAGCAGAAATCCACAAACAGACACCTCCACACGATCCAGTGTTGGAGTAGAAAAACCTGTACTGGAATTGACAAGTTGCTGGAGAATTAGTGTGAACAAATACGAGAGAGAAAAATTCCACTCATGAGGAGCCCTACACTTTTGTGAACTTTACCTTCAGGAGCTCTTACAGGACCTCACAGAGAATAACAGAGAAAAAAAATGTCTTGTGGTTCCAGCCAAGGGAGGGAAAAGCAAACCATTTTGAAATATGCCATTACATCCTGTCCCCAGAAATAAAGCTTGCCTTCAGGATAAATTACTTTACTAGAACTTAACCTGCTGAAGTTCCATCAGCGACTGACTTAGGAGAAAGGAAATACCCAACTGAAGCCCACTCTACATATCTCACCTCACTTGGTGGTGTGGGGGACTGAAGCAAAACTGGTGACTATAGTCCGGAGTTACAGGCTCAGCAAAGCCTGACACCTATCCATAAAACTATACAACACTTCCCCTCCCCACAAACCTTACTACTACATTGCAAAAGCCTTCTACCACAGTTCCTTTTCTCTACTACATCATGTCTATGGTTGATGACAGAATTATAAGACTTACTAAAGGTATAAAAAGAGTATTTTTAAAATTTCAGATAGAAATTCATACTTCAGAGAAAGAGAAATTGTCATGGATAAAGAGAGAGAGCTACATATTGATGATTTGGTCAATAATCTAAGAAGACTTAACAATCCTTAATGTTTATGCACCCAAAACAGCGCTTCATCAAAATATATGAGACAAAAACTGGTATCGCCATAAGTAGAAGTAGATAAATCCAATATTATTGTTGGAGACCATGACATCCCTATATCTGAAATAGACAGAACCAGCAGACAGTAAATCAGTAGGAACAGAATTTAACTCAACAGTACCACTAAATAACAATGTCTGCTCTAAGGCCACAATGAAATTAAACTAGAGACAACAGAAAGATAGCCAGAAAAATCTCAAAATGCTTGGAGATTAAATCACATATCTTTCTATAGCACACAGAGCATATAGGTCAATAAAAAATATCTCAGAGACATTTAAAAATGTATAGAAGTAAGTGAAAATGAAAATACAACTTATCAAAATTTGTGAAATGCAGTAAAAGCAGTGATGAGAGTAAATGTATAGCACTGAATAAATACATTAAAAAATATAAAATTATTAATCTAAGTGTTCATTGAGGAAGCTACAGAAAGAAAAGCAAATTAAATTCAATGTAAGCAGAAGAAGATAAATAATAACATTAGAAATGTATGAAAACGAAAACAAAGAATCAATACAGAAAATCAACAAAACCAAAGACCGATTCTTTGAGAAGGTCCATAAGCTGAATTACTTGCCTGTCAGATTAACTAAGCAGAAAAGAAAGATGACACAAATTTATTTTTTTATGGTAGCTCTATTTTTAGTTTTTGAGGAACTTCCAAACTGTTCTCCATAGTGGTTGTACAAATTTACATTCCCACCAACACAACGGTTCCCTTTTCTCCACATCCTGGCAGGTATTTATTATTGCCTTACTTTTGGATAAAAGCCATTTTAAATGAGGAGAGATATCTCATTGTAGTTTATTTATTTACTTGTTCATTTTTATTTCCATAGGTTTTTGGAGAACAGGTGGTATTTGGTTACATGAGCAAGTTATTTAGTGGTGATTTGTGAGATTTTGGTGCACCCATCACCTGAGCATTATTCACTGAACCCAATGTGTAGTCTTTTATCCCTTACACCCTTCCTACCTTTTCCCCCTGAGTCCCCAAAGTCCATTGTATCATCCTCATAGCTTAGCTCCCATTTATGAGTGAGAACATAATGATGTTTGGTTCTCCATTCTTGAGTTTTTTCACTTAAAACAAGTCTCCAATTCCATCCAGGTTGCTGCGAATGCCATTAATTCATTTCTTTTATGGCTGAGTAGTATTCCATTAATTAAATATATATATGGAAATATATATATATGAAAATATATATGTATATAGCTTCTTTATTCACCCATTGATTGATGGGCATTTGGGTTGATTCCATATTTTTGCAATTGTGAATTGTGCTACTATAAACAAGTTTGTGCAAGTATCTTTTTTGTATAATAACTTCTTTCCTCCTGGGTAGCTACCCACTATATGGATCAAATGGTATGCTACATCAAATGGTAGTTCTAGTTTTAGTTCTTTAAGGAAACACCATACTGTTTTACATAGTCATTGCACTAGTTTACATTCCCACTAGCAGTGTAGACGTGTCCCTTTTCACTGCATCCATGTCAATGTAAGTTTTTTTTTGATTTTTTGATTATGGCCATTCTTGCAGGAGTATTTCATTGCAGTTTTGATTTGCATTTCCCTGGTAATTAGTGATGTTGAGCATTTTTTCATATGTTTGTTGACCATTTGTGTATCTTCTTTTGAGAATCATCTATCCATACTCTTAGCCCACTATTTGATGGGATTGTTTGTTTTTTTCTTGATAATTTTATGAGTTCATTGTAGATTCTACATACTAGTCCTTTGTCAGATGTATAGATTGTGAAAATTTTCTCCAACTCTGTGAACTGGAAAGATGACACAAATTTCTTTTCTTTTCTTTTTCTTTTTTTTATTTGTGTTTTTATTGTTTTATTATACTTTAAGTTCTAGGGTACATGTGAACAACGTGTGCCGGTTTGTTACATACATATACATGTGCCATGTTGGTGTGCTGCACCCATTAACTTGTCATTTACATTAGGTATATCTCCTAATGCTATGCCTCCTCCCCCTTCCCACAATAGGACCCAGTGTGTGATGTTCCCCTACAAATTTCTAATAAGAGAAATGACAGCATTAAAATCCCATGGGCATTTAAGTGATAATAAAGGGATGCTATGAGCAAAAGTATGCACACAAATTTGATAGACTGGGTGAAATGAATCAATTCCTTGAAAGACATAATTATCTGCCAACACTCACACCAGAAGAAATAGATATGAATTGGTCTCTATCTTCGAAAACTTTCAATTAATAATTAACAACTTTTAAAGACAGAAAACACCAGGCCCAGATATATTCACTAGTGAATTCTACCAAATTTAGGGAAGAAATTATGCCAATTCTTTGCAGTCTAATCTAGAAATTATAAGCAGAGCGAATATTTCCAAACTGATTGTATGAGGTAACCATCGCTCTAGTATTAAAACCAGAAGAAAAAATTATAAGAAAAAACCACAGACCAATGTCTATCATGACATAGATGAAAAAATCCTCAACAAAATATTAGCAAATCAAATCCAATAATATATACAAAGAGTAATAGACCACAACCAAATGAGATTCATCTCAGACATGCAGGCTGGTTCAACATTGGAAAATCAAGTAATGTAATCCATCACATCAACAATCTAAAAAGAAAAAAAAAATCATATGATCATATCAATCAATGCAGAAAATGCACTTGACAAAAATCTAACACTCACCTTCAGCAAACAGAGTAGAAGGGGACTTTCACATCTTGAATAAGATCATCTACAAAAAGGCTATAGTGAACATCATACTTAATAAGAAATTTAAAGCATTTTTCCTAAGATCAAAGAAAAGACAAGGATGTCTCCTTCCATCAGAGCTTTTCAACATTTTGTTGGAAGTCTTAGCTAATCAAATAGGATAAGAAAAGAAATGAATGTTAGACCTAACAGGAAAAAAGAAATAAAACTGTCTTTGTAGAAGACATGATTATGTAGAAAATTAAAAAGGATCCAGAAAATAACGTGTGGAACTAATAAATAATTACAGGTTGATTACAGAATACAAAGTTAATGTACAAAAGACAATCACTTTCTTTTATAAAGGAATGAGAAAGTGGAATTTGAAATTAAAGATACAACACCAGAGTGCACAATGTAAGTTAAAAGAAGCAAAAAGTGAAACAGGTAGTAGTTATCAACTACAACCGGCTCAAATCATTCAGTGAACTTGTGAAAAAAAATCAGACCAACTGAATGTTAATGTTTGTCAGTACAGTTACAGCATAATTTTCCTTAGTTTATTATGAAGCATATATTGAGATTTCAGAAGTGGTCAGCATCACCGAGGAGCTCATAGAAATGTCGAATCTCAGGTGTCTCTACAGACTTTCTGTTTCAGTTAATTTGTGCTGCTATGACAATATGCCACAGACTGGATAATTCACAAACAACAGAAATGAATTCCTCATCATTCTGGAAGCTGGAAGGTCCAAAAGCAAAGCACCAGCAGGTTTAGCATCAGTCAAAGGCTGCTGTCTACTTCAAGATGATGCCCCACTGTTTCCTCATGTGGCAGTGGAAGCAGGACAAAAACAGGCCTAAGCTAGTTCCTTAGCTTTTAAAAGACACTAATCCATTTACAAGGGTGGAGACATTACAACTTAATCACTTCCCAAGAGGCCTCATTCTTAATACTACCACAATAGGGATTAAGTTTCAACATGAGTTTGGGAGGGGATACATTTAAACCATAACACATACTACATTTGAATCTGCATTTAGCAAGATCCCCAGGTGATTTCTAATGCACTTTAACGTTTGAGAAGCACTGAAATAGAAACAATAGAATTGATAAACCTTAATAAGATGTGTTTATTTTACCTGATGACAATGAGAATACAATAAATAATTTTAAGTGCATTTATAAAGATAATAAATAAAATTTAAAATTTTAAAGTATTTTAAAATGTAATACGATTTACATTACTACTGCCCAAAATAAAATACTGAGGTATAAATCTAAAAAAGTACGTACAAGATCCATGAAAGAAAAACTACAAAACTCTGATGAAACAAAAGAAGGACAAAATAAATGAAGAGAAATTCTATATTCATGTGCAGCCAGACTCAATATTGTCAGGTTGCCAGTTCTTCCCAATTTGATCTACAGATTAAATGCAATTTCAAACAATAGCTCAGAAAGTTGGTTTGTGGATATTGTCAACCTAAATCTGAAGTCTATATGGAAAACCCCAAAACCCCAAATGGCCAAATTAACATTGAATGAGAAAAGCAAAGTAGGAGGATTAACACTACTTGACTTCCAGAGCTACGAGAAGGCTCCAGTAATAGTGATAGTGTGGTATTGGAGAAAGAAGAGACAGATTGATAGAATGGAATAGAGAGCCCAGAAACTGACACAATAATTATAGTCCATTTATTTTTGACAAAGGAACAAAGGCAATCCAGGAATAAAGACAGTCTTTGCAACAAATGATAATGGAGCAACTGGACATCAATATGCAATAAAATGAATCTACATGCAGATTTTATATCCTTCATAAGAATTAACTTTAAGTGGATCATAGATCTATATGTAAAAAGAAAACTATAAAACCTCTAGAAAATAAAGTGGAAAAAAATAAAGGTGACATTGGATATGGCAATAACTATTTAGATATGACACTAAAGGCACAATGCATAAAATAAAGAATTGATAGGGTGTACTTTACCATAGACTGAAAGAAAATATTTGAATAAGGTACTACTGATAAAGGAAGTTATCTAAATTATAAAAAGAACTCTTAAAATTCAACAATAAGAAAACAAACCAATGGATAAACTAAATGTGCAAAATACCTGAACAGATACCTCATCAGAAAATATACAGATGGCAAGCATTTGAAAAGATGTTCAACATTATATGTAATTAGGAATTTCAAATTAAAACAGCACTGATATTCCACTACACATATTTTACAATGGCCAAAGTCCAAAACAATGACAATACCAAATGCTGGTGAAGATGTGGAACAACAGAAACTCTAATTCATTGGGGATGAGAATGAAAAGTTGTGCAGCTCCCTTGTAATCCATGATTGTGGTTTCTTACAAAATAAACATAAGATCCAGTCATTGCATTCCTTAGTGTTTACCCAAATGAACTGAAAACTTACGCTCACATGAAAGCTATTACATGGATGTTTATTATTGGAGCATTATCCTCAATTGTCAATAGTTGGAAGCAACCAAGAAGGCCTTCAGTAGGATGAATAGATAAAAAAATTGAGGTACATCAGGCAATAGAATATTTTTCAGCAATAAAAAGAAATGAGCTATCAAGCCAAGAAGAGATATGAAGGAAATGTAAATGCCTTTTACTAAATGAAAGAAACCAATCTTAAAAGTGTATATACTGCATGATTTCAGCTATATGACATTCTGGAAAAAGCAAAAATTTTTAGGTCAGAGAAACGGTCCTGTATGATGCTACAGTGGTGGATAGGAGTCATTATAACATTGATCTAAACCCATAGAATGTACACCACCTCGAGTAAATCTTAATGTAAACTCTGGGCTTTGACAATGATTTGTAGACGTTGTTCCATTGATTGTAACAAATTTATCACTATGGTTTGGGATGTTGATAGGAAGTTTGTGGTGTTTAGGGACAGGGGTATATGGGAATTCTATGTGTATGTTCTGCTAAATACTGCTGTGAACCTAAAACTGCTCTAAAAAACTTTATTAATTTTAAAAAGAATTATTCAATCCCTTAATTATGAGTGCATGGAAACTGTTGGAATCTGAATAATGCCAATGAATTTCACCAGTGTCAGTTTCTTGTTTTGATTTTGTAGTATATTATTGCAAAAAGTTATCGAAGAAACTGGGTAAAAAGTACAATAAATCTCTGTACTATTTCAAATGCATATTAATACATAATTACATAAAAATTAAAGTTTATTAATACTCCCTCTGCCTTTACACATTTTTTTAATTCTTTAGCTCTAGCATCTTGTGCCTGTTCATTAGCTTGTGTACTTGACTCAAAATTGGTACATTATCTGGCTTAATTCAAATGATAATTCAATTGATAGTTACAGGTTCACTATTTAAAACTCCAAATATTTGTTCCATTATTTCTGCATTATCTTATCATATTAAGTTTTTGAGATGATTTTTAAAACTAATGACATTATTTTTATTTTTCTGTATACCAATAATTTTATAAAAATCCTAAACAAAGGGTTAAAAAATTAAAATATTGACAGGATGCAGTGGCTCATGTCTGTAATCCCAGCACTTTAGGAGGCTGAGGCAGGCAGATCACAAAGTCAAGAGATCGAGACCATCCTGGCCAATATGTTGATTCCCCGTTTCTACTAAAAATTCAAAAATTAGCTGGGCATGGTAGCACGTGCCTGTAGTCCCAGCTACTCAGAAGGCTGAGGCAGAAGCATTGCTTGAATCCGGGAGTTAGAGGTTGCAGTGAGCCAAGATCATGCAACTGTACTCCAGCCTGGGCAACAGAGTGAGACTCCATCTCAAAATAAATAAATAAATAAATAAATAAAATATTAAATCATCTAGCCAACAAATGCAAGTGTTTTGATAAATATAATGAGCTATAAAAAGGAGTTCTTGCGCTGCAGGTTGTATCACTAGGAAACAGCTTGAAATGATCATAATTCTGCTCATGGTAGCTCATTTGGCATCTGAAAGCCAGTTAGAGGGGTCTTATACCTAACTACTGGGATGTCTGAAGTTACATATGCAAATTGGGAATAAATAAAGTGGAATGGTACAAGGTCTCAAAGAGGGCCTTACAAAATTTTAGTTGTACGGAAGTAACTCATAAACTAAGAATTTTTTTTTTTTGGCCTTGCCTGGAAATAAATATTTTAATTTTTGTTTCATTTTTATGATGACAAATAATTTTCAAGTTTATTTCCTTGTTTGTTTAAATACAAAGCTAAACCACAAACAGGTATAATCAAGACATTGTGTCTCTCATTTACACTCCCATCGGATCCTCTTCCAATTTGCTGACCATTGACCAGGCTAACAGCGGGTGGGAGGGAAGACTTTCTTAGGTAGCACCATCGTGAGGCCCGAGGTAGGGTTGGGGGGAATCAAAGACAAGGACGGGCTCTCACACCTGTCTCCATTCACATTTACCTGGGACCAGGGTGGGCAGGAGACACCCGGTCATGGCTCCTGAGCCCCGGCCCCCTGGACTGAAGGGACAGTGAGTATAAGCTCTGTGAAGGGCAGAAGGAGACAGCCACCTATTCCTCCTGCCTTCACAGTTAAGGTGAAAACCTTAGCCCTATCCGTGATTCCTGGGGGCTGCCCGGCCCTGCGTACTGAAATTTTTAATAAAGGAGAATTGTTATTTTTAAGCTTAGAGATTGACGAAATTAGGATGTTTCTATAAATAAAATGCCAGCCACCTCTCCTATTCCCTTCAACTCCAACCTGCCATGCTCCTAAGGCTGGCTTCCCTCAGATCTGAAGTGGTATTCCCTTCCTCCTTATGCAGAAAACAGATACTTGGCATGAAATCGTACCTACATAGTCACAATTTTCAGCTTCTGACACACACATCATTCTAGGATAATTCCTCCACTTATGCTTAAAAATCATGACCTCTATTTCTTCTAAAATATTTTTATGAATATGAATTGCTTTATCTTTCACCCATATTATACATTTTACCATTTCAATTAGCTCCAAATCCTTAGCTGGGTTCCGTTCAGATGTCAAGAATAAAGAAAAATGATTCCCTTGAACATACATCCTCTTTTAAACATTACCTTCCTTTTCCTTCTGAGAAATAGTCATTCAGTTGATAATGCTTAGTTTTATGGTGAAATCAGCAAACTAATGATCTTTTCTGTCATGTCCACTAATCAGTGTTCTAGATCTTCTGAAAAATTAGATTTTTAAGTTGCTGAGGAATAAGACAAGAGCACCTGATATTTGCCTTATAAATACCCCCCACAACACACTTGGTAAGATGCTCAAATTCTGTTAGACAAGAGTTGTTTTTACACATTGAGCATGTACCACTATAAGAAAATTTGTAAGAGAAATAATGTGTATATAAGTATGTGTGTGTGTGTGTGTGTATGTTTTCTGATAGTAGCAGAGTTGTGATAATCCCAGATAGGAAATTTTTCTAGAAAGAGAAAATAATGCCATACACCAACACTATTATTCTCTTCCTTACTATGCCCAGAGGTGCTACCGAGCAGTGCTTGGGCAGTTATATATGGCTTCTCTGTCTGAAGATCTTGCTGGGGTTAATGACATACACACCTGCGTCAGCTCCAGTGCAAACAGCTCACTCCCCAAGCAGCTGAGAAATTCCTTAGGAATCAGTGTTTGTCTGAAACCCCGAGGGCTGCTAGCCAGCCCTGGGTGAGGAAGCCTGTGCTCAGACATATCTGACAGAAATCTGGGCAGTGATGCAAAGGGACTCTTCCTCCTTTCCCTTATTTTTCAGTTTGTTTTGCCAAACTATAAATCCTAAATGGAGTAATTAAAGTGAATGATACTATTTGCCTCATTATTTCTTAGAACTGTCAAAATCATTTTAGTTCCTTTAACATCCCTGTTATTTTCTTTTATCACTATTCTTCGGAAAACTAATTTTACACTGGATATCTTTTTCTCTATATACAAGATTGGGAGTAAAAAGTTTTCACTTTATAACCCTTTCATAAATTTTTCTGAGCTTTTGTTGAGCTTTTCTGAGCTTAAAAGCTCTGTCGGTGCGGCCCTCAAGCAACTGCTGGTGGAGATGGCTTAGATGTTTGCTCGTGAGCAACTCCAGTACTGTGGTCATTTGCAATAGGACCACTGATGTCCCAATCTCTCATTTATCTCCCAATGGCTGTGCTTCACAGCTGCCTGCAGCCTGGCCCCAGCAGATCTGAGGAAAAATATTCTAGTGGACAAGATGATAGGAAACTACTTTGGTTTCTCACGGGAAGGTTAAGGTCTTTTATCTCTTCCAACACTTTACTGAAGGTGCATCCAGTTCTGATCTCTTTCTCGCAATCTTCAAGTATTTTCCAGGGACACTATAACGATAACAGATAAAAATTAGTTATTAAGCCTTTCATCTTGGCAGGTGACATTTCTGGGTGTCTCAGGGAGCATACCCACTCTGCTTCCAAAACCCTGAAAAGCTTCCGCGGAAGCTTTTTTGTTTGTATTCTGGAAACAATAAAGAGAAACACTGTAGACCACATTCCTCTTTACCACCAAAAACCTAAGTTTGTAATCTTAAAAGTCAAGAACACATTCTCTAACATTGTCAAACTAAGTAAACTGAAGATTGATAAAATTACATTGTCTGATATGCTTCCATCATTCAGGTTATAGACAGTCATCCTGATAACATCATTAATGGCATCTTCCCCCAATTTGGATCCAGTTCAGACTGTTATGTTGCTATCAGTTGCCATGTCATTTTGGTCTCTTTTAATCTGGAAGGGCTCTGAAACTTTCCTTTGTCTTTAACGACGAAAATATTTTTGAAGTTTGGCATATTGTTTTGTAGGAGAAGCTTTTATTACTGCTTTTATTCTTGCTTGTATTTGTTTTTATTCTTACTCAACATCAACAATCTGATAAAACTAGTGAAACCAGGCTGATCTCCACATCCAAAATGATTACAAACACTATCTTTATTCACTTTTGACACCACTATTAAAAACAACAAAGTAAGGGAGGGCAGGAGTTCCACAAGGAGACTTGCTGTCCAGGGAAATATAATGTGAATGCCAGACTAAACTGAGGTTCCAGAGTACTTATCTATCTACTCACCTTCTGCTCTGTGCTTTCTCGTGGGATTATCTAGCCTAAACAAATATGTGCAGACTTTCTTTGCCTTCTGGTAAGGATTTAGAAGTAAGGCAGTATTACTCTCTAATTCTGTACATGGAAACTTACTCAAGGCTACTTATACATTCTCACTTGATCACTGGAAACCAGTTTCATTTGCGGGTGCTAATTATCTCAAAGGCTGAGCCATTCCAGCATTCCAACAGTGTGCTCTCTTTCTTAAATTGACTTTTCATTCAAGTAACATCTTTTTTTTTCCATTTGCACTAGCCATTGTTCAAAACCATTTCACCTGTCATTGAAGAGTTTTTTTCTAAAAATAACATCAAGACATTTTTCTCAGTAATAGGAAAAATGATTTCCTCAAAATAATGTCCTCATGATGAAATCATATTTACTCCTTGGTCAGAAAATATTTTTGACCCTGAGCAGAGGTCTACCATTAAATTTAGTAAGTTAAATGTGGATTTTCTTTCCCTTCTCAGGGAATGAAGAGGATTTCAAGAGGATTGTGTGATGTTGCTAGAGGGTAAGGACAAGTTTAAGGATGATTTTCTATGTCCCTCCCTCTCCATTCAGAAATAGTACCCATAAAGGGTTCATGGCCAGGCATATAAATGCATGAAGTTTCATTAGAACCACGATTTAGTTGGTACAGAGTAGCACGGTAGATATTCCCGAAAGAGTTAGTTTACTTGTTTGTTTATTTGTTTCAGTAGATTTCAGTTTTTAGAATAGTTTCACATTTGTCTAGTTTGATTTTAAGGAAGTCTCTAACCTTCACCTGTACACTCCTAGCTAGTAGGTATTCCTACTATCAATATTTCAGGACAAACCTAACTCTTTCCCATGGCAATCCAGGGATCCCCTGAAAAAAAAAATGATACAACAATAAAAGAGAAAAGGAGAGTATTGCTTCTCATTTAGGGGTGCTATTTTATCCACAATAAAACTTAGTTGCACAAGATTCACAAGCAATGATGCTTGTATCACAGTCCGTATGCAGGAGGATAGCATCCCACCTTGCTCAAGCATAAATACCGAGATTTTTCTTTCTACACTGCCACCACCTTTTTTAGTGGAAGTCTGTCAACCATTTGTTAGAGGTTCTTACAAATGTACTGAATTACTAGAAAAACAGGACAATTCAGATGAGGGTTAGCCAAGTGTTCCAGACTAAGTGGTTGTTCTTCTGGATGATGTAATGTTGATTTGCAGACAACTTTCAATCCTGAGCTCACACCCCACAACAATTAGTCTTACAAAGTTAACAAGCAATGACATAATGCATAACGACACAATGACACAAGAAAATATTGGCCTAGCTTCCATGTGATTCCCCAGCACTGATAGTCTGAAGGACAGTTAATTTCTGAGGCCAACTCACTCTTCCCAATGCCAAATGCACTCATTTTTCGTAGCCAAGACTCCTGCTTCCGGATCATATTCCCATATCTACTTTTTTGTCCCAACCCTGGTAATCATCCATTTATTTCCTAGTCCATTAAGTAGAGTGGATGAATCGTTTTCGTTTTCATTCTAATTTGACAATTTTTGCATAAACTTTATTTTCTACTTTCTTCTAATTTTCCTTTTGATACACAGAGACCTTATTTTTTAAGAAAAATATGTTCTTCCTCTTTTCACTCTGCCTAAAACAGTACCACTTTTCCCTTAGCCAGTGTGAATGCCTCTAACTGACTTGAAGAAAGTTTGTATGAAACAAAAGATAGAAAAATGCAAAAAATACAATTTTAACACATGTTATTGCTATATAAGAAACCCCAGTAAAGATTGATCTTACGAGACTTCATACTTAGTTTTAACGAGAAGAGTTGGGATAATTCAATGATGATTCGGATATTTCAACACTCGGATACTTTCTAAAATACATACAGTAGTTTTAAAAATAAAGAATGGAATATCCATTTCAGGAAAATTAATGATTGTCATTGTGGATGTTGATTTATCAATAATCATAACATATCAGGATGGATATGAACAATAAAGTGGATGCTACAGTGCTACAGCATAGTAAAAGGGTTGGATAGAAAGGAGAAAGTTGAGGATAGAATCCTGGGACTGTCTGCATTTAAGACAGAGAAAGAAAGAGACCTGAGAAGACACAAATGAAAACTAAAAACAAAAAACTGTCACACTGAGAGAACTGGAAAAGAATGTTTTAAGGAAACAACATCTATGTACCAAGAAAACACATTCCTCAAAGACAAGAAAGTGTAAACTATTACAGAAACTGAGCTCAAAGTGTTCAAGAACTGGAAGTAAAGCCCACTATCAGAAGGAAGTTGTTGTTCTTGTTAACTTTGTTGGTTTGGCAACTGGGTATGAAAGAAAAGTTGAATGAGAATATAAAAAATGCAAAAAGCAGGTAGAAATTACTCCATTATATTCTTCAACATGGAGAGGAAGGAGACTAGTTTAATGGTCACATGAGGAAGTAGAAGTTTCAAGAAAGTAGAAGGCATTTTAATGCAGGTATGAACTAAGCATACATTCAGGAAGTCAGCAAACAGCCAGGTAAGAGAGGAGATCTAAAGACCATGGAAGAAGTATGGATATTGACAAATTAAAATTCAAAATAAGTGAGCAAGGAGGATTCAGCACATTAATAGGAGATATACTTTTAATTAGTCAAACTGGAAAGATATCGAGGAAAAGGGAAATGAAAACACCTTATATTAGAAGACCTCAAGCTCTACAATGTAGGAAATGAGATATGTTGACTGTTGTAGTGAGGGTGAAGAATAATTGTAGAATATAATTATGTGAAACACTCCTGGAACTGTAAACCCTGAGGATCCTTGAAGGATTGATCCCATGTATATGCATTGAATCCAAAGTGCAGCTCAAAATCAACAACACAGAAACATGTTGTAGAGATATCCCAACTTTAGATATGGGTAAAGTTGGTTAAGGCAATAGTAAATTCTAAGTATTCAAGCAATGCCATTATTGAAATGGCTGGTCGTAAGCAGAGGCATGTGATTCTGGAAAGCCTCTAAAAAGCTGAGTGAAGAGTGGCTGATTGAGACACAGAGAAATGTCCTGGTAGCAAAAATCTGAGAGTATTGATTAAAATGTAGAAATATGGATATAATCAAAGCTATTTTGCTGAACATTTATCTGGAAGTAGTAAGGGATTGGTAAGGCACAAAATATTCATTCTAATTGGATGTCATTAAATACACTGCAGAAGAAAAAGGTGTGAGAGTTTCACCATTCAAGAAAACTGAGTTTTATTTAAAGCAGTTAGGAAGAGTTTTCTCTTTTGTTTTGAAAAGTAGAATTACATTGGACCTTACTTACATTTAAAAATGGTTCAAAAAGATGTAATGAAAAGTAAGTAGAAGGCTGGCAAAGAAGGTAGTTGAGACAGAATGAAGAACAGGAAAAAGAGAAGCAAGGAATTCTAAATAAATTGGATCAGACATGTTAGTAAAGTAGAGGGGAAAATGCAAAATATGCAAAATATGCAAAGTTCTATTATTAGAAGGGAATTTATATCTAATCATTTCCAGTGTTTCATTTTCAATGTTGCTAAGATAAAATAAGACTATGAAATTTTATTCATTGTCTTTGGTTTTACATCAAGAGCACTTAAAGATACACTCATATTAAAGTTCGACACTTGTTAACAAACAGTATATGTAATTTTTGGAGTTTAGCAATAATGTTTTCATAAAAAATAGTTATTAGAGCCATGACCATTTTTGTAGATAAGATCCAATGGTGTAGAAACCCTAATTCCATGAAATGCTCTTATTGAATATGGAGAATATTTAAAATAATTTTATTGAACTAAAATATTCAGTTATTGGAGAGTATTTTAAAAAATAGCAATGGATCAAGACAGTGTTTTATATTGATATAGCCTTTCAATTATATTTTAAAAGCATTTGGAGTACTCTGAGTGAGATATCAAAATCTAATACAAAGATTTTGTCTCATAATTTTTTTAAAGTTGTTTATCTTCTGAAGGCTTACAATTATATGTAGTTTCAAGATTTCTAAAATATAGTGTCATATATTTTCTTTTCATTAAATATGCAAAGGCTCTATTTTACAACTTAGCATATCTTCTTGTGGTAAATAAATACAATTAAAATAAGAAATGCAGTTTTCAGAGACAAGGTGATTAACTGAGGTTTTGTTTTACTTAGGACTGAAAGAAAAAAAAAGCAGTGAAACAATGTCTAGAAGTTCTTCTTTCACTTTATGGAAACTTCTAGAGTATGCTGTGCTAGGTAAGACATTATATATAAACTGGGCTACTTAATTGTCCTTTGGGATTACCAATGTTGTAAAAAAACAGGCCACAAGACAGAGACGTTAAACAGGTTTTATTTGTTGTTGTTTCTTTCTTACCCCAGAGCAATGAATTACAAAATGTGTACATGACTTCCTCTCTCTGTGTCTTTTTCATAATTCTCTTATGACTTTCATGAACAATGAAATCACAAAATAGCAGTTTTAAGATGGCATAAAACAATAAGATAAACAGAGGAGATAAGATAAAGGGTGAGAAAATGTATGCATTACCAGCTGTTTTGGGGAAAAACAAATGCAGAAAATGTGTGTGATCAAGGAAGGAATACAATTAAGAGATTACAGAAAGAAAGACCAGAATTTTGACTCAATGGCCTGGAGGGCATCAACATAGGTTATCTGATGAGATTTCCAGATCTTACATTGGAAGTAAATATTAGACCACTGTGTACCAGTAGGTATTTGTGAAGTCTTACATATTTCTCTTCCTATCTCTGGTTTGTTCTATTTTTTAATAAACATACCACTTAGTGAATGATAAAGTCTTTTTAAAAAAATGAAAACAAAATTACCATTCAGAAAACTGGCATAGTGTAGAAAACATCTGAATGATTGTGTTTCTTTCCCAATTTTTATCTGTACAGTTTGAAATTATTTAACCATGACTTTGTAGTGTGCAGAATACTTACTGGCTTTTCATGCAAATGTTTGACAAGGAAAACAAGAATAGAAAACCGCAAAATATTTGTCAGTATGACAAACACATAAAAAGTAAAAGATACACAAGTCACAGTTTTAAGGGAGATACATATCATTTTTCTTCATAAAATTTATAGAAAGTACAGCCTAACATTGTGCTTTTGGTCGTTGTCATATACTTTGATAACAAATATTAGAAACTAAGATTTTCTTAGTCTCAATACCAAGTTGATCAATATAAAAATTAACAGAGGAAGCAAGAACAATTTATTTTTTTCTAAATTACTTGAGTCATATAATTATTGCCAATGTTAATCTTTCTTCCAATGTGATTTGCTGTGGAAAAATATGATTGACCACAAGGCGTGAGAGAATTTCATAATATTGTACAAACAATCTGGAAGAAATTGCACTATGATTAATAAGGTCCAACTTAGAAATTTTCTTCAAAGTGAAATAGTACACAGAATTCTGATTTATGAAATTCATCATTTGTTTTCTACTAAAAGAATGTAATTTTTTCTGCAGACCTGACATCAAATATATTTATACATATATTACATATAATTTATATATTTGTCATGCATGTTTTCCAATTAAATGCCACATATTTCAGTCTATTTGTGCTGCTATAACAAAATGCTATTAACCAGGTAGCTTATAAACAACTGAAATTTATTTTTTATAGCTCTGGATGCTGAGAAATTCAAGATTAAGTTACTGGAATATTCAACATCTAGTGAGGGCCTGTTTCCTGGTTCACGGATGGTGCCTTCTTTCTGTGCCCTCACATGTTAGAAAAAGCAAAGCAGCTCTTTGGGGTGTCTTTTATACTGGCACTAATCCTGGTCATGAGGGATCTGCCCTCTTGATCCAGTCACCTCCCAATGTTCCCGTCTCCTAACACGACATTGGTGGTTACCTTTCCACATATACATTTTGGGAGACCCAAACATTGAGACCATGGCATCATGTAGGTTTACAAATGTTTCAAAGAATAGTGACGTGAATATTTTTATTATGTTCATACAGTTTAGCCCTAATCCTTACATTTCATAGAGAGTACATTTGCAATATTTACAGAAATACTTTCCAGCAGAATAAATACTATTCAGCAAAAAATATAAATACGAAGAATAAAAAGAGTCAATTAACTCAATATCATTTTTCAAGAAAATAAACCATGGAAAGGGATCTCAATTACTGCTTTTACAATTCAATCTTATTTTTATTTGAAAGCACATAAAGGTCACTGTGCTTAATGCACATGCTTTAAAAGAAACCACAGGGCTTTTCATTTACCATCAGTTATCCACTGATATATAGATAAATCTTTGCAGTACCATAAATTTCCACAATATAAACTCAATAAAGAAGTATGTGGCATGCACTTTGAAAATATCCGCCTTGTAGTCGGTAAAGTTTCTATTCCATAAAGGAGGCTGTGTTTAACCCTCACTTTAAACAATACTAATTATTTTTATGCAACTTTGACTTTTGCAACAAAGACATTTCTTATATATGAAGACTAACAACAACAAAAAAAAAATCCTCATCTTACTTTTCAATGTTGAAACTGGAAAACTGCCTTTCTCTTGAATGTGACTATCCACCAAAGCAAACTATGAGTTCACAATCCTGTTGTTACCACAAGTACCACAAAACCTGCAAATATGTTATCTAATGTGTTTCCACAACCACAAAAATCAAAGTAAAATTTGCTATCTTTCATAGTTTAATTCCATATTTAAGTAAAAAAAGGAGCTTACCAAGCATACAATGAATATGTCATTTAATAAGAATGCATATATGCTAGTTTTATAAAAAATATGGAAACTGCATTATCTCTGGATTGAAGTTGAATAAACGTTCAAATTATTAGTATTTTTACCTGCAACATGAAGTTGCAGTTTCATTTTGTCAAACCTCAAAAACAAGGATGAAAGGAGTATGTGTTAGGTTCCTTTGAAACTAAATTCATGAGCACACTAGGAAAAGAAAAAAAGAGGTTTTGTTGAACGAAGTGTCATATAAATTCAAGCTGGTAAAGACTATTTACAGTGGAGAAAGTGAATAAAACAAATGAAAGCCCTGGAATGTTAAACAGACTTAATACTATAAGAAAATGTACTAATAGTGCATTTCTTAAAAAAAAATGGGAATTTGATGGGGAGGAGCTAAACAAGGATTTTGATAGCTTAATGATGGATTAGTGAAAGAGAAGCCATTAAGTGTGATTTAGAAAATTAGTACAATGTGGAGGCTTTATCGTCCTATATACTATATTTGTATATTATTGTATTTGTAAAGTATAGTATGTAAAACTTTCAAGGTAATGTAATCTTTCTTAAGAAATGATGCTTGTAACATGAAACTGAAATGGGAAATGTTCCCTTCTCCCCCCGGGCAGGGTGTGATGAGGGGTGTGGCTTGCTTCCTCAATACCCGGCTGTAGGGAGCACACAGGCGGGGACCTGTGGGGCTCTGACCCCACGGCAGTGTCCAGGGATGAATGTTTACAGTTGAAGCCCCAGTGGGCGTGTGTTATAGGGTGCTCTTTTAATTTAGCCGTCTGTAGGCGGCTCATCGCAATTTTTCTAGCAATTAAGATAGAATATGTACCTAAATCAAAATTGCAATAGTTATCTAGAGAATCTTTTAACTTTTCAATCTGGATAAGTATGACTTCTTAATAGCCAACTCAGCAAAGTTTCTACTGATGCCCTACTCACCAGGCCACTCTAGCCATTCCACCTGGAAGACCTCCTGATTAAACATAGGATTCTAACATCCCTCACCAGGCTGCATCTCCAAGTGAGCGTGTACCTTTCTTACTGTGCCCCGTATCACCTAAAGGCTGGAGGGCTGAATTGTTCAGGAAGAGAGAGAGAAGGAGAAGGGGTAAAGAAAACAGGAAAAGAGGAAAGGGAAGAGGAAGGATCACAGATCAGAAGAACACAGCTTGTTCTGATTTCCACTAGATTCTCAAAAAGGAAACTCCACAGATTGTACGGTTTGAAAAGCATAGCCAACGTAGTAATTTTGTATTTCGAAAATGAAACAAATGTATTGTTTTCATGATACAAGCTATTCAAAATGAAACTAGACAAAATCTTCTTGGATAAATATATGCATCTTGTGGTAAGGAAGAAAGAAAATGAGATTTTTATATTTATCAATATAAAACAAGGCTTTTAAAATATTGCCATGGAGGATAGCAAGGCATCTCTGCTCTTAAAGGCTGACTGTTTTGCCATCTTTATTTGACTGTATGTTTATTAGTATTGTAGGGTGAAAGATAATTAGATGACCATTTCTAGTGAAAGATAGGAAGATGACACTTAAATAATTCAAAACAAAAAGATGAGCCTAGATACGACAAGGTTGTTACATAATCTAGCTAATGCTGAACTAGTATATAAAATATGCACATTCATCCAACACTGTGACTTTAGGCAGTTTCCTTTCTATTTTACATAACTTTGTTTGACCTCACTTTTTTTTTACCTACAAGGTAATAAATTCGATTAGGTGAATTAATAATTTCAGCCATAACTTTCCTATTACATAGTTCCATTAACAAATGATATGATGTGGTCTAAGTTGCAAGGTGGACTACCATGTATCCAAGAAGATGAATTGTGCTCTGGAATGCGGAATACAGCACTAGGAGTTGGCCTCAGGACTTCAAGATTTGCTGCAGGTGTTCAGAAGAGTTATTTAGCCGGGCGCGGTGGCTCAAGCCTGTAATCCCAGCACTTCGGGAGGCCGAGACGGGCGGATCATGAGGTCAGGAGATCCAGACCATCCTGGCTAACACGGTGAAACCCCGTCTCTACTAAAAAGTACAAAAAACTAGCCGGGCGAGGTGGCGGGCGCCTGTAGTCCCAGCTACTCGGAGGCTGAGGCAGGAGAATGGCATAAACCCGGGAAGCGGAGCTTGCGGTGAGCTAAGATCTGGCCACTGCACTCCAGCCCGGGCGACAGAGCGAGACTCCGTCTCCAAAAAAAAAAAAAAAAAAAAAAAGAAGAGTTATTTAAATTCTTTGAACTTCAGTTCCCTCACCTACAAATACAAACAAAGGTAAAATCATCTCTAAGTTTCCTTCAAGCTCTAATATTCAGCAATTTTATAAACAGACCTGTGTGTGTGTTACAGGAATTACAAAAATAATTCCAGTGCTCTTCTAAGTAAATAATGTAGCTTTCTTTATAAAGTGTTATCAAGAAGTGACACAAATAAACTGTTGACCCTTAAATAATTGTTTTCATTTGAAATTTGATATATTTGTTTTACAACAAGGTAGCATTGCCATGTGACAACAACATATAATACAAATTGTTTCCAGTTTGTTTTTCCTGTGTCTGTCTGCCTTTGTCTGCCAGCTTTGGAATTGTAGTGTGTGGTTCTCTTCTTTGCATTATTTCTTAGAGACTTTTTTTTTTTTTCCAACAGTTTTTTTGGAATGGCAGGTTAGACAGATAAGTTCATTAGTGGTGATTTCTGAGATTTTGATGCACCCATCACCTGAGCAGTGCACACTGTACCCAGTGTGAAGTCTTTTATCCCGCACCCCCTCCAACCCTTCCCTGAGTCCCCAAAGTTCATTGGATTATTCTTATGCCTTAGGATCCTCATATTTTAGCTCCCACTGATAAGTGAGGACATGCAATGTTTGGTTTTCCATTTTTGAGTTACTGCAGTTAGAATAACAGTCTCCAACTCTATCCAACTTTATGTGAATGCCATCATTTTGTTCCTTTTTATGGCTGAGTAGTATTCCATGGTATACACACACACACACACAAACACACATATATATATACATTAAATATACATACAATATTTTATTTGTCCTCTCATTGACTGATGGGCATTTGAGCTGGTTCCATAGTTTTGAAATAGCAAATTATCCTGGTGTAAACATGCCTGTACAAGTCTGTTTTTCATATAATGACTTATATTCCTCTGGGTAAATACCCAGTAGGGGGATTGCTGGATTGAATGGTAGTTCTACTTTTATTAGGTTGGTGCAAAAATGATTGTGGTTTTGCCTTTAAAATGGCCAAAACCGCAATTACATTCACACCAACCTAACAGTTATTTAAGGAATCTCCATACTGCTTTCCATAGTGGTTGTACTAGCTTACATTCCCACTGGCAGTGTAAAAGGGTTCCTTTTTCACCACATTCATGCCAAGATCTATTATTATTATGTTTTTATTGTGGTCATTCTTGCAGGAGTAAGATGGTATTGCCTTGTGGTTTTGATTTGCATTTCCCTGACAATTAGTGATGTTGGGCATTTGTTCATTTTTGTTGGCCGTTTGCATATCTTCTTTGGGGAATCGTCTATTCATGTCCCTAGACCACTTTTTGATGGGATTTTTTTTTTTTTTCTTATGATTTGTTAGTTTTCCTTGCAGATTCTGGATATTAGTCCTTTGTCTGATGCACAGTTTGAGAAAATGTTCTCCCACTGTGTGTGACCCTTAAATAATTTTTAAGAGACCTTGATATTTTCATAAGTCCTTTCCTCATCTCCACTAAATAGTATGATGGAGACCACAGAAGTAGAAATTCATAGTTATCTCCTAGGTCCTGGCTGAGGGTCACATTCTTTGTTGATGATGCTAAAGACTCTGCTAAAGACTAAAGTGCAGGGCAATGCCTTCCTTTCTGTGAAGCAGACACGGAGGGTTGCTTATGCCTTGACCAGTTGAGGTTGGGGAGATTAATATTTTCTCAAGTTAACTTTAAAGAAATCAATTAATTCTGTCCATACTTTTAAAACAGCGAATATATTCCACACACAGAAAAGTAAACTACCTGAGTCCATCTTTAAAACAAAAAACATAGTGGGAAACAAAAACAAACATGGAAAATAACAGACTATATACATATATTTATGTACATACACAAATACATGCTATATGTGTATAATGTTTTATAGTCCTTTATGCATATATTAATTGACATTGCATTGGAATGATTAGTTTTCTGCATATTACCAGATACCCAGCTTAGATGTTTTTTCACGTTAAAGTGATTTGAAATTTAAATGCAAAATTCCAATTTTACTTTAGTTACTTTGAAAATAGCTTTATTTAAATAAAATATCAAACCACCTTCAAAAGCATACATACAAAGAAATGCTTAACTTCTCAGGGTTAGTAAATGGTAGCAAAATAAGTTTGCAAGAGATAAGGACTTTCAGATGTTTTACTAATTTTAAGGGTGTATATTCTAGAAGTAAAAACATATATTAAGAAAATTGGTCTAGTAATGTACACATCTTGAGAATAGACAGCTAAATTTGATTGGGGATTTCTAAACCTCACTGCAGCCTTCAGCAATTTTATTATCTGCAATGATTATTATGTGTTTCTTGCCTTCCTAAAAGACTTGCTCAATAGCAAGTTAGGTTAATGTATATATTAACCTATGTGTGATAAATTTGAGTGTCATAAAACAATCTAGATTGAAATTCTATAATTAGACACTATGGTTTTTTTTATCAAAGGATAATTTGACATTTAAGTCAATGCTATTAATCCTTCACATTTTTGTGCTATTCCTAGCATTGATTGTTAAGTTTATTTTAAGATAGATTTTTCTTTTTCTTTCTCCTAAAGATACCCATAACATTATTTGACATTTTGCATGAGACATCTTGTTTGTTTGTTAAGTGTCTGTGTGTATGATTCATGTGAGTGACTATAATATAAGCTATTACATACTTAGCTTTCTGTTTTATATTTACTTGTATTTTGAGAACACTAAACATAATAAACACTATCACTGGTGACCACCAAATGAGAACATCTTGATAATCATCTAAGATACTATAACACAGGCTTCAGGAACATAATGTTCAATATGAGAAAAGAATATATGCATTTGAATACTGGTCAGTATGTGAACTTTAGTATCTGATCTATTATTTTAAAGTTTGGTTTTCTAAGTGGTAAAGTGAGGATATATTGAAGTCTTAACTTTTAAAAAGATGCAGTTTCTACTTCAAACAATAGAATGTTACCTAAATCTCTATTTTCCCTACTTTTGCATCTGGGTATGCCTTTTAATCATATTCTTTACTGAGTGGCTTTTTACTTATATTTTCCTTATTCTCTCTCCCTTGTTTAGGCAAACACTGTCCAAAATAAAATTACCTAGTCGAACAATGGATAGTTTACACATTTACTCTTCATTCCTTTCCTAATGGTTCAGTGGGATCCATGCTAGTTTTGTCTGTTTCTGTTCTGGGGTCATGACATTGGAGCACATGTCTGTTTGAAAGGATCTGAGGCCAAGGTCCTGTGGACTCCCTCGTCACTTTTATACCTGACTCCAACTCGATAAAAAAATAAAGTTCAGTATGCTTCTCTGACTTATTCACTGCTCTGATCCACTTTTGTGTTGAACTCTTTGTCCTGCAGTTTGTGCAACATGATTCTATGTAGTTGGGCCCAGGTCAGGCCCCTCTGACCTGAACCAACTGATCGTACCATGGATTTAAGAGATAACTCTGTTTGGATCAAAGAAACAATGAGAGCTCCTTTCCTTCTCTGCCGACACTATCTTGATAGTTGTCTTTTAAACAGCACTGCTTCTTTATCAGGCAAGAGCAATGTATTATTTTTAAATTTGTAGTCTTTTTAGAGTTGATAAAGCCCATAATAAATATATTATCTTTTAAAGACTGGTGTTATTACTTTCCTAATTTTACACACTAGAAAGCTAAATCCAGAGAAGTTTAATTAGTTGCCCAAAGTTACACAGTAAGCACGGTGCAGAACTGACATTATAATCTCAGACTTTTTTTAATCAGAGACCACGATCAGTTTTCCCAATAATCATAGGACTGACCCATTTATAAACTGTGAATTGAAATGAGGGAAGACAGAGTGCCAATAAACTTTTTTTTGTTTCCCCCGGGGAAGAGATGTGCCTCGAATTTTAACATAAATTGGTAAATAGAAATTTGTGTAGAGATAAAAAAGGAAAAGAAGAAGAACCTGAAACTCTGTCACCCATATGTATTTTTTATGGAAATTTTTCTAAGCTGACTTGTTGACATAGCCCAAGAAACCAAAGTGTCGGTAACAGAATGAATTGTTTAGATACACAGCCACAACACATGGTATCCAGATCTGACTCAGAATATCTAGAACAGAATACCAGTTGTATTTGAATATAACACTTTGAAGAAAAAGGAAAAATAAAGTAGAATATTTTAAAGTACTGATTTTTTTATTATTATTACAGTTAGGAGCAAACAAACATTTGTGGAGGGAATTACTGACAATTTCCAAATTGACTGACAATTTGCTAATATCAGATAGCATATTTAAGCCTTGCTTATTTAATATTTACTACCAACAAAATTGGAAAATTAATGAAAACATTCTATAAGCCTATTGTAGGTGGCTTAAATAGGTTCTATATTGCTGTGTGAATAATCTATAATTGAAAACACTTCACACAATGACTTTTTATTGATTTTTCTTTCACAAAGTTTGACATTGTTAAACCATATTGCTGGGAGTAAAATAACATAGTTTACATGTATAATTTTAGAATTATGGAAAATCTTTCACCAGCATCACTATCTCTTCAATGGCAAGCATATATTTTGACCATAACCATATCTTTGAAAGACTCCTACAGGACCTAGAATAGTTCTCCTGTGAGTGTGTGCCTGTATGTGGTTTCATCTCTTATGACTCTGTATCCTACTATTAGAAATCTTATTTTAAAATAGATGTTATAATCTAATTAATTTTACTATACATATTCCCTCTATAAAGTAAGTTGAAATCACATATATAATCTTTACCATATGATAAAGATTAACTATAGAATTGGTAATATATTATATTGCTAAGCAAATAAAACATCTTTTATTTTGTATTAATGTACTAATAACATAAATCAGGTAAAAAATCGTGTCTGATATATAAACTTGAGTAAAATAAAATTGATTCATGTGAGTGACTATAATATAAGCTATTACATACTTAGCTTTCTAAGTATGTTCATTTTTAGCTATAATACATCAAGGGCACTGTCAGTGAAGCCAACATAACCAATTCTGATATTTTAGTCATAGGTACCTCTTCTTTCCCCAGAGGACTCCTGGCTTTATTTCTTTTTCTTTCCTTTTTTTCCTCTGTGGGCTCTGGAGACCAATCTCTATTCTCTTCCTCTGGCAGATGCCACCACAAACTCTTTCCCCTAGGGTTCTTCACCACACAAGCCTGGGTGTACAGAGGATGTGGAAATCTAAGCTGTACAACCATTGTTTGCTGCTACCCAAGAGGAAAATATGGGCCATTTTTTATTTAAAAGTTCTACAAACTAAACATGGTTAAGAAACAAAGGGAAGAGTTTTCAAAATAGGTACATAGCTCATTTCAAGAAGCTTGTACTCAGTTTTAAGTGGGTATCAGAATAACTTGAGTAATACATTAAATATGCATATCCCTTAGCTCACTGGGGGCTTATTGAATCAGGATCTGTGATAGTTGAAACCTGGAAATACCCACATTTTAAACAAGCCTGCAGAGTGTTAAAAGTTGTTTTGAAATCTCATAGTATAGTTTCTAATTTTAGATGACAAATAAAATTCTAAGACATTGGTCTCCAAAAAAGGTAGGCATCACTGGCTTGCTTGTGATAGAAATACAATATTACAACTTGTATGTATTAATTTTTTTTAAAGTAAATGGCCAATTAAATAAATTATCTGTTAAAGCTCGGACTGATGCATATACTACCAATACAAACACAAATGAAACAGACACAAAAGAGCTGATTTACCTTCTCTGCACATTGTGATGTAAAGTCAAGTATAATCTCATAAGATATAATGAGAAATTATATAAAAATATCCAAAATTTTCAAGACCATTTGAAATATAGAGTCTCATCAAAGATAAGCAATGGTACACATTTAATAGTAAAGTTAAAAAGACAGTACATTAAAATATGGTTTATTTAGTAATTATTTTCTATATATATTCCTATTGTATGTTTTATAATGTGTACAATGTATTGGTACATGACATCACTTAAATAAATATACATATATTAAGAATACATTTTGATAGTTTTTATTCAAAGACGTATACAGTTAGAAAAGTCTGTAGACCATATATGTAATAGTTTCCTGCCTTTTTATCCAATTAAAGGACATCTTTCTTCAGAAATGATACATTTCTTATCTCAGAGACCCAATCCATGCAAAATAATTGAATATCTTTTCATCTCAAATGAACAATTTATGTTTATTTGAGACTCCTACCCTCGTGGCATTACTCAGGCACTCAGCCTTGACCAGGAGTAACTTTTACTTTTATCAACAAATCTGTAAATAGCAAAATGATTATTTAACTAATAATAATTATTGAAGCATACAATGCTGTGAATGTTGCAATCAGTCATTGAAAATGATGACACCAGAGAGTACTTGAGATTGTTAAAACTATATTGATGTAAATGACAATGATATAAATGATAACAACAATAATTTAATGACAGCTTTGTGACAGGCATTGTACTAAACATTTGTCAAAGGCAATTATCTCCATGTATAAATGAGGAAAACACCTATATCAAAGAAACAAATTACTTGGTAGAGTTCTAATGGGCTTCGTAAAACAGAACATTATTGTTGGCCTTTGATAAGCAATTGGGTGTTTGCTGGCACTTATTGGCAAAGGACATTCTTGAGCAAAGAAACATCACAACAAAAGGGCCCTTATCTACTGGTTCCTGGGAATTAGAACATTCTCTTATCCTCTAGTCTATTGGCTAAATCTTGCACTTTTTCATGATGCCAACTTTTCTTCACTTATCCTTCTTCATTGTCTTTTGAATTAAGTGTCCAGAATACATATCTCAGTTGCTTAATTATTTGTTTATACTCTCCCAACTCTGTTTTTGTTAAACTATAAGATCTGTGAGAACAAGGGTCATATTTCTATCACTCACCTTTATCTTTTTTGAGCCCAGGAGTATTACTGAAGCATGTAGCCAGTGCCAAATAAATATTCGATGACTGTGTGACTGAATATATTAGTCTGGCTTGGAAACAGGCATATGCAACTATCACTGAGGGGGATGCTAAACAGAACACAAATAAGCACAAGTTTGGCCTAAGGACTGAAGGCCTCTAAATAATAAGCAGTCACAGCATTATAGCTAGAGAAGTGCAGATAAGTAGAAAATAATAAAGATGTTATGTACAGAACTATAATACTTTGTATTACATCTCTACATATTATGTGCAATTATACGAAGCTATGAAACTTTCAATGTTAAATAATCATGTGGCTCTATTTTGCATTAGGAATAATAAAATAGTTAACATTTATATAAAATGCTTTTATCAGACAACATACTAAAATCTTAAATAGATTACTTAATTTAATTATTACAGAGACTCAAGGGCAAATCCAAGTTTTTTGGAGTCTGAAGCTGATGTGATTTGGGGGTGGGAGATGATCTTAAGAATTCAGTATTAAGAATATTAAATTAAGTACAAAACTAAATATTTATTTAGAATGAGAAAAAATTCAATAAATTGCAATTGCAGAAAACAACAAATTTCATAGCCATTTTAAAACCCACAAAAATAACATATTTTATTAATTAACACTACTCTATTGTTTTCTTGTATTTTTATCTGTCCCACTTAGTTGACATTATTAGCACTGATAACACAAAAGCAATGGTGGGTAAAACTACCAGCACATTAGCATAAATGAAAATAGTGGTGTCAAGTTCTAAAAGCAGTCATTGTGTTCTTTACCATCTTGCACTTCCAAAAAAAAGGCCAGTTTAATTTCAGAATTTCCTTGGTGATACCGTAAAAAATATTAATTTTACTAAATTTCAACACTTGTATACATGCTTTTAAATATTGTGTGTGATAAAGTGGGAAGTTTGCACAAAACAATGTTGCCACACAACAAACTACAAAGATTTTCACACACACACACACACACCAAAAACAAAAAACAAACAAACAAACAAAAAAAACCAATCTTATTTGTGTTACAAGTTGAATTGGTCACTCTTTTTCTTATGTAAAATTATCTTTACTTGAAAGAACAACTGACAAAAAAATAACCTATAATTTAGAGTTAAATGTTTGGCTTATACTTTCTCAAAAATGAATGAAGTAAACCTGTAACCTCAATAAAAATAAGGTGTTGTCTTTGATAAACGAGCTTTCAGGCAAAAATTAGGACTTTGGAAAAATTGTATCCACACTGTGAGCTTGACAGCTTCTCAATAATTTTAAGACATCTCTGATGAGATCAATGAAAATATTAATGAATGTGATAGTTTGCTATTATATAATAAAATATGTTAACATTTGGAAGGTCTGCATAACTCAAAAAACCAACATTTTCCAGAGGAAAAGTTATGTATTATGAAAAAGAACCTTAAAAGTGCAAAATAAGCCAATAGTTTTAAATTTCTCATCACAACTAGCTTTCATGACATTATTATTTTTCAGGTTTGAGTGTAATCTTAAAGAAAATTATAATTATCTGAAAAGGCTATTAATTTGCAAAAATGTAAAATGGTTCTACTCTTCTACCTAAATGTCTTATTTGTTTGGAAAATATATGTTTTTCATAAAAAGTGTAATATACATTAACATGTAGTGAATTTACTGTTGTTTTCAAATGAATTAATAAATGTATATTTAAATTTTTTCCATTTTAATTTCTGTTATGGTAGTTATAATCCATAGAAACAAAACTTAGGACGTTTGGTGAATTTTTTAAGTGAAAAGTATCCTGAGATTAAGAGTTTGAGAACTATTACTCAAAGAAGAAGGTGAGGGAGAAAAAATATTGCAGTTCTCCATCTCTTGCTCTGATCCCTGGTCTTGTTTTGGGGAGGGCATAGAACAAAGTAGTTTAGTACAAATGACTTGAAATTAGATTAAATATATTGACCCAGAATTCGAGCTGCTCCAGATAACTAGCTCTGTGATACTAAGAGATAATCTCTTTATGCTTCTAAGTCTTAGTTTCATTAATTCTAATATGAGAACAACAATAACACCTATTTCATAGGGTCTTTGCAGAGGTGAATGCAACATGAAACTAATGAAATTTACTTTTCAAGGTCTGTGATTTGCACAGGCAACTTCTAAAGCCCTAGTTAATGGGTGTAAGGCAATTGAGGTTAGTTACTCTTCACAGTCAAAGAAAATCTGAAATGCCCGGAAACCTGAAAGCCCCGGAAACCTGAAAGCTTTTATTGAAAAAAAAAAAAAAAAAAAGGCTTGGTAGAATTTACTGCAAATTTGACAACAATCCTAAATTTTATAATATAGCTAAAAGGACCTCTCCTAAACAATCAATGATAAAATATAAACATTAAATAACCTTGATAGGGAACTTAATAGGGAAACAATATTTTTCCTACTCTTTCTACAGGAAAAATACTGCAAAACCATTGCCATATGAAGAGGCCAAAAAGAACCCAAGTAAAATGTACATGTGTACATCGTTTGACAAGTCCTTAGAATGCTTGATATTGGGTTTGTATATAGAAATAGCCATTGAAATCATCATTATAAGAGCCAAAAACAGGCTGAGAGTGGTGACTCATGCCTGTAATCCCAGAACTTTGGGAGGTCGAGGCAGGCAGATCACGTGAGGTTGGGAGTTTGAGACCAGCCTGACCAACATGGTGAAACCCCAACTCTGCTAAAAATACAAAATTAGTTTGGCGTGGTGGCACATGTCTATAATCCCAGCTACTCGGGAGGCTGAGGCAGGAGAATCGCTTGAACCTGGGAGGCAGAGGTTTCAGGGAGCTGGGTTGCAGGGAACCGTGATCACACCTTTGCACTCCAGCCTGGGCAACAAGAGGGAAACTCCATTTCGATAAATAAATAAATTAATTAATTAAAATAGTTTAATAAAGAAATACACATCTCACTCCCTCCAGCTAAAATTAAATATTTTTCTCTCTATGTGTTATATATTTCTTCTCTATCTTCTATCCTAATTTAAATGGTATAGAGATGTCACTCTAGGTACAATTAGTAATATAGTACGAACATTTTATTACAATATGTGTACAACTAAAGCATATTTTCCAATGATGACCAGTGTTAGCACCAAGGAAAAGTCCTTGGTGCTATTGATCCACAATGCTGAATTAGTTATTTCACTCTAAAGAGTGGATCCCATTTGTTAGAGAAGGGAAGTGTCAACTAACCAAAACAATGTGTGTATTTCATTACTCTTCCCATTTGATGTTTGACAAAATAAAATGGTACCTACCCAAACCACAATATCAGGTTATGGATCCAAGTGGATTTTGTTTATTTGAATCAATATACAGGATTGTGCACGTTTATGGGTTTATATTACCATAACCACAGATGGTAGCCACACTGAATGTATGACATTTTTACATAGATGCACATGTTTTCAATGATGCTAAACTTAATAATTTATGTACTTTTTTATATAGCCCATGAGACTGAAAGGCAGCCAAAGAGAGCCACATCTAGAAATGTTGCTGATGTAAACGAAATTAAATTTAGCATAATAATGCACAAACAAAATGAAAATTAAAAATAAAGCACACTTATCAAATGCAGTTTTAGTACTAATCAAATACTGCGGGTCACAGAGGTGAAAGGCCTCATGCACTTACACTAAGTGATTAAAGAGACAGCAGCTTCTGTTTAATGCCCTAGGAAACTGTCCCCTCTTGTTGTCTTAAAGGATCACACAGAACCGAAGAGAATGCCCTTTGTCCGTCTCTGAAGAAATACAGACCCTGGCAGATGCATGACAGCCATCAACACACTGAATGATTAGAAAATCATTCCCTGGATACACAGAATTTAAGAGATAATTATATAAAAACAAGTAAGTGATCAATCAATAACAATAACAACAAAGGCCTTACCTAAAACTTATTGTAAAGTAGTTTTTTTTCCTTGCAATTAATATTTAGTCCATCTGATAACATATAAATGAAGTGAATAATACCATTTTGGATTCTAAAAGACTATGCTTTTTAATAAATTTCAACTATTAAAGCTTAGCATCCCTTTAGATGCTTTTAGCATTTGTAGAAGCTATTCAAAAATCTAGTGAAGTCTTTTAAATTGTACTATTGCAAATAGAGACAATTTATAATTCTGTGTGTGTGCTTATCAATTAAACACACTATCTCTATTTGTTAGCTACTGATAAAATAGGTTGTGAGAAAGGCAATGATCATAAGTAGTGTGTTCAACATATAATGATTGTGATTGATGAAAATCAGCACTATACATTGCTTAACACTTGGGAAAACTAATCATCCAATAGTGCTAGCAGTAACAATTCCGAAATTTATTCCAATATACTTTTATAAACTGATAATTTATAAATTCTAGAATAAACCTGAATGAATTCTTTTAATATCTGACAAAATAAGTTTTCTTCTGGGCAATATTCTAGCTAAGTGTATCATTCAATCTAATTCACTGTACAAGTCATTATTGCATGAAGTTTCATTTAGCAGATATTTTGCCTGAAATGTAATCATTTGGCATAAAACTGCTACATATTGAGCGGAAATAAAATACCTGAAATAAAGAGTAAATAGTTCATTATTTGAGGATACTAATATAAATGTGTAAATTAGATTTTAAAAGAAAACATTGCTACCAGAGTTGAAGTTTTAATATCAAAAATTTATCCATAGTAAATCATTAAACAAAGCTTAATTTATTTCAATGTCATAAAATTTTAATATTGAAAAGAAATATTTTTTCTCACATCTAATACAAACACACAACACACATACATGTGCATGCACTTTTTTTTTTTTTAACCTAAGTGGATATCAAAGTTGATAAGTGGAAGAAACTACATAGGTACCATATTTCTCTGAAGAATAAGTGATCAACTCTGTAATTTGTTTCAGGAAAAATACAAGTTTAACAGGTACACATTGCTATTCTGAGGCTGAAGGGTTTTCCAGTGATGGGGTTCAAGACAAGTTACTCTAAAATATGGCATGTTGGCATTTGAGAAAGAATCAGAAGGAAGTAACAAAATCTAGGAAAGTCACTTTGAATTTTTCCTGCCCTTCTCCCCTGAAATAAATCATAAGACCCTCGTTTGAGAGATGCCCTCCCTATACTGGAAGGAAAGGAATATTTTATTTCTGAAGACACAGAAACACAGAATAATCTGAACAAACAGGCCTTGCTAAATTCCCCTATGCCATTTGTACTATTAGATCATACCTCATTTGTCCAAGTATATTTCTTCGTGACTATCCAAGTATTTATTAAGCCTAAGTGAAAAAAATAAAAAATAAAAAAGTTAACCCTTGAACAAGTAGGAGATTAGTGATGGCATCAGGCATGGTCAAAAATCCACTGATAACTTTTGACTGTCCAAAAACTTAATCATGACAGCCTACTGTTGACCATAAGTCTTACAGATAAAATAAACAATTGATTAACACATAAATTTGTGTATGTTTTTTGTATTATAGACCATATTCCTACAATAAAGTAAGCTGGAGAAAAGATAATGTTATTTTTAAAATTATAAGGAAGATAGAATATAGTTGTTAATTTACTGGAAGTAGAACATCTTAAAGATGTTCATTCTCAACTTCATTATGAATAGGCTGAGGAAAAGGCAGATGAGGGGTTGGTGTTGCTGTCTCAGAGGTAACAGAGGCAGAAGAAAATTCTCATATTAGCACACGCACGTAGTTCAAAGTTGTGTTGTTCAAGCATCAACAGTACACAGTTCTCTTGTCTATTTAGGCTTTTATTTCCGAAGCTTTTCATGCATTTAAAATTTATATTAAATAGATTTGTATGTCTTTCTATTGTTAGTTTGTATTTTGCTATGGATGCCTCAAACATAGCAATGAGTGAAGAAAAAGTTTCAACAGCAAACATAATTCTGTTCTGCTGAACTGCTCTTATGTTGATAATTCAAGTATCAATACAGAATAAAATATTCAGGCTTTCTATCTTCACCTAACAGTGTGGGCTGCGTGAGTCCTCTCTAAAATACATATCAACAAAGGGAAAGACAGAGGGAAAACTGAGAATTCAATGTGGAAAATATCCTCACAGAGATTAGCTAGTAGAAGAGGAAAATCGAAGAACAGAAACAGAATTAACAAATTCTTAGAATTGGGTCACATGTTTCTTTATATTTACACCTACTTTGGGGAATCCATTTACCTTATTACATTAATTTTTCAGAAACTGTTATTTGCGTTTAAGCCTATTCATCCTCTTTGGTTAAATAGCATTGATAATTGCTCTTATGAGACACTAAATTGGGACTGTGGAGAATCAGAGAATCCTTTTACATTTATTTTGTAGCTAATTTGACAGTAGATCTGTGTCCCCATATTAATCATAAAGTGAAAGATGATTTTTATTTACCATTTTCTCTCCAGCATCTACAATATTGTCTCTTAATAGACTTTCCAATTATATTTGATGAATTAATAAATGAATAAAAAGAGAGGAGGTTATAGTAGAATACTTTAACCTAACCCTACTAAAGACCGTAGTAATAAGTCAAATAGCCTGAATATTATATATTTCTTAGATTGAATGGTGTTGATGATCACACAAATTAGACAGTAATAATTGGGATAGCCTAACATAGCAACTTTGAATTTATTGCCTTCTGTTACTCTACAATAGATAAACAAGTTTCCATTTCTAAATATAGTATGTTCAGTTTTTAATCCTAGTGAATGCTTTATCATCTTTAATCCTGCTGAATGTTTGTATATCTATTGTAGACAGTAACTTTTTAAATGCTCCTAATGTAGGACAAAGTATGGACTTTGATATAATTTTATTCATTTCAGACCTATGCTTTGAGTCTAGTTACATAGAATTCTTCATCATTGTTCCTTTCCTATATGAAATCTCCTAATAATCCTAAAATGTTTATGCACATATGGATAATTTCCAATTAACTTTGGAATATCAAATAATGATTTAAGGAATTCACTAAAAGCATAAATTAAATTAAAAGAAGAAAATGTATCTTATATAGTTATAGTAGTTTAACAATAACCTTTCATTTTAGAAATTAATTTTGTTATGACTACATAATGATAAACCAATGTTTGAATAAGAAAAAGAAAGGAAAGAAGAACTAATAGATTATCTTCCCTAATGTAGAGACCCAGGTTTTGTGACCAAAGGAAGATTTGCAATGGTTTTACTTAATTAGCATCTGCTGAGAGAGGCTGTGGTCTATAATAGAATCTGCAAAACATGGGTGTTTTTCAGAGCCTCCCATTAGTTAATGGTGTGACCTTGATCAAACAGATCTGACCCTTACTTTACTCATCAGTATATGAGGAGGTTGGATCAATACATTCCAAACCTAGAGTCCCACTGTTTTCTGTGGTAGACCCAGGAGTTATCAATCCACTACTGGTGTTCTTGGAAATTTTTGAAGGCATTATAAATAGTTTTCAAGGTTTAATAATAACCAAGACAAAGACTAACAACTTCAGTGAAGACTATATTTTGTCAAAGTTTAAAAAAAAGTGTTTTAATTGACCTTGTGGGAATTAAATCTGTGCATACATGTTGCATATAAAGTGTTTCAAGCTTAAGAGCTGAAAAACTAGTTGATTATTTATTGTTGAAAATGTCTTAATGTATTGCATTGGACAGCTTGAGTTTTCTAGTTTCTACAGGTTGATAGTGTTATATAAAAATTGTATTTGGGAAGAAAGAAGTGAATCACTACAAAATATCGAAGCAAACATGGGAATCAGAGGATAAGAAAGGAGGTAATCAATAAAGAATAATAATTCTTTTTGTTCTTCAAAGCTTTTAAGTAATCGATCAGTGAGAAACAGAGCATCTAATCAGTGATGATGCATTATGATGGTTCAGTCTGTCCTCACTGTCCTGCTTCCTTCCCATCATCCCTTCAGAGGCCTTTTCCTGATTCACAATTGCCTAATTAGTATTTACCCAGTGGACCAGATTGTGTATGTAACTTTGATGACAATAATTTGCACAGAGCTTTAGTTCTACAGCACTGGTTGTACATGTGTGGTAGTTTACCACTTATACCAGAATTGGTTTCGCCATAAATCATGTCAGTAGATACATTTTGAGTTCATTCTGTCAAATTTCATGCTACATACTATGCTATATGCTATAAACTGATTTTAATTAATATATTTTGTCATTGCTACTTATTAACTTGGAAATCTGGTCATATGCAATGTTGTAGCTTTAGCCTCTTGTTTAATAAGGCTAACAAGGCATAAAAGTGTCAATTGTCCTTAGCTACACTTGACTGGGATGGACACATGCCTTATAATTATCTTCCTTCAGTGGTCCTGATCTCTCCAAATCTAAAACTAAGTTACCCTCTTTCAATGAACATATCTAGATTATTTGTAGTAATGTGTATATTTTCTTTTCTATATAAAGCTATATATAAATAAACAAACATAAATGCATGTGAGAGAAGGATATAGCTCATAGCTGCCTTGACTTACCTACTCTCTTTGCCACCCTGCCCTTCTCACATTTCCAGTGGCAGGGCAGGGAGAGATCTGATAGAGCAGGTGAGTACAGAGAGGCTTATCACTTCCTCAAAGTTACTAGTGCTGTTTCTCCAGGCTCAAATTCCCAAAGTCTGGATTTTGTACAAAGGATCTGCTGAATTTATATTTTGACAAATGCCAAATAAGCAGGTAGCAAAATCAAAATTCGACTGAACCTGAAACCAAATCTAAATTTCACAAGCATAGAATGAATTTCTAGAAAACAAGAAAAAAAATATTTAAAATTAATTATTTTGCTAAAAATCAAACAGTTAATTTTATTTCAAGTTTGGCATTATGGTGCACTAATTTCTGAACACTATGGCTTCTTTATTCCTTCAGTTACTGTATTGTAAATCTACAATATCACATGGATGATGAAATATTATATCTGTTTGTTGCTATGTCAATCTTAGGCATTCAGAATTGTTTAAATTTTATTCATTACACAATGCTTAGATAAGGTAAGCAGTGTCTCAATTTGTTTTGACATTATATATTAAAATATTTTAAATTTTAAATTAAGCAATATTTTACACTTAGGGTAGTTACTTGATAAATGCAATTATGTAAATTAATATGTATATGATATGTTGTAATTAACATTTGCTGAACTTTCTTTTGTTAATTACCACATGCAAGTTTTAAAATTGAATGTGAGTAAATTGGGAATCATTTAGCATATTATTTAAACAAATGAAATCGAAATTTTGAAAGACATGTTCAATATCATCTGAAGTCAGTAAAAGCAACAAGATATTTTCATCTAACAGCATGCATTACAGGCAGTAATGTTATGACTAATGCATTAAATGATTTTTTATCCTCTAATAAATGACCAAGATAAAGATCTATCTCCATGTAAGCCCTATAACTTGAAGAGTGGTAAGGATGAATTTCACTGAAGCAATCCACAGATTAATTTTTTAATAATTAAAGAAAACCTTTGTGAATATTTTCATGAAATTAACATGATTGTTCTAATTTATATGTTTGTTTATGTTTAAAATACCTGCTGCTTCACAAAATCACTTGGGAAAAAAATTAGCAATCCATCAATCTAGATATATGGCAACAGAGCAATGTAATTGACATGCAAAATTTTTTGAAATTCTGAATTTTCACCCAGGTCTTAACTTTCCTTTAATACACCTTTCGTTCCACAAATTTCCTGAAATGGAGTGATTAGTGGGGCATTCATGGTAAATATCATGGGAAACATTTGCACTTTGAAAGAATATCATTTTAATGTCTTCTACAGCTGGTTTTGGCAAACTATTTTCTCTATAATCAACCATTGGATGTTATTAAGTATTTATCATCTAAAAATACAGTATTTAGACATTTATTGAAATCTCCTTGTCAATATATGAAAATTGGTGTTCTACCCCATTGAAACATCTTGCATAAACAGATGAGAAGGCAGTTATAAAGCCTGTCCTCTTTTATGGTGTTTGGCTGAAGGAGATGAAAACACCCCTGATATATTTCTACTTATGACCAGTAATTCTGTCACATGTCACAATAACCACTTTCTAAACATACAAATAAAAGATGTTAAAAAAAAAAAACCTTTTAAGCTTTTAATTTCTAAATTAATCATAGCTTTCACTATTTGTTCTATTGTCTAGGACAAGTTGATAAGTATATAGCAATTATGGATTTTCCATGCCATAAATCTGTTTAAATAGACTATGGTGTTAGTTTCTGATATCAAATCCTTATCAAATTCCTTATTAAATCTGTTAATGAGGAATTAAAGCACAAGCCGAATGCATTGGATATGATGAAAATTTATTAATTATAGGACTATTGATTGTCTAAAAGTTCAGCAACAATAACAATCATGTGGATATACGCATTTGATAAACAGTATGTTTTCATCAAACAATGAGCCTGATTACACACTTTAATGACCACGCAATGTACCCATTCTTTTCCTCCTCCACTCCAGGCCCATGTCAAGATGCACCCACATTTTGGGGGAGAAAAGTGATCTAGATAATCATCTGGCCATCTTCTCCAAATTGGGGAAATCATTTTAAGCATCTGAGTATTTTTCTTTAATCTTTAGATCCCCAAGACACTTCATTAATACCTATGCACATGTAACTGGTTAAAATTTTAAAAGCTCTTCATGTGCTTCTCACTTTCCAAATGCCTTGGAAATTTGGCAAAAGTCTTGGTCTGTCGGCAGTGTCTGTTTCCTAGGGCCCTGGAGTGTTTTCAAAATAATTTCTAGGAAAAGAACTACAATGATGTTCAACAATAAGATTTTACAGCAAGCAGTAGTATTGTGATGCAGGGTTGTCTTGAAAGAAAATTGTCTATTTTTCCCCTTATCCTTAAATATGTTCAGAGTCAAGCTTGGCCTGTTGGACCAAAGAGTTTTATATATGGTAAGTTCATGTATTTGGAAATAGTAAAAAGAAGAAAAATATTTGTAATTTCCATCTCATGGAGAATAGAAAGGAGAAGGAGGAATGAAAGCAGAGTCATGATGTTGTCAAATGTATCCCAATTTAAATCTGATGAGGGGAAAGTTCATCAGATAAGTTAGTGTGGAAGAAGGCTATGTCCCTAACCATGCACCAACCTGACACATTCACATCAACTCAGTGATCTCTGTAAGGGAGGTCCTAAGATGTCATTTTCCTCAGAAACATTAGTTTTCACGGGACTCAGCTAAAGAGACCTAGCTAACAGTTTGGAGAGACTGCCAGGGAGGTCAGAATATCATAGCAGGAAACTGTTTTGAGACATGCAGAGGAAACTGCCTGACCTGTGACTATGTGGGCATAGCAGGCAGATCTCAGACAGTTTCATAGAAACAGCGAGGGCTGAGACAAGCCTGAGACACTTTTGAAACACTGCTGGGCCTTATGAAACCAAAATGTCACTAGTTGTTCCAATTACAGACTTTAGTGAAGAAACTAACAGGGTGAGCAACACCCACATGGATAAGGCATATTTTTCTGGAGGACAGAAGAAGCTGAAGACATCACACCCCAGGGCTTTGGTGCTTAACTGCTGCTGTGAGGGTACATAAACACTGGGTCATGATTTAGGGGAAAGAAGCAAAAGGACAAATTGTCCCAGGTTTTGATTTCTCTTAATCCAAGAGACTGAACACTACTTAATGGAATATTTAAATTATTGATGCTAACTAAGGGATGTCAAGGGAAAGGAACAGAAAAAATGGTGGGGTCAAAAAGAAGGAAAAATAGAAAGTAATAAGGTAAAGAGAAAAAAATTAAAGGGCACTTTTTAAACTGACAAATAATTCTACAAGTGTTACGTGGTACAATGATGTTTGATATTTGTATAATGATTGAATTAAGCTAATTAGCATATCCATCACCTCATCTACTTACCATTATTTTGTGGTGAGAACGTTTAAAATCTACTTTTTAAACAGTTTTGAAATATATAAATGTGTTCTTATTAACTTCAGTCACCATGCTGTTAATAAAGTAAAGAAACAACCCAGGGAGTGGGAGGTAATATCTGTAAACCATATTTCTAATGGTCTAATATTCAATATATACAAGGAACTCAAACAAGTCAATAGTAAGAAAGCAAATAGCTCAAGTAAAAAATGGAGAAAGAATCTAAATAGATATTTCTCAAAAGAAGACATATGAATGACTAGCATATTTATGAAAAAATGCTCAAAATATGTAATTATTAGGGAAATGCAAATTAAAACCACATTGAGATAACACCTCAAGTATATTAGAATGACTGTTATCAAAAAGAAAACTTTTATGCTTGATTTTTTTCTCTAGCTCCTGATGTTACTATTTATTAGGATATTTGAAATATCTCTGAGTTTATTTCAAGGTATAGAGCGTTCCAAGGAAAACTGTAATGGTGTGTTGGAGTTCTTACTATATTTGGAAAGAATGGAAGTCAGAGTGATAATAGGAAAAAAGGATGCAAGAGGCTGGTTCCTAAGACTAGAGGAAGAAAATGAGTCAGACTGGGAAACATTGGTTCCAAAGATCTCTGTACTTCTAAAAGCCTCTATTCAGTACCCTCAGCTCCCTTTTAGCTTGACCACTGTGCAAGAAGCCTTTCCTTGTTGATGAACATAGTAATCAACAATATAGAAGGGAGTAAGTTCCCATATCTATCATGAGCCCTTTTCTCATCATCCTACACTGAAAGAATTAAAATGCCTCCTCACTAAAATTGCTATTATGTAGTAAGTTTAAGCTGGTTTACACTGGATTGGGCCTGGAGAACTAACTACCAGCTAAAAACTGAATCTAGGAAATATTATTTTTTAAGTGTAACTAAATCAAGAAATGACATTGGAAGGGTATTTTTAAGTGGCCTAGAGTCTTTTTTTTTTTTTTTTTTTTATGGTATTAGATCAATAGCTGCAGTTTAAAAGGTCTATTCATTCAAGTTCTTTGGTGTAATGCTCATTTGATTTCAAATGCCTTTTACAAGTTAGAAAAGTCACTGCTCTCAAATGACTAAGGCGGAAAAGGTCAATTAAGTAATAGTCTATTCTGGTCTAGCAAGAGTCTCTTCCTTTCCAATGTTAAACTATGTATTCATTTTTAAGAGCTCGAAGTTTTTTTCAAAAGTGTTTTTTTATAAATTAGTAATATAAAAAAGTATTCATTTTAAAATCTGCTTTCACGTTTTAATCTAGAATATATAGGACATGAAGTTTTAAAATATTTCTCATCCTCGAATCTTCCCCTCATTCCATGGTCATTGCTTATATTCAGATCTTTATTACCTTGGAATATGGAATAATCTCTAAGAAAGTTTTTTTTATTCCAGTATCTCCCACTTCCAACATATGGTACTGGCAGATTAGCCTTCTTAAAGAGAAGAACATTGATATTACTACTAGGTTCAAAGTTCTTATTTTTGTTTTTTTCCACCCAATATTTCTCTAGCTCAATCTGTAAAGTCCTCATTTATTTGTCAGGCATCCACAACCTTCCATAACATCTTCCACATCTACTTTTACAACCTCGTTTCCTACTCTTTGATAGATCCTCATTCCAGAAAAATTGCAAATTTTCAGATTCCCTTTTAACACTGCTGACATTCTCACATCAGGAGTTGGTTCACGTGAAATATTTTTCAGGAAATAGCCTCGCCTTACAACCTCTTCCACCCACACAGTTTCCAGGTGCTTACATTCTGTTCATCATGCAAGATCTTGCTCAAAATCCCTCTTAACAATATTCTATTCATATACTCAAGCCTGTACTGTCTTCTGCACAATGTCTGGTTACATGTTTTTCCTCTGAACTCCAATAAAACTTTAGGTTTAGTCTCTTTTAAAATAAAATTTTTGTCTGCAAAACAAATGGCAAAAACTTCAATTCTAGTTAAATCTAACACTTCCTCTAATCAGTCTATAAACACATGCAGCTGAGCATTTAACATGTTATAAGAACATATTTACATTTTTACAATAAATTAAGATAGAAACACACAAGATGCTAACTTGATGACTACCACACCCACACTCTTCTGGATATCTGCTGCATACTTCTGCTCTCTGCTCATTACATCCTCTCCAATCTTCACTTTAGCTACTGAGCTTAATCCTGTATTTTTGAGAAAAGAGAGACAATATGAGGAGAACTGCTAAAATCTCATGAAAAATCATCTACCTGCCAACCTGCTTTGCAGGCACCTAATTCTGTCCTGCCTCATTTTACCACACATCAACTGTCTTTCCTGTTAGTATGAAAACTTTTCAACTTGGTATTAGACCTCACCCTCTCTTATCTATGCAACAATGTCATCCAGAAGTTATTTCTCAATTCTTTAGAATCATGTAGTATCTTTCATTCCACTATATAGTTTTCATCGTAAAAAAAAGTAGTGCAATTGTTTTTATATTTTAAAAAAAGATAGACAGAGACTAGTGTGGTGGCTCATACCTGTAATCCTAGCACATTGAAAGGGTGAGGTGAGAGAGTCACTTGAGCCTAGGCATTCTAGACCAGCCTGAGCAACACAGTGAGACCCCTTCTCTACAAAAAGAGATTAGCCATTCATGGTGGCAAAAACCTGTAGTCCCCACTACTCAGGAAGCTAAGGCAGGAGGATGGCTTGAGTCCTGGAGGTCAAGGCTGCAGTGAGCCCTGATTGCACCACTGCACTCCAGCTCCAGCCTGCAAGACAGAGAGAGAGAGAGAGAGAACCTCTCTGAAAAAATAAATAAATAAATAAGTAAATAATGGAAATGAAAAAGGAAAGCCTACTCAGTTCTGGGTTTCCATAGAATAGTGGCAATTGAAATCTTTCCACACAGCCTCTAAAAACTCACATAGAACAAGAGAGAGCACACACAAAACCACTCTTAACTCAGATCTAGAGCTTAACTAGTAGACAGAAATTACTAAAATCTCTAATTTACATATAAATAATAAAATAAACACCCAAAAATGAGTAGGGTCAGATCTGGAACCCAAGCTGAGGCTAAGAGTAAGAAGGAAATTGAGTAGAAAGGGGATGGTGGTGAAGCCTAGCAATAGCAGGAGATGTTAAATGACTCGAGATAAAGAGTTTCACACTTGGTGGAAGTTACTGAGAAGAGTCACAGCATGGACTACTGGGAATTGTAATGAAGGGGCTTGAAAGTGTAGGTGATCAAAGTTAGTAGTTTTCAGAAAGCACAGCTTCTGGGGAGGAGGCATTCCTTGGAAATTGGGGCTGGTGAAAGAGAAGAGAACAAATGTTGGAAACCAAGCATCCTATGAAAACAAAAAAGAATTGCAAAATCAGAAGACCCGTTAATCATTTTCCTCTGCTGAAATGAAGACAGATATCTATGAACAAAACCACTTTTTGGTATATCAAAAGAAGAGGATACTGTGGAACAAAGAAACTTGAGAATCCACATACCTAAACTTCTCTTACAAAATTACCTATTTTACTGGTCTAGGAAAATATGAGACAATTCAAACAGAAGATAAATTAGCAAAAATGAAATAAAATCCATATGCAACTGTGTATTAGTCTGTTTTCATGGCCTGGACTCTACTGTGGCCCCTTTTGGCCACATTGAAGTGGCTGGGATGCAGGGCACCAAGTCCCTAGGCTGCACATAGCGTGGGGACCCTGACCCTGGCCCACTAAACCATTTTTTCCCCCTAGACCTACTGGCCTGTGATGGGAGGGTCTGCCCTGAAGACTTCTCTCATGCCCTAGAGACATTTTCCCCATTGTTTGGGCAATTAACATTAGGCTCCTTGTTACTTATGCAAATTTCTCCAGGTGGCTTCAATTTCTCCTCAGAAAATGGGATTTTCTTTTATATTGCATTGTCAGGCTGCACATTTTCCAAACTTTTATGTTCTGCTTCCCTTATAAAACTGAATGCCTTTAACAGCACCCAAATCTCCTCTTGAATGCTTTGTTGCAGAAAATTTCTTCTGCCAGATACCCTAAATCATCTCTCTCAAGTTCAAAGTTTCACAAATCTCTAGGGCAGGAACAAAATACCACCAGACTCTTTGCTAAAACATAACAAGGGTCACCTTTGCTCCACTTCCAAGAAGTTGCTCATCTCCATCTGAGACAACCTCAGCCTGAACTTTATTGTCCATATCCCTATCAACATTTTGGGTAATTCCAAAACTTCCATTCAACAAGTCTCTAGGAAGTTCCAAACTTTAGCACATTTTCCTGTTTTCTTCTGAACCCTCCAAACTGTTCCAACCCCAGCATGTTACCCAGTTCCAAAGTCATTTCCACATTTTTTAGTATCTTTTCAGAAACACCCCACTCTACTGTTAGCAACTTACTGTGTTAGTCCATTTGCATGCTGCTGATAAAGACATACCTGAGACTGGGCAACTTACAAAAGAAACAGGTTTAATGGACATACAGTTCCACATGGGTGGAGAAGCCTCACAATCACAGCTGAAGGCAAGGAGAAGTAAATCACATCTTACGTGGATGGCGGTGGAAAGAGAGAGTTTGTGCAGGGGAACTTCTCTTTTAAAACCATCAGATCTCATAAGACTCATTCACTCTCATGAGAACAGCGCAGGAAAGACCTGCCTCCTTAATTCAAACACCTCCCATTTAGTTCCTACCATGGCACATGGGAACTGTAGGAACACACCCAAACCATATCAAACTCAGTGGGAAAAAAAAGCAGAAAATGAGAATGAACAATTTCAGCTGATGAAAATCGTATCTATTCAAAATAATATCAACAAGAAAAAAGTGAAGGATAAAACAAAAGATAAACATTTTCAAACTGACTCACAATCTAGAACTCAATTATATGCTGAACGCATAGGACAAACTTAAAATGGTGTGATTCTAAAATACTAAAAATAAAGGAATGGGTGAAGGTGTATTGAAAAAAGTAAATAAGAAAAAATGGATTGGATTTCTGAAAACAGACAAGGTACAGTAGGTCAAAAGGCATTAAAAGATATACTTTATAATGCTAAAGACCACAATATACAATATTATGAATATCTAAACAACTAACAAAACTAGCTTTATATAGTAGAAACTACAAGTGATGCAAAGGAAACTGAAAAATCTAAATGTAGAAGAATTGAACACACTATTCTCCGTACAAAAATCAAGTAGAGCAAATAATGATAATAATGATAATGTTAAAGAGGACTTAAGCAACATAATCTTATGCAAATGTATAGGGTAACAGAAAAATGCCTTAATCTCAAGTGCACAAGAAATAGTCATGAAAATTAAACATATATTTGGCCCTTCAAATCTCCAAAATTACCACGAATATTACAAGCAACATTTTCTCACAGAGCTACAATAGATTTAGAAAATAACACAATTAAAAACTAGATATTAAAAATAATAATGATGTCTCTTTATCCTGAAATTTAAAAAAGAACTTCTCCTATTAATACACAGGAGAAAGAAGAATTAGGAAATAAAATTCTGAAAACTAATAGTAATGAAAACCCTACATTTGAGATACTAACGATATAAAATAGTAATCATAAGAAAATATATGGCTATTTATATGCATAGTAATACAAATCAAAGAAGGAATAGGATTGAAGCAAATTTTCCCCAAAAAAGTTAAAGAACAAATAGAAAACCCTTTTAAAAAGGAGCAAAAAGAAAATAATTAGTGGACAAGCAAAAAGTCAATAAATTTTAAAAAGGAAAAACAGTTAAACCAGTTAATGAAAAAACTTTTAAAAGATAAAGTAATCCTTTCTAACTTGGACCCGGCAGAATGGCTCCCGCAAAGAAGGGTGGCGAGAAGAAAAAGGGCCGTTCTGCTATCAACCAGGTGGTGACCCGAGAATACACCATCAACATTCACAAGCGCATCCATGGAGTGGGCTTCAAGAAGCGTGCCCCTCGGGCACTCAAAGAGATTCGGAAATTTGCCATGAAGGAGATGGGAACTCCAGATGTGCGCATTGATACCAGGCTCAACAAAGCTGTCTGGCCCAAAGGAATAAGGAATGTCCCATACCGAATCCGTGTGCGGCTGTCCAGAAAACGTAATGAGGATGAAGATTCGCCAAATAAGCTCTACACTTTGGTTACCTATGTACCTGTTACCACTTTCAAAAATCTACAGACAGTCAATGTGGATGAGAACTAATCGCTGATCATCAAATACATCAAATAAAGTTATAAAATTGAAAAAAAAATAAAAATAAAAATAAAAACTAAAGTAATTATTAGATAACCAAATTAAAACATAAAAGACGTAAAACATAAACATAATAAATTACCCGTGGTAATAATTATTGAATGAAAAAATGAAAACATGAATTGATTTTGCCCAACAATATGCAAATAAATTGATAAAACTAGATAAAATAGATAACATTCAAAGGAAAATATAATTTATCTAAATTTATCCCAGTATAGAGAAAGTTATACTTCTACAGAGGAAATAGTTATTAAAGATTTACACCAAACCCTTAAACCCAAACTAATCTCAATTATATAACAGTATTCCTGAATAATCCCAAAGAATTCGTGATAAAGGTAGGAAAACAATAAAATAATTCCAAAAGTTTGCAGAATATAAAACTAACATACAAGAATCAATAGGCTTTATATACAAAAACAATATTTAGTGAGACAATATAATGAAAGAAAAGCCTTACTTACAGTATCAGTGAGAAAGTTAAAATACCTAGTAATGATATCATTAAGAAATGGACAAAACCTATATGGAAAAAAGCTTTAAAACATTTTCGAAAGGCAAAAAGGAAACTTGAAGAAATGGAGTGAAATTCTTACTATGGGTTTGGAAGAGTCATATCAAAAAGAGTCAATTCTCCTAGTGTTATGGAGTTTTTTTTAATATGAATCTTAGCATCATTTTGTTTATTCCTAAAAATGAGAAGACTTTGTATGGTGAAAACCATAAATCATACTGAGTGTGTCCTCTTTTAATGACTACTAATTTTCTTAAAGATATGTACATTGTTGGTGTAGTTATAGTTCATTTATTTCTGCTGCTGTATAACCTTCTTCTGCGTGGATTTTCCACAGTATATTCATCCATTCTACTGTTGAAAATAGTTTGGGTGATTTCTAATGTGAGGTTATTTCAAAGAGTGTTGCCATGAACATTATTGTCCATTTCTTTGTTGAAAACATATTTCTTGGGCTCTATGTGTAGAATTGCAAGGTTATAGGTTATTAAAACATTTAGTTTTTAATCTGTACTGCCAAAGAGTTGCCAACGAAGAGTCCAAATCTGTAAAATATTTTAAGAGATTTATTCTGAGCCAAATATGAGTGACCATGGCCCATTACACAGCCCTCAGGAGGTCCTGAGAACATGTGCCCAAGGTGGTCGGGGTGCAGCTTGGTTTTATACATTTTAGGGACGTATGAGACATCAATCAAATACATTTAGGAAATATATTGGTTTGGCCCAGAAAGGCGGGACAACCCAAAGCAGGGGTGGCGGGGGTGGTGGGGGTTCCCAGGCTATAGGTGATGTAAGTAAATATAGGTAAATTTAAACATTTTCTGGTTGACAATTGGTTGGGTTTATCTAAAAACCTGGGATCACAGAAAGGAAACATTCAGATTAAGGTAAAAGATTGTGGAGACCAAGGTTCTTTTGAAGTCTTATAGTTTGAAGTCTTATAGTGGCTGCCCTTAGAGGCAATAGATGACAACTGTTTCCTGTTCAGATATTTAAAAGGTGCTAGGCTTTTAGTTAATCTTTTTAGGATTGGGAGGGCCTGGAAGAAAAAGATCTAACTATGTTAATAGAGATTCTTTCCAGCTGAAAATTTTACCCCACAAATCACAGCTTTGCAGGACCATTTCAAAATATGGCAAAGAAACATGTTTTTGGATAAAACATGTTGATTTTTTTCCTTGTCTTGTAATGTTATGACAGAGTCAGGTTGGAAAGTAAGTCACATTATACAGCGTTAAAAAAAATAAATAAAAAATAAACGTTTGATGAAAATTCATGATTTGTAGGGCATGACTCCACAGACCTCTTAAATAGGAATTTGGGCAAGATAAAAAAAATCAGAGTTTAGTCCTCAGGGTTTTCCAAAGTGGTTGTACAAATACTTCCACCCACAGTGTATGAGAATTCTGATATTTCCAGCCTCAGCAACTATTGGCATTTTGTCTTTTTCATTTTACTCATTTTTGTGGGTATGTAGTAGAATCACATTGTGGTTTTTATTGCATTTCCTTGATCACTGCACAAGTTGTTGGCCTTTTGAATCTTTTCTAAAATTTAAAAACTATGTTTATGGATATCTAATAACTGTTGAATACCCCTTAGATGAAGATTCTTTTTAAGTCTTTATTCCCTGTTTCTACTAGGTTGCCTTTTTCTCCTTCATTCAAATAGATCCTTTACATATTCTGTATACATAAAGGATGTGAAGATATATGGATTGACATCTTCGCTCACTCTGTGGCTTGACTTTTTACTTTCTTAATTATTTCTTTTGATGACCAGAGTTATTAATCTGATACAGTCAAATTTATGAAGCTGCTTTTTTATGGTTAACATTTTTTGTGTACTGTTCAAACTTCCTTTTTCTACTCTAAGCTCATGAAGATGTTCTTCCATGTTTTGGTGTTGTTGTTATTGTTGTTGTTTTCTAAATGATATTGTTTTTCCTTTCACTGTCAGATCAAATCCCTCTGGAATTATTTTGTTTGGGTGTGAAGTAGGATTTTAGATTCACTTTTATTATATTTGTAATAGGGGTCTCCAGTTTTCCTTGAGCATGTCAGTTCATGTTTACATTCCAAATGTTAATGTAGGCATTCTATTTGGAGGAATGTTGTGGGGGAAAAAGCTGCTAAATTTTCTTAATATTTAATTAATCATTTTATTCTAAAACTATTGATTATATATCATTGTCTCACAATTTTTTTTTTTTTTTTTTAAGGAATGGAAGGTCATAATTACATTTTCTTTTTTTTTTTTTTTTTAATTATACTTTAAGTTCTAGGGTACATATGCATAACGTGCAGGTTTGTTACATATGTATACCTGTGCCATGTTGGTGTGCTGCACCCATCAAGTCGTCAGCACCCATCAATTCATCATTTATATCAGGTATAACTCCCCAATGCAATCCCTCCCCCCTCCCCCCTCCCCACCTCCCCATGATAGGCCCCAGTGTGTGATGTTCCCCTTCCCGAGTCCAAGTGAACTCATTGTTCAGTTCCCACCTATGAGTGAGAACATGCAGTGTTTGGTTTTCTCTTCTTGTGATAGTTTGCTAAGAATGATGGTTTCCAGCTGCATCCATGTCCCTACAAAGAACGCAAACTCATCCTTTTTTATGGCTGCATAGTATTCCATGGTGTATATGTGCCACATTTTCTTAATCCAGTCTGACACTGATGGACATTTGGGTTGATTCCAAGTCTTTGCTATTGTGAATAGTGCCGCAATAAACATACGTGTGCATGTGTCTTTGTAGTAGCATAATTTATAATCCTTTGGGTATATACCCAGTAGTGGGATGGCTGGGTCATATGGTACATCTAGTTCTAGATCCTTGAGGAATTGCCATACTGTTTTCCATCATGGTTGAACTAGTTTACAACTAGTTCAACCATGATGGTACCATGATGGTTGGTTGAACTAGTTTACAACTAGTCCCACCAACAGTGTAAAAGTGTTCCAATTCCTCCACATCCTCTCCAACACCTGTTGTTTCCTGATTTTTTAATGATTGCCATTCTAACTGGTGTGAGATGGTATCTCATTGTGGTTTTGATTTGCATTTCTCTGATGGCCAGTGATGATGAGCATTTTTTCATGTGTCTGTTGGCTGTATGAATGTCTTCTTTTGAGAAATGTCTGTTCATATCCTTTCCCCACTTTTTATTCACAATTGCTTCAAAGAGAATAAAATACCTAGGAATCCAACTTACAAGGGATGTAAAGGACCTCTTCAAGGAGAACTACAAACCACTGCTCAGTGAAATCAAAGAGGACACAAACAAATGGAAGAACATACCATGCTCATCGATAGGAAGAATCAATATCGTGAAAATGGCCATACTGCCCAAGGTTATTTATAGATTCAATGCCATCCCCATCAAGCTACCAATGAGTTTCTTCACAGAATTGGAAAAAACTGCTTTAAAGTTCATATGGAACCAAAAAAGAGCCCGCATTGCCAAGACAATCCTAAGTCAAAAGGACAAAGCTGGAGGCGTCACGCTACCTGACTTCAAACTATACTACAAGGCTACAGTAACCAAAACAGCATGGTACTGGTACCAAAACAGAGATATAGACCAATGGAACAGAACAGAGTCCTCAGAAATAATACCACACATCTACAGCCATCTGATCTTTGACAAACCTGAGAGGAACAAGAAATGGGGAAAGGATTCCCTATTTAATAAATGGTGCTGGGAAAATTGGCTAGCCATAAGTAGAAAGCTGAAACTGGATCCTTTCCTTACTCCTTATACGAAGATTAATTCAAGATGGATTAGAGACTTAAATGTTAGACCTATTACCATAAAAACCCTAGAAGAAAATCTAGGTAGTACCATTCAGGACATAGGCATGGGCAAGGACTTCATGTCTAAAACACCAAAAGCAACGGCAGCAAAAGCCAAAATTGACAAATGGGATCTCATTAAACTAAAGAGCTTCTGCACAGCAGAAGAAACTACTATCAGAGTGAACAGGCAACCTACAGAATGGGAGAAATTTTTTGCAATCTACTCATCTGACAAAGGGCTAATTTCCAGAATCTACAAAGAACTCAAACAAATACACAAGTCTCACAAATTTTAAATAGCATCTTTGGTTATATATGCCATACATTTTGGAGATAACGTTTTTGAGGTACAAATATTTTATCTCAGCAATTCCTGATTGCCTCAGGACTCAACACGTAACTAGGTGTTCCATGAACTATGTGATCACTCACTGAAAGGAAGACAAATGAATTGAATAAAACAAAGCCAACTTTCAGCTTTAAGATTTCCAAATAGACTTATTTAAATGCCTAGCAGTATCTCAAAATTCAAGGGTTGGTATTTTCACAAAAAATCTCTTTGTTTTCAACTTTGTAAATTCTAAAAAAAAAAAAATAGTATATGCCATAAAAAAAGAGTTAAGAAAGATAATAGGTGAAAAACAGGACTATCCCTCCTCAGGGCTATATGAGGTTTGAACATTCTGGGAAAAATCAGCACTGAGCTGATGAGAAGTAAAATAATGAGTTGAAAATTAGCTGAGTGTGGTGTCCCATGCCTGTAGCCCCAGCTACTCAGGAGGCCGAGGCAAGAAGAGAGCTTGAGTGTGGGAGGTCGAGGCTAAAGTGATCTGTGACCGTGATGCTGCACTCTAGTTCTAGCCTGGATGAGACAGAGACTTAGACCCTGAGTGACACTGTCTCAAAAAAAGAAAAAAATGAAAAAGAAAAAGTTAGTGAGTTTTCTTCAGTTTCCCAATGTTTGTCAAAGCCTGGGGATTATAGAATATCTTGTACCTTTGGTTAAACCTACCCCATTGTATTTATGGGGTACAACTGTGAGGTTGCTAACTCCAGAGGCCCAGAAGCAAGGTACTAATGTCCTTTACTATCATTTAATCAAAGGAACCTAGTGTTTAAAATAAGGGGCAGACTAAGGGGGATTTGTAAGTGGTTGCTGTAACTAAACTATAGGTATTTCACAGACACAATGAGAAAACAAGATAAATCCTAGTAGGGAACTTTGTATTCATCTTAGTGTATGCCAATGGAAGAAAGAAAATGTCTATAAACAAAAAATTCCCTTCACTCCTTTTGTGGGATGAATTGTGACCTCCATCAATTCATACATTGAAGTCCTAAACCCTGGCACTTCAGAATGTGACTGTATTTGGATATAGGGCCTTTAAAAATGTAAGTCAGGTAAAACAGATCATATGGGTGGACCCTAATTCAATATAACTGATGTCCTTATAAGAAGAGGAGATTAGGACACACACACACGAAAGATGATGAAAAAACACCAAAAAAGATGGCCATCTACATACTAATTACAAAGAACTTAGAATAAACCAACCCTGATGATACCTTGATCTTTGACTTTATAGCCTCCAGAAATGTGAGAAAATAAATTTCTCTTGTTAAACTACCTGATCTGTGTTAGTTATTATGGCAGCTCTAGAAAACCAATACATCTTCCTTCCACTCCTAGATTTATTTAAGCCCTCTTTGAATTTAAATGCTATCATTGGCAGAAAGCAAAAAACGGTAGAACCCTGGATTGAGATATGAATAAAATGTTAAATGGCTGAATAATTACTGACTGAGTTTACCTGAAAACAATTAAGCTATTTTTTTTTCTGCTTGCCCAGCAACAGTCAAAAGAAAGGGGAAAAAAACCATACAATTATATCAATAAATACAGAAAATGAATTAGACAAAATCAAACACCCATTCATGATGAAAACTGTCAGCAAATAGGAATAGAGCAAACTTCCTCAACTTGACAGAGAGCATCTGCAAAAATCCTAGTGCTAACTTCATACTTAATGGTGAGAAATAGGAAGCCTTATCAGTAAGATCAGAAATAAGCAATGTTATCTCCTCTCACCACTGCTTTTTAACAAAGTACTAAAACTCCTAGCTAGTGAAATAAGATAAGAATAAGAAATAAGAGACATACTGATAGGTAAAGAAGAAATAAAACTATCTTTGTTTGCAGGTGACATAATCATCTACTTAGAAAATCTGAAAGAATCAACAAAAAAAACTATCTTGGAACTAATGAGCATTATAGCAAGGTTGCATAGGTAAAGCTTATCTACAAAAATTAATCACTCTACCAGGCTTTCTACTTTTTCCATTAAACCTTTGGCATATTGATCACAGGTTTTTAAAGTACCTGGTCTAATAATTACAACATTCCTGCCATATCTGACTCTGGTACTGATGCTTGCTCTGTCTCTTTAAACTGTGTTTTATTTTTTCCTTCAGTATGGTTTATAATTTTTGTTGTTATTGTTGAAAGATGAGCATGATATACTATGTAAAAACAACTGCAACAATAAAACTTTAGCAATGTAGTGGTAAGATCCAGAAGAAGAGGAAGTCTCCTATAGTCCTATGGTTAGATCCCAGTCTTTTATTAAACTTGTGCGCGTGAACTGTGAACTTCATACTTGCTTCTCAGTTTTGTTTTGTTTCCCCCTCCATTATGTGGGATAGGATGACCAGAAGGGGCTGGAGTTGAATATTTTCTACTTGCAAAGTGGTAGGCTAGAGCAGGCTGGCTTTGAGTATATCCCTTCTCCCATGTCACTTAGGCTCTGATAAAATCCCAGCAGGTAAGGCTCTGATCATATAGTTTCTGCTGAGGGTAGCCTTGCCAACAAGAACAGAATATTTCAGAGTATTTTAAAATGATTCATTTTTTCCCCTCTCCCTGATAAAGGCAGAGGGGACTTTTTTTTTTTTATACTTATTGTGAGGACCAGGTACAGCTCCAGGATGTAAAGCTCACAAAAATGTAGGGATCATCCTTTGTTTGGGTCCCCCTGGAATGTTTTAATCTCAGACTTGTCCACTCTGAGCCTCCATTAATTTGTGAATTTCTGTGCAGGTTTTCCCACCTAAAGAAGGTTCCCGTGATTTTTGTCCTGGTAAATTGTGATAGTGTGTCCCCCTGTCTTTCTCTCCCATTTGGTGGACAGAATTTGCCTTGTGAGCTTACTTCTCTGAGCGATCCAAGAAGAACTGTTGATTCATCATTTTGTTCAGTTTTTTACTTGTTGTTGAGATGAAGTGCTGGCCGCTAAGCTCCCTACATGCTGGACGGAAACCCAGAAGTCAATGGCTATGTCTTTTGTAATTATCTTCTTTTCTTAGAATTGTAAGTTTTAAATATAGTAAAATTAAAGATTTTTAAAAAATAAATGGGTTACCATAGACTCCTAATGTAGACTTGCTTTTGACAAACTCAGGAATAAAAGTTGGAAACTAAAACTTTGCTTGATGTAAGAAAAAATAATTTCATTGAAGTGGCAAATAGAAAAAGAATACACGTTGTTAATGGTATTGTGATGACACAATATTATTCACTACAATAAAATGAAATTAAAAATCCTGAACTGTTTTATGAATATTATTTCCTAATAATTCTAATGAAAGTACATCTGTGCATCAAAGGTCAAAATGTTCACTATGCTAAATAGACTTAAGCAACATGATTTTATGTTACCGCGTGCCTTAGAAAAGCAGTAACTCTGGACATTAAATTGGACACTTTGAGAAACTGCATTTATTCTTTCTGATTGGTAAGACAGAATTTGGTCTAGTTGGGTAGTAACTTGCTAAATTAAGGGTGAAGATTAGAAGGGCCCTACTAGCTCACTTAATGAACAAAGGAGATACAGTCAGATGGTAAATATTTTATTTTTAAGTCACTTATCTTTAAGTTTCATTATCTGTATAATAATAATGCTAAAAATAATAATAGCGATTATTATAGAGTTGAAGTAAAAATTTAGCAACCTGGTTTGTTTTAAGCCTTTGACGTTCACTTAGTTACCGAGCTACTTAAATTAGGGTTTGTATGAAAGTCATTTTCTTGATCAGAAACTGTTCCCCAATAAACCCATTTTCATTTTTGTTGTTTTAGAAAAACATGGTGGGCATTTTTGTGATATTATAAAATTAATTACATCTGTAGCACACAATATGTAACACACTTGTTACATCCTTATTTCTGAGTAAAGTAGGGCAAAAGGAAAGAAAAATATGCAAGAATGAAAATCACTATTCTCTTAATTGCTTTATTATATACTTCACTTTTTGTAGTGGAAAAATAAACACATCTTACAGTCAAAGAAATAGTAGAGGCACAAATATAGTAGAAAAGGAATCATGAATTTTCTCCCATTTGTGGAAACCGATGGTTTAAGTCTATCCAAAACAAACTTCAATTTTTAGCAAAGAAACTCTATCTAATGCATTTATTTGGAAGGGATTTTGAAAATATCTATACAAATTTATAGGTTATTTTGGAAAATCTTGCTTTTCAGGGATACTGATTTCATTGTGGCTAAGCAGCCGCTTATGACCTTGAACAAAGCAGAAGTCTTGGAATGCTTTCCTGCTGTCTGTGTGGACCTGCGCTTGCCAGTTACTGCACAAAGAAATAGTTTAATTCCACATGGAATACAGGTATGTTTGGGTTTCAGGAAATAATAGAGTACTGTTGATTAATTGTGAACCAGAACAAATAAGCCACAAGAGGGCATATTTTTCTTTATTTCATCACTCATATACAAATAAGGCTTGCCTCAGTTGGGTATCACAGGAATTCCCTCTTCAACCTCATTTTCTTAGAAGGATACACTGTATCTAAAATATGCTCTAAGGGTAGAATGATGGTGGTATGAAGGTATTTTTAAAAAGCAAACTTAAATATGATTTTTATATCATGCATAAGAAAGTTGTTTATTTTTCCTTAAAGTCCTTCCTTGGGGATTGTTTATTGATATAAGTACATTGTTACAAATCAAACACAAAGAGGCATTTATCTGACTAAATTCTACCAATCTGCAATAGCCATGTAGACTCCTATATGAGGCAAGGAAAACCTTTCCAACTTCTAGTGAATGTTCATAGTCAAGGAGGATTTTCTTTTCTGAAGTCTCAGGATTTGGGCCAAAGAGGCTGGACTGTGTTTTTATTTTTATTTTGAAGTACATTCCTGCTGAATTTAATTATTCACCACACCCCAACCCAGCTAAGTAAATATAGCCTTAAGATTCTGGCTTGGACAGTTTTGAAAAATAGCTGATTTTTTTAAATTTTCTTCTTTTCTTTTCTTTAGTTTTAAGAAAAGCCTCTATAGAAAGGTGAAATATTCTGTAGAGGGCATTGAGGCAGAATTCACAAGGAGCTGAGTGATAGCTATGCCTTCCTTGGCCCTGGTTTCCTTGTGTCTCACATGAGGTCTAGAAGGTTTTAAGGTGTCTTCTAACTCTGAATGTTTATGATTATTTATGATTTTATAAAAGTTTAAAACTTAAAAGTATGAAGCAAAGTTTGGACAGTTTTACATCCCAATTAACTAAACATAAACTGTTTTCTGTCTTTATCTGATGATGAGAAGCAGGGATATATTTACTTCTGAGAGTTCTATGTATGTATAATTAATACAGAAATAAAAGATGAAAGTCAGGTGTGTTTTTTCCCATCATTAAACACATCAAATGATTTTATAATGTAAATATCTAATGATCCAGTGATGAGTGTATTGCTATGATCAAATGAAATAGATGGAAAAAATACCTGGAGTTTATAAGAAGAAACTAGCTAATAGAAGATAAGGAGCTAGGAGAGCTGCTTTAAACTCATGCCCTCACTTGTTCCAATTTAGATGTAATTTAACATATATGCCAATTTTCTTGGATGAGGATAACAACATTTCTTATCTGTCAGTGCTGATAAATTGATATATGAGAAAACATTTGTAAAGTGGTATTTATTATAAGACAGAGAGGTTTTGTGTATGACTAAGGTATGACTAGTTTTAGAGAAGTAAGCATAAAAATGATATGCTTTTTAACCCAATTTTCCTTGCTTGCCTCTGTGTATAAACTTTGGGGTCTCCTTTCTCAATTATTTTCTTTCATATTCACCAAGTTTTCATTTGATTTGTGAATATAAAACTGTTCAGAGAGAACTAAGATTGTAGATTTTGTTGGGTTTAGTATCTTCTGCTGAGAGTACAGCCAAATGTTCTGCTAGATTTAAGCTCTGGACCCAGTAATTACCTTTCTCCTGTCTTCTGGGCAGAGGTAGCTATATGTGGAATTGGAGAAGCCTACAATATGTCTATTCTACCCTAACCCATCCCTGCCGCCTTTTCCCATGGCTCTCAACATAGCTTGATGATTACTGAAATTATACAATTAGAATTTTATTCTTTGGATTTGTTTGGCATCAAATGTGATCCTTTGAGAAATAGTGTATTTCATATTGCCTAACACATATCACTACCATAAAATGAAAATTACTTATTCATATTATATTGTGAGCCTGAATAGAGATGGGTGAGGAGTAGTATGTCTCAGAATAGCCTAGATTCTCAAGGCACACAATTTATTTATTCAATAGTGTTTCCAAGAACATGAAAGTTATTTGTTTTCTTTTCTTCTTCTTTTTGTTTGTATTTTTCCTCTTGGACTGAAACAGGCATACAAGCAGCAATTAGGTGGTTTTAACTGATGATATACACATCGCTTTCAGTGAAATTAAGGCTCACTTGTTAAATCTTGAATAGTCACCCTTGAAGACAAACCAAACCACACAATACACCTTATATTTTTTGTAAAATATATTTTTTCCCACTGAGTTTTATTTTAAGAATTTAGATAGGGTATTACCCCTATAGGACAGAATACTAAATTGCTTTTGATGAAAGTGAATCTCAAACTCTTAGAAAAGGTCGTTAAAGCTATCTTGGTGGGACCCTATACAGTTATTAGAAATTCAGAAATAAATCCAGTGACTGAATATTAACATTATTTCTACTGTTTTTATTAACTTGTTTAATATACAAATATTGGTTAAACACCTAGCACATTCAAGACATTCAGGGAAGCAGCCTGAAGATTATGGAGCCATGGTCACAGCTGAGGCCATTTATCACATTGGGCAATATATTAACAGTTGATTCTGTCTGCTTTGTGCTCAGAGTCATTAAAAGGAAGGAAAGCACAGAACTCATGTTCCAGATGTTGTTTTCTCATGGTATGTTCAGGATACTCTGGTAAATTCTGTCTAAATTTGAAGCCAGAACATCTTAAACTAAATCACTACAACACAATGTCACAGGCATTATATTAGAGGATGAAGAAACAAAGACACAAAACAGCCAAAACTTTTGTATGGGATGCAGACACGTGCATAACTAATTATAATATAACATGAAAAGAGCTTATTATAGTAGTGAAATCAAAGTGCTTTGGGAAAACAGGAGGGAGTGATTAATTCTATAGGGGCTTTATGGAAAGGATTGAATGGTAGCAAAGGAAGGTTTCATTTGGTTTAAGCATATTAAGCTACAACTTAAAAGAGAAAAGAGGAAAATGGGAAATCCAAAGTTAACCACATTCTGGCCAATAAACTGACAAAATTATTTAAAAGTTTAAAAATAGAGTTGTTTTTTTTTTTTTAATCAAAAACTGCTTACTATAGACCCATCATATATGGGGGACAAAAAGATATTTTGTTTTCACAATGACCTTGTAGTTTGGATGGAAGTGCAATGACATATACAAATGAAAATAACATAAAAACATAGAAAAATACAATAAACAATTGCATGACTAGGTGCAGAATGAGTGGTGTAACATTAAATATAAAGCATTCAGAAAAAAATGAAATAAAAGTTGCTATAGTTTGAAATAGTCTATGAGGACTTACATTTTTTTTTCTCTTTCCAAAGAGGGTATTTATGGGGTTGATTGGTTGTGAGTCCAAACCAAGGTTATACAGTGGGGCAGCATGAGACACAAGAAAGAGCCTTGGTCAGATTTGGGAAACCTGAGCCTTTCCTTAGCCTGACTCTGCCACCAACCACCTATAACTTAAAATGACTCATTTAGCTTCTGTGGCCCTCAGCCCTCTGCCACAGATAAAAGGTCAAATGAAGAATGTCTTCTACCCCTTTCAATTATTCCATTACTGCATTTGTCTGTTCACCATCTCCAAATCAAGATATCTCTTGATACTTGCTAAGGACGCTTTGGGACCCTTGATTTGTGCTCTTAAATCAAGCTGACAAATGCAGGATCCCATGGCTGCTTTCTTTCCATGTCTCTACCTCATGTGAGATTTATGTTTGGGACTAAGGGCAAGGTGTGTGACTATAAACATGGATTTCTCATCACAAAGGATTTACCATGCAGCTAAAAATGCCTGACTTACAGGGCTCACCAAATGCACAGGCCTTTTTATAATGTCCCTGACGGTGGCCTCATGAGCTCACATTGTCATATATTTTTGCAGAATCTGTAGAAGTGAGATATTTCTGTGTTACTTTTGCTTAAAGAGGTAGAAGTGAGATATTTCTGCATTACTTTTTCTTAAAGAGGATCCTGCATTCAAATTGCATAGGTTCCAGGTTCATCAAAACTTAGATTTTCTCCTTGTCGTCAAATACTTCTAAGTTCCTACTATGTGAATAAGGGGTGCAAAAATCTAAAAAAACAAAACAAACAAACAAAAAAACAAAACAAAACTCCCGAAGACAAGAATATGAAGCACATCTCTTTGTAGGTCTGGTTTTGTAAGGGAAAGAGGAAGAAAGGATTACATTCTACTCGTTTTTATCTCTTTCTGTTTGGTCTTTATTGGGCGCCAGCCCCTTAATGGAGGGCTGATCCCTGTTCTTCATCCCTATGCCTGCCTTGTCAAGGCCATTAACTATGGACTGAGGTTTTACATAGTGGAACGCAGATATTGTTTTGTGGGATTAGCATTTTTAGGACGGTGTTTGTGGTCACTCTCTCTGTTTCTTCCTCACGGGGTCCCTTAACAGGTTTTATGGTATAGAGAAAGAAATAAAGAGGTCCCCAAACCACCCAGAAGGAAAATCAGACGTCGGAGGTTGCTTTACATATAGGGTGCCCTGTCCTGCTAAACATCCGTCAGCGCGACCGGGGCTACCTCTAAAGCCATGCTACTGGCAGCCTCGGCGCAGCAGGGATGAACTTCTGCACGCTTGGGAGTTCTGGCGTGCGCAGTGGAAGGGGGGCGGGGGCTGGGGGAGGAGATCGGAAGGGGAAAGGTAATCCCCGGCGTTTTCAGCATCCTCTTTTTAGAAAGACTGGGTCTCTCCCAGGACAGCTGCTGCGGTCACACCACAAACTTAAAAGCCGCCCTCCTGTTTGGAGCGTGCCTTTCCTCGCCACCCTCGCCTCCCCAAAGCTCCAGCTGGTGCCTCGCTCTCCGCCTGTCCCAGCGCGGCGCTCGGGGGAGGCAGCAGCGCCCCCTGCCTCCCGGCCTGGCCCCTGCGGCCGCAGCTTCCCGGCTCTGCCAGGGCTGCTGGCGGTTCCGCCGCTCAGCCAGGGCTGCGGCTCAGAGGAACGCGCGCCGGTGTCCCGGGTCGCCGCGCCGCTGGACCTCAGCCTGTATCCCGTTCCTCTCTCCCTGAAAAGCCACCAGGAAAAGAGAGAGAGAGAATAGTTCACAGCAGGTAAGTCTGGTTTGGGTCACCTGCTACTCCAGTGGGAGTGTGTGCTGGAGACCGCGGTGCTAAGCGGGGGTAGTGGGATTTGGGGGTGGCTGTGTCCGAAGTGGTGGATGAGCAGGGTTTGGGAGATAAGGAATCATCCTGAGACAGAGAAGGCTCCCGCGAGCGGACAGAGAGTGGGCGTCCAGGGTAGCAGACGCGAAATCGGTGCGCAGTAAGCGCGGCGCCGGTTTCAGCGTGGCCCCTGGGGCGCAGTCCCACCCCGCCTCAGCAGCTGCGGAGCCTACTCCTCTCAAGCCTCCGCCTGGCAGCACCGCACAAAGTTTTCCTCCCGAGACGCACCCAGGAACTTTGCTCTCTCCCTGGTTTCCTCGCTCCCCCACCACCCCTCCAGTTCTGGGCAGCGGAGAGCGCCTATGAAAGTGTCCCCGGCTTCCGCCCGCTGCAGGTTGATTTGGAGACGCTTTGGTCGGGAACATCCGGGGAGGATTTGACCAAAGGGCATCTGCGCCCTCGCTCGCTCCTTTCGCTGTTGGTCTAGGGGGAAGGGAAAGGGACAAGGAAGAGGGAAGGGAAGCGTGGTGGTTTTTATGTAGCGTTTTGGGAGAGGAATGGGCGACGCCTTTTTCCTCGCCGGGGAATCGCGACGCTCCGTCTGATGGAAGTGTGCATCCTTTTAGATTTAGAGGAAAAGTTGGAGTCAAAGAGCAGCCACAAAGCTGGCTATCTGAAATGTGGTTAAGGCAAAACACTCGAGGGATCCCTCTGTAGTAGTGGGCTTGGCTCACTTTGGAAAGACCGGATTTGACTCGTGCCGGGCATTTAACCAGGAGTGCGGTCCCCCGGGTGTTTCCTCCCGGCTTCCGCCCAACAAGCCCGGAGTTAATGCGTTAATGGGCTACGCTGGTAGCGCACGGGCCGTTTTCGGCGCTGATTCTCCTCCTCTGATGACTCGAGTTCAACCTACTGGGCTGAGTTGCTTTGACTCCGTCCCAGTGCAAGGAAGGAAATTGACAGAAGGAGGAGACACTGCGCTCTGGCAGGGCGCTCTTGGATCCAGGGGACTGGACCAGAGCCGCGCCAGCAGCTGGGGCCGCTAATGTCCGGGATTCCGAGTTATGGGGACAGGAGTTAAACGGGCGAACTTTCAGCGATTTCGCCTCGAGCGAAGCGGTAATAAAATGCAAGCTTATCTGCGTGGACTCTTATTTCATCACCAAAACCCCACCACTTCTCCCTTAAATTAGTGCTATTTATACAAGCAAAAGAAGAGAGGAGAGGAACCAAAGTTTATGGTTTAGACTAAAAAGGGTTCTCCTGAATATGTGCGCAGGCGGGGAATGGCGTGGTGGGGGCGCGCGGAGACGAGGGGGAGGATTTCCTAACAGAGAGGGAAGGATTGAGGCGGAGGTAGAGGGGAGGTCTGAGACATCTCCTGGGTCTGGTGCTGCTGCTGTTGTGTAACCATGACAACCGCGGGGGCAAGGGCGGTCAGAGCCTTTCCAGTCCTGCACGTGGAAAGAAAAATGTGAAAGGCGGAGAAGGGAGAGAGCCACATGTCATCACTCCAGTGATGCCTTCCCTTCTCCTTTTCCTTCTCTTTTTCGTTCTCCTTCTTTGAGGCCAGACAGCAAGGAGGATGAGCAAGGAGACACACATATCATCACTCCAGTGATGCCCTCCCTTCTCCTTTTCCTTCTCCGAGGCCAGTCAGCAAGGAGAATGAGCAAGAAGATCTGGATTGGGAGTGATCAGCCCCAGCTGGCCACTGCTTTAACCCACTCCGGTCTTAGAGTCTCTGAGACTCGCCCCAGCAGCTAAGGCTGGTCAGGGGTGCAATCGCTGACAGGCGCAAAGTGATGACCCTGGTCAGGGAGATGGGAAAAGACCTTGGCTCTTGGAAGGGAAAGGCCAGGAAATATAGGAAGGTGATGTGGGACGAGATAAGAGTAGGGTCAAGGGCTGAGAGACAGTAACACAGTACTGATTCGGATTGCCAACATTTCCAATGGAATTTGCCCAATTGTGAAATGGAAAATTGCTAGAGAAGGGAAGAGACATTTATCAAACACCTATTGTGTTTCAGGTGCTGTGAACTTTGTCACAATTAATATCCTCAACAATATGATACAAGTGTCATTATTCTCTTATTCTTTTCATTTCTTTTTGAACAGAAAAAAAAAAAACAGAGACATAAAGAGTTATAAATGGGTATTGTCCCATTTTGGCTTTTATGTTCTTAACAAAGAATCATAATTCTTAAAAAGTTGTGTTGATGGGGGAATAAGCTAGGTAGTTATTATTTTAGACATGATAATAAATGAGATGCAAAAATGTTGCTTGATGTGCCAAATATAAGCTGAGTAAGGGACAGGGCTGAGATAGGAACTGTTTTACCTGGGTGTGGGTCTCCTTTCAGAAACTTCAAGCAAGTTGTCATGACCCCACTTAATGGGAGGACTTTCTGAGGTCAGTTATGATGCTGTATCTGTATCTGTTATCATTTACATGTGGAGGACACTCAAAAATTTAAATGCGATTCATGGTTGAGAATGAGAATGAACCACATCAAACTGATAAGCTCAGAATCATATGTATGTGATATTAAAGATCTATTAATACCTATAGGTTTCATTTTCCTTTGTAGGAATTATTAGTTTCTTTAACAATGTCCATAAAGGGGGAAAAAAAAAGAAAATAATTTATCAAATAGAAATCCCATGGTTGTGTTAAGAATATCTCCTGAGATTAGTTTTCCTCTGTCTACTTATTGTCCTCATAACCTGAATACCTAAGAATTTACATCGTATTTCAGCATCATTGGTTCACTTTTGTAGTTTGCTCTGGTTACTTTCCTGTTGACATTTTGAGATGAGAGGTTAAGAAAAAGTATCTGGCAATGTAAAATGTTTTGGAATTATCAGGAAACTATAATCAACACTAGCAGAAACTAATGATAAAAGATAGAAAAGTAATTGCTGTGGCTTTCTTTTGCCTTTCACCAGAATTGCCTTCATAGGTAAGTCTTTACTAATGATTTGCTTTATATTTTGCAGAAGGAAAATACACAAAGAAAAACTGAATTTGTAATCTCTCTTTTATATAGGGGGAGGACTAGTAAGCGTGGGAATGGGAATTATTTTTGGTGGCAGGGAAGGTCAGGAATATAAACAACTGGAAAGGCAGAGGAAGCACATCTTCTACTGTTTCCGAAAGGGTAACAGACCGGACTTCAGGTTTCAACTTGAGTCACCAAGCTGATTTACTCTCACATATTTTTCTTTTCCAAAACTAAGAAGGATATTGCTTGGGGTTGAAGTTAAATTAATTCAAGAAGTTTCATAGTCTCCAGTTATTCTTCATACTGTGCTCTCATTCCAATGCATGGACATTTGTTAACTATCAGAAGGGTTATCATAAACCAGAGGTGTCTCTGAAGATAACTTCAGGGATTGGCAAGCATCTCTGTGTCTCAGTGTCTGTTTACTACAGTAATAGAGCTACTGGGCTAACTCATTACTATTTTTATTATGCCTGTGTAATATCAAATTCTCAATCTCAAGGGGAAGACATTCTAATTGGTGCTAGTTTAATGAGTATTATGTCTTCAGGTTGTTTGTTATAGCTTCATTATTTTGGAAAAGCAAATGTTGACTCTGAACTTTGCTGTTCTGTCTGGGCGGTTCACTACATTGCTGACACATGTTCCTTGAGAATCATCCTTGTCAATTAATAAATAATTTTATTCATCAACAAGAGTAGCCATAGGCTTGTTTTGAAAAGTTCTTATTATTCTTCCTCTAAACACCTGGAGCTGCACAGCGTACTTAAGTAAAGTAGTATTTCAACACTCCATAACATAATCCTTGAAAGAAGAAATAAATATTCACATTTGTGGAATAAGTCATAGTAACAATAATAGTAATGATGATTTTCTATGGGCAGTAAAGCTGATCACATTCTTTCCTGCCTGAAAACATGGTTTTAAAACAATTCCCATTCTCCAGGAAACATAGCCAAAATCCTTTTTAATTTTATACATTTTCCATACCTGTCAAGCTAATAGTCTATTTTCAAACATTTGTGTTCTTCTTTACTTTTTCTGTGGTTATAATCCCTTACTAGGTAATAAGAATCTTGAGGGTAGGAATTTGTCTTCCTTAACTTTTTATACCTTCATGTTGTTCAGTGCTGAACAAATTCTAAATACTATCGAAGTATAACCAATTGTTTAAATAGGTAATAGTGATTTTGAGTCTTTTTATTGACTGTAAAAGTCAAACTAAAGATTTTGGAGTTTATAATTTACTTTCTCTGAGATTTTAGCAAAAAGTGTTATTTACAATATTAGGATTTTACCCCTCATAAAAAATTGTGAGAGACTGGGAGTTTTATGATAATGCATAACATACAGAAATAGTGTAATGATCAGATCAGATAGAGTATATAAAAATAATAATTAAAAATTATTTAAAATTATTTTTTGTAATGTTTAGAAGTATCCAATTAATAAAGATAGGTATACATCATGTATGTCCATGTTAATTCATCCTAACTTTAAATACCTAAATAATAACTAAAAAAAAGAAAATAATAATTCACTGTAACCAAGAAATACAGTGATAAACAATTGCAACACTTTTGAGATTATTTTGAAACTTGAGTGATAGTAAGATTAGTAGACATTTATATATAAACAATTAAACATCTATACATAGGTAAGTCTTTTTAAAAAGCTGACATTGTAATGAACTATACTGTTTATATTTGCATTTTAATAACTGTGATGATTTTCAATCCATCATTATTAGTCTTGGATGCTTTAGATCCATGTTCATGTTTAATAATTTTAATAGCCATCAACTAGGTCATCTTTAACTAGCATGCTAATCTTTCACTGGTCAATTTATTCAGTTTGCTCACTCATTTGCAAAGCTCAATAAGCTACAAAGATTACCTTCTTTTTCTCCCCTCCTTTTTCCCTGCTGTACTCTTTGGAAGGAGTCAGCATGCTTAGCCAACACTTCAGGAGTAGACAGTTAGGCTTCTCTTTCTCGTGGGCAGAGTAGCTACATACATTACTTGAAATTATTGTGCATGGAAGAATTGTCTTTTCCTCCATACTTGTTAATTTATTCAGTCACTTATTTATACTAGCATACTATCATGGTTATTTTTTATACTTGCATTATAATCAGTACTACTTAATTTAATTAATTTATTTATTGCTCAAATTTTTCCAGCTTTGGCCTCTGGGAGCTCTTTCAATTGGCTCCTCTGTCTTTTCAGTACACCCCTAGCATTGTGTGTGTGTGTTGTGAGCATGTCTTTATTTTTTGGCATTTCAAGATGCTGTAGGCTCACCCTGATCCATTGCTGGAATGAGCCATTTCTCCAAAAATGACTGGTTATTTCTATTGGAGAACAATATTAGAAAGCAAGATTGGCGTGGGGTAGCATTTTACAGTAGATAAGCCTGAGGAGCCCTATCTCACTATCTTATCCAGGTAATCAAGGTCAACATCAACAGTGGGTGGTGAATCATGTTGATAGTATATGACCTTGATATTACTGCATTAAAATGACAATTTACCTCTGTGATCTTTCTCCCCAAAACTCATATCTTCAATCTAAGCACAAGAAAAAGTCAGATAACTCACTCTAGAGTAGCATTCTACAAAATACCTGCTCAGTAATCTTCACACCTGTCTTCAAAAACAAAGAAAGTCATCACTTCTCTGCGCAAATGAACTAAACCAAACAAACAAAAGCCTCAAAATAAGCAAAAAAAAGTCTGAGAAACTGTTACAGCACGAGAAGCCTAAGCCTAAAGAGATATGACAACTAAATGTAATATAGTATCCTGCATGGGACCCTGGAACAGAGAAAAAGAAATGTTAGATTAAAACAAAAAGAATCTGAATAATGTATGGACTTTGATTATTGAAAATGTGTCATTATTGATTCATTAATTGTAAAAAATGTCCATACCAATGTAAATGTCCATACCAATAAATAATAAGAAAAACTGGATGTGATTTATGACAGATTTATCTGTACTATTTTCTCAATGTTTCTGTAAATTTAAAAGTATTCAAAAAATAAAGACTATCTTAAATGTATATTTAAATTATATAGTGGAAAACTCTACTAATAGTGAACCATTCTCTGGTGTCAATAAGATTAATGCATGTATTAGTCATTTTCACACTGCTATGAAGAAATATCCAAGATTAAGTAATTTATAAAGGAAAGAGGTTTAGTTGACTTATAGTTCCACATGGCTGGGGAGGCCTCAGGAAACTTATAATCATAGCGGAAGGGGAAGCAAAAACGTTCTTCTTCACATGGCAGCAAGAGAGAGAAGTACAGAGTGAAAGAGGGAAAAAAACACTTATAAAACCCTTATGTCTTGTGATAACTCACTATCATGAGAACAACATGGGAAAACTGCTCCCATGATCTAATCACCTCCCATGAGGTCCCTCCCCACAGCACATAGGGATTAGAATTCAGATTACAATTCAACATAAGATTTGGGTGGGGACACAGAGCCAAACCATATCATTCTGACCTTGACTCCTCTCAAGTGTCATCTTTACCGCATTTAAAAACACAATTATGCCTTCCAAAAGTCTTAATTCATTTCAGCATTAACTCAAAAGTCCAAGTCTGCAGTCTCATCTGAGACAAAGCAAGTCTCTTCCAGCTATGCACCTGGAAAATCAAAAGCAAGTTAGTTCAAAATATAATTGGGGTACAAGCTCTGGGTAAATGCACCCATTCCAATGGTAGAAATTGGCCAAAACAAAGAAGCTACAGGCCCCATGCAAGTCTAAAATTCAATAAAGTAGTCATTAAACCTTAAAGTTCCAAAATGATCTCCTTTGACTCCATGTCTCATATCCAGGTTATGCTGATACAAGAGGTGAGCTCCCAAAGCCTTGGGAAGCTCTGCTCCTGTGGCTTTGCAAGGTACAGCCCCACTCCTGGCTGCTTTCACAGGCCGGCATTGAGTGTCTGTGACTTTTCCAGCACAGTGCAAGCTGCTGGTGGATCTACCATTCTGGGGTCTGGAGGAAGGTGGCCCTCTTCTCACAGCTCCACTATGCAGTGCCCCTAGAGGAAGCTCTGGCCACTACTCTATTACTTTGTGGGGGCTCTCACCCCACATTTCCCTTCTGTACTTCCCTAGCAGAGGTTCTCCATGAGGGCTATTCTCCTGCAGCAGACTTCTACCAGGACATCCAGGCATTTCCATACATCCTGTGAAACCTAGGCAGAGGTTCCCAAATCTCATTCTTGACTTCTTTGCACTTGCAGGACCAACACTACACTGAAGCTGCTAAGACTTAGGTTGCACCCTCTGAAGCAATGGCCTGAGCTATAACTTGGCCCCTTTCAGCCACTGCTGGAGCACCTGGGACACAGGACACCAAGTGCGAGGCTGCACACAGCAGGGAGGCCCTGGATCCAGCCCATGAAATGTTTTTCTTCTAGGCCTCCAGGCCTGTGACAGGAAGGGTTGCTGTGAAGTCTCTGACATGCCCTGGAGACATTTCCCCCTTGTCTTCATGATTAACATTTGGCTCCTAGTTACTTAAGCAAATTTCTGCACAGGCTTAAATTTCCCCTCCGAAAATGGGTTTTTCTTTTCTGTTGCATCATCTGGAGGCAAATTTTCCAAATTTTTATGCTCTGCTTACTCTTGAGCCCTTTGCCAGTTAGAAATTTTTTCTGCCAGATACCCTAAATCATCTCTCTCAAGTTCAAAGTTCCACAGATCTCTAGGGCTGAGGCAAAATGCCACCAGTCTCTTTGCAAAAACATAGCAAGAGACACCTTTATCCGCTTCCCAACACATTTCTCATCTCCATCTGCAACCACCTCAGACTGCACTTCATTGTTCATACCATTATAAGCATTTTGGTCAAAACCATTCAACAAGTCTCAGAAATTCTAGACCTTCTCACATCTTCCTGTCTTCTTCTGAGCCCTTCACACCATTCCAACCTCTGCCTGTTACCCAGTTCCAAAGTCACTTCCACATTTTCAGGTATCTTTACAGCAGCACCACACTACCCAGTACCAATGTACTGCATTAGCTTGTTTTCATGCTACTATGAAGAAATACCTGAGACTGGGTAATTTCTAAAGAAAGAGGTTTAATTGACTCACAGTTCCACATGGCTGGGTAGGCCTCAGGAAACTTACAATCATGGCAGAAGGTGAAGCAAACATGTCCTTCTTCACATGGCAGCAGGAGATAGAAGTGCAAAGAGAAGTGGGGGAAAGCCCCTTATAATACCATCAGAGCCCATGAGAACTCACTCACTATCATGAGAACAGCATGAGGAAACTATCCGATGATCTAATCACCTCCCATGATATCCCTTGCACAACACGTGGGTATTACAATTTGGATTACAATTCAAGATGAGATTTTGGTGGGACACAGAGCCAAACCATATCAATGCCTTTCAACTGAATGCTTATGTTTTCCTCTACTTCCATTTACTACTTTGCTGCCATTTTTTCTGTTGATAATACTATCATAATAAATAAATACTGTAAATTAGCTGTTCTTGTAATTACTTATTTTTCTAATAAAATAACATTTGAATTATTAAAAACATTCAGATTTCAAATTATGAGTATAATTAAAGGCTCTCATGCAAAAAAAAATGCTATTTATTAGTCATCTCTATAAATCAATCTTAAACATTTAAAAAATATGTGCATTTTTTACTTCTGTCTTTACTGTTTCAATGATATTGACAAGACACATCAGTGCCAGATGTTTTCAATTCTAGATGATGATTATGCTTCCAAGATTCTTGCCAAAATTACTGTGTGACTACTTACTCTTTTTTTCTCTTTCAATCTCAATCACGTCTACCACATTAAGTGCTTGAAAAATCATTGCCATCAAATGATCAAATGTTATATGTGTAATATATAGATCACGACAATTTGGAATATTAAATTATACCCAAGAGGCTTCTGCCTCCCCCCAAAATAACTTTTAGAAGCTGAGACTTACATGTGTTCCAGACAATATAGAATGGGCAGCAAATATGGCTACCATCTTACTATCTCCCTATTACATTTTACACACGTGTGCATATCTATACACACATACATCCATGTATGAATACATGCACTATACAGTCATGTATCACTTAATGACAGGGATACGTTCTGAGGAATATGTTATTAGGCAATTTTGTCATGGTGCAAACATCATAGAATTAACCTATGCAAACCTAGATGGTATAGCCTATTGCTCCTAGGCTACGAATCTATACAGCATGCTACTATACTGAATATTGTAGGCAACTATGACACAGTGCAAAGTATTTGTGTTTCTGAACATATCTAAACAGAAAAGATACGGTAAAAACATGATATTATACTTTTGGGACCACCGTGATATTGTGATCCATTTTCGAATACAACATTGTATACATCACATGACTGTATAGATATATCTCTAAATGTCAATTCTCTCTCTCTTTCTCTCTGTCTCTCTCTCTCTATATACACACACACACACACACACATATATGTATATATTATATATACACACACATGCATATACATGTTACTTTACACATTATTCCTTCTCTTCCTTGTGTTCCAAATTGTTGAATTTTTTTTTAATTGAGTTTTACTGTCTCTCGGGAAGCTTTCCTTCAGTCAGACCCAAAGTTGTTTTCCCTTTTCTATATAAGCTTTTATACATACTAAAGTCATACTCTTTTTACCTTACATTTATACTTATTTAATAATGACCTGATTCTGTGCTTTACAGTTAACTGGAATTTCTGCTGAATTTGTGCTATACCGGAGAAGTGGCTGAAAGTTTAGGCATGCTTTTTTATTTCTGGTTTTAGTTTGTATGAGTGATAGCATACAAAACACATTTCAAGAACTTGTTTGGAAAATGTCATGGAACCTAATTCCAGAATGTGTGACTAAAGGGTGATATCCCACTGAAATTTCTGAAACAATACAAGTGTCTGAAAAGATGAAGATCAATATGACTAATATGATTTGGACTATTACTAGAATCTTAGATTTTGGGTTTTAATTTCCATTACACAAAATAAATTTTTAAATGTTTTATAGAGTGATCTTGTCTTGACAACTTAGCTCAATCCAATAGAGGGATGAAGCAATATAATATTCTGACTAAAATTTTTTAAATGCATGCTTAATTTGCACACTAAGTATGTGAACCTCACTTTTTTTGTACAGACTCATGTTGTCTACTTCTTTGTTTTAAACTTCTATCAATATATCATCATGATGGCTTGTGAATACTTAACCATGACTAGAATATTAGTTTTAAAAATTTATTTGTAAATGAAAATAATCATCTCAAATGTTAACAAGATTTTAGGTTTGACTTTATGCACCAGAGAGTGAATTCTTTATATATTTTTGCAATTATATATATTAACTTTATCCTTGACATATTTTAAAATTCAAAATTCATTCTTTTGACCACACTATCTTCGGTCTTGTCTCTTCATATATTTATATAGTTCCCTATCATAACTGAATTCATTGTTATCTGTTTCTTCCCAAGCAGATTGGCCAATTATAAAAGTAGCCAGATTATTCTGTCTGCAAAATTACCTGCATGATGACAGAGTGTAAGACAAATTATTTATAATTTTTGAAATGGAAGTTAATACAAATTAAGAAATTACAGTAGTAGATTTTGAAATTGATTCCTATCACCTGTAAAGTAGCTGTTCAAAAGCACTTATACTGGATGTACAGACGGGTGAATAACATTTCCCTTTCTTTGGCTCAATTCACATTTCACAGAGCTGTGGGGATTGTTGACTTAGACTTCACTGTGATGAGGCTTGGCAGAGAGTATTCATTGTTAGGGTTTTAAAAAGGGCAAGTTTTTGGCCAGAATAACTTGCAAAAAGAAGGAATGCTATGCTTACACATGTGTACTCAATAAACTTTCAGAGAGCCTGGGCTAAGATATTACAGGATTCCTCACCCTATCCCAGCCCCATTCTCTGGATGTTGATTGTTTAGAAGCCTTCTTTGGTTGTGTCACTATCACATGGGTCTTTTCATATTTCAGGGAATAGTACTTTGATTTGTATTTCAGAAGTTAATAGTGTACATTGAATAGTCATTTCATATCTTGTGCACTTTCACTCGATTTATTAAAAATCACAATCACATTCAGGCTTACTTTCCCCTAGTATTTATCAGTACAAAACCATCATCTCCATGTCAACAAGCAATCATTCTTTTGTATACTTGCAACCCTTTATTACATTCAATAATCATACATGAAGATTTTGAGTTTTCCTTTACTAACTGGGTACAGACAGTGTTGAAGTATGTGCGTGCTTTAAGTTGATAGTGTATTAGGATGAGAAAAATCTATTGTAAATTTGCTAAATTGATAAGCAGAGCAAACCAGCATTAGCCATATGGACCAGGCATAGGGGTCTACAGTTTTGCTGTGCTCTTTCTCTAAGGGGCTCTGGCTATGATTTTCCTTTTCAACTGGAATAATTTTGTATCTTTTATTGCTACCAACTCTCCCAGTCATCAACCGATGCCCCTACTCCCTACCCCACAGACACCCACTTAATCTTACCTGGAAAAGATTTTTTCATTCCAAATCTACCCACTTGTTTGTAAGATCTCTTTCAGTCCTCAGTAGCTCTTGCCTTCTCCCTTACTTCTTCTAGTGCCACAAGATTGTTTCTCAAGGATAGAAACCAAATGGTTGTTACCTAGGTATCTTTTTTCCATATTCTTATAGCATATTACCAAGTATTGCACAAAATAAGTGCACCGTTTCTAATACTTGATTGAAATTAATCCATTTAGAATCTAATGCATCTGTTTTTTTTGGTCTTGTGACAACTTGGGCTATGGATCTTATCACAAAGCTTATGTCACTCCTGTGTTTCCCATATATTTATATTGCTCTTGAAGCCCTCCTAACTCCAACTCCCCTTTTGTCTTTTCTTTAATGAGTATTTATTTTTTACCTGCTACATGCCAGGTGTTATAATAGTCACTGATGAAAAACAGATGAAAAAACATGACTAGTGCCCTGAAGTAGACAATTTTAAAAGAATTCTTTATCACCATGGGTTAAATCACATATCCTTACAGTATCAAACACAAATCAACAAAAGGATCTATTTGTAGTCTTGGTCTTTTTTCTCTGCAGCCTATGCTTAATTATATCACCTTCATCCTCACCTACTTTTATCTATGTGGAGGTTATGTTCAGAGTATTGTCTCCCTCCTTTCTTTCTTGGGTCCTAGCTATTTCAGCACACCAGGAGCCCTGGCTCAACACCTGGTATTAGTCCTGATTACTCAATATTTCAGTTATAAAGGCAGTCACTCACTTTAGTAACTAAAAGTGTTAGAGTCCTTGATTAGTTTAACTTTCAACTGAAGCTTTAAAGTATGGAAATGAATGTGGTGTCGTGGCTAAGACTATGGGCTGTGAAAGCGGACATCCTGGGTCCAGATCCTAGCTCTGTCAGCTCTTAGTTGTGTAATTCAGACAAGTTACTTTCTGTATCTCAGTATCCCATTTTTTAATTGGAGTTCATGAAAACACTAATCTCATAGAGTTATTGTGAGGAATACATGGGTTAATACAGGGAAACCAAATACTAGATGGCATATTCCAATAGCTGTATGTTACTTTTTCTTACTTAGTCTTACACAGACTATGCGTATTACAATAGATCAAATTCCCACTCCATTCTCCTGCCTTTGTATTTTTTATCTGCTGAGTTGCATCCATCTCATTCAAAGAACAGCCTCTTGGTGGCCTACTTCAAGTATATACTTTCATAAGAGAAGGGTGTTTTTAGAATTGAATATCCCATCTGTTTTGGCACGGAAGTGTGTTTAAAGGGATAATTTTGGGGCACAGTGCAATAGATCATGTTACAGTGATGTGAGGAAGAAGGCAGGACAGTATAAACCCTTAATCCTAGTTGCCACAGAAGAATCAGCCAGTTATAGAAGCTGAACAGCAAGTAATAAAAGCCTTAAGCACCCCCACTCTGAATTCCCAGACTTACTTCCTAGCATCTCTCTGTTCACTTTTAAACTATCTACTACTGGATTCATAATATTACATATTTTTTGCTCCAGTTATACACCCTCAAATGTGCAATGTATATTTGTTCAATTCTCTCTCTCTCTTTTTAACCCAATGCATAGTTATTTACTTAGCCTTCCAAGCTAGATCTGCTCTCATTCCCATCTCCTTGTCCACAGTTTACTTCCACTGTGTGATCACTACCTTGTTTCTTTTGTGCCTTGTTCCTTGTGCCTTTTCTAACCAGGTATTGCTCTTGGGATCTTTTGTTAAATGCTCTCACTATTCTGCTGTTTCAGAATATTCTATTTTAGTCTCCCTCATAAGAAAGTGAGGGGAAACAAAATGACCTAATTCACCATCCACTCACTCAAGGATCTGGAACTCAGCCCAGAAACATTCTCCATAATGCAGTCTCATGCCCAGAGACAGGATCATTTGTAGACCACACACCAGTGCTCAACTTGCCCTACTTGAGCTGTCTAGTTACTAAGAGAGCCCAGAATGCTTGCTCCCTAAATTTGGGCTTCAGAGGACTGTGTAGGAACCTGCAGTACAGCACTTGTGCAATCAAGTTGCCTAATAGAAGCTAAGCACGAATCCCTCAAGAGGCAAGTTTAGGGAGAACCCAGAGATAAATGAGTAACTTCTGCATCTGTAGGGAATCTAATGTGCAAAGTACATCTTTGTTCCATGCTGCTTTATCGGCTTGGCCATTCCCTAGAATACAGTTTAATAGAAACAGCAAAGTATGTTAATCAATGATGTTTTCCAGAAATTGAACTTGAAGGTCACTTCAGCTTCTGAGCAAGTTGAAGTGAAACTGAATAATGTTCTGATTATTTTATGAAAAAATACTTGTTGAGTGCTTTTCTTGGTATGGTTTCAAATTAGGCTATTCCCATAATTGTCTCTTTTGTTTTTGGGTCCTCATCAATATGTCAGATTTTAATAATAATTTACAAAACCCTATCTACAGAAAGTGGAATGTTTTAGAGATAGGATAAATAACAATTACTCTAAATATTTTCTAAGTAATCACAAATAATTATTTAATGATTTCTAAATAATCGTTCTACAATATTCATCTTGGGAATATTAAATATTGCCCCATGTTTGCAGATAAATTAGTGTAAAATGTTTCTTGTACTCTTTCAAGTGCAGAGGGAAAAGAAGCCTTTACTCATATATATGTGTCTATATATGTATGTGTCTCTGTCTACATATATTATAAACACACACACACACACACACCATTTTAGCATGTGTCATTTTCTATTCCATGAGTCCTTAAGGATAATTTTGTTAGAGCAAATCAAGAGAAGGAAACAATTTTGAAGACTAAAACCAAAGTCAGTTCAATTCAAGGTTCATTTTTGTTTTATTTTTCCTTTTTCATATATAAATTCATTCATTCCTTATGTACTTTTATTACTTTAGTGAATACATATTATAAATATGCTGGCTTGATTCTCTATGAGATTTTTAGTAAATGAGATAAACAATATTAATTTTTAATTATTTTGTGGGAGACGTAGAGGGTGTCCTTTTTCAAATTATTAACTTTAGGTGTTGTTCAAGGGACATGCCTATCAAACAGTGGGTTTTCTGGGTAGTTCCAGGACACTAATAAAAAGATTGATCTTGATCAAGGTAACAATTGTTGTTCCAGGTCCATAGCCTAGGACTGAACACAGGTAGGGAAGATGGACCAATCCTAGGGCTTTCATGTGGGTTATTTTGAGGCCCCCACAATTCCCAGGCTTCCCCTGACTGTCCCCTCTCTAGCTCCATCATGGTTGCTTTCTCCTCCTCTTACTACATTCTCTTTGTTCATGGTTCTGTTCTTTTTCTCTCTATAGACTTTGTTCACTGAGCCATTCACTTTGCTCATTCCAGTTATTATTTAAATGGGAAATACACATAAATTATTAACTCTAACCTCTCAGCCTTGATGCTTTTCCAGTCGGCCCTAGTCTACAGCAGTGAATCATCCACTTAAGGGTTTACATTCTTATGATTTCACCACATGCTGTCTTCTACTGGTTGTGACTTTGTATGCACAAGCGTGTACACTGTATTTTGGTGGAAAGGAAGCTCACTTTTGAGTCACAGTCACAATTATTCTATTTATTATTTGAGAAAATTTTAGTGTACTTATATATTGAGATAGAGGCAAATGACAATTTTGCATTCTGGTGCCTGACACCATTGTTATTTTAAAAGTCAATACTAGTGTTTTGATGTCTTCTCACCAGTATATATTAAGCATGTTCTACTGGTTGCAGAAATTGGAAATTCTGTGACTTGGAATTTGGATTTTATTCCATAGTTGATAGAGAATCACTGAATATGTTTGAACAATGAAATAACCCAAGAATTAGTGTCTTGGGAAGACGAACCTATGAATAATTTTGAAGAAGATTAATTAACCCTTTCACATATGTGATATAGACTAGACTATTGCAATGGTAGTGATAATATAAAAGAAGGATACCAGAGAAATTATACGAAATAATTCATTAGACTATTATGGCAGACTTTGCCTGATAGTCATATGGTTTATGATTTTGCCCTATTCTATATTCAAAACACTCTGCCTGACATAGAACTTTTTCTATACCTCTCAGGACCTAGATTCCCTAAGATCCATACCTTTCCATTGATATTATACTTTTTGAAATGATAGTTGTATTATTCCCAGAATTCACCATGAAACAAGAAATATCTTTCCACATACATAGAAGTCTGAGGTCAGACTTGATTCTAGCAGTATATAGAATACTTCATGATCTTTTTCCTGATAAAGGAAGATGACTGTTTCAGACTACTGAAATAATGAGGTACAGAAAATAGGTTTGTACAGGCAGCAACTTTCAAACATACATCATAGAACTCAAAATAGAAACCAATGATAATCTTACTAAATATTTATTTTGTGAAATAAAGTAGTGAATACTTACTTTGTTGTCATGTATATTTAATATTTAGGGCCCAGCATTGCTCATGCTGTTCTTCCTGAATGGAATTCCTTCTTTCTCTCTCTCTCTTTTTTTTAAATCTTGTGCTATTCTATTTTTTAAAAACCAAATCACATTTCACCTTCTGTATCCATCAGAATACCAAACCAGATCACATACATACTGAACTTATTTTTATTGTTACATTCACAAACACACATTCACACATCAAAATAAATAATTTAAATTGAAAACTATTTCATACGGACACTTTGTCTCACTAGCAATCTATCAGTTCTTAAGAACTGATAGTTCCACATTTCATATTCATTCTGCGAGATACCTAGCATAGCAATCAACAGTTGTTGATTTGTAATTGCAAATGAAAACAAAAAAAGTAAGCAGAGTTTTGAGAAAAGAATCTAAAATCCTGAGTTGTATGTAGCATCAGTAAAATATTTTTGTTTAAATAAATAATGAAATAGATACCACAGCACTTCTTTTCCACTTTTTGTTAGAATCAGAAAGACTTAAGATGATTATCCTTTTCTCAATCAAAGATATCCAAAGTCAGTCTCTTAGGTGGCAGTACTGATTTAATTTAAAACATATGTTAGATGGAAGGATGTACATTTTAACCTCCATAACATTAAGTTAATAAGCTATGAAAATGTTCTAAGTACTCTATTTTGCCTCCTTACTATCAGACCATTTCGCTTTAGGTTATCTTCATTCAAAAGAATGTTACGAGCAAAATATACTGTGTGAAAGTAGTAGACAACCTGTTAGTGCTCAGAAAACAGTGTCTCTAAAGTTCAGTTTTGTTCTAAGTATATTAAATTAGTGTATATCCACTAAGTAATTTTTGAATTTTTCCAACAAGCTGCATTTTGTTAAAACTTGTTTAACAGAACTAGTGTCTGAAGGTTTTTGTTTGTTTTGTTTAATTTCAGTTTTGGATGTAATTGGAGTATGAGCCTGACAAACTCTCAGTTTCAGAATATTTATTTGAAAATCTTTCTAATTAATAAAATAATGATAAAATAATTTTTTTCTAGAGTGTCTCATGGACTCATAGTATAAGAAAATAATGATAAAATATTTTTTATCTAATTTATCTCATGGACTCATAGTATTTCAGAATAAAAAAAACAAACTGAGATATTGTCTAGTCTGATTTCTTAATTTTACATGGACAACTAAGCACAAGCTGGTTTGAATTCCTTCCCCTGCCTCAATGCTTTACTGCCTCTTTCTTTCTTTTCTTTTCTCTTTCTTTCTTTCTTTCTTTCTTTCTTTCTTTCTTTCTTTCTTTCT